>NC_134480.1:20613271-20655771 GCF_964194025.1 Convolutriloba macropyga
CAGTATCACTTCGCATCATTTTTAGATTCTTTTTAACTGTTGGAGTAGTTAGGTATTTGTAGCATATGCAGACCGAGAGGGAAAGTAGCTTTGATCGCATACTGGCTGTTGACAAATCTAAAAAATTGGATGAGCTAAGTTGCCCTTTTTTGAGATTTTTTGGTATTTTTTCTTGACTGTGTTGTCCAACAGAGATGAAGTGCCAGTATAAAACTGTCGTGATATTAAAAAAAAAACTATTTCTTGGATTTCAATATTCATCTCCTTTTTGTCGAATTGAGCTAGTTGAGCATCATATACAGTGACATGTAGTTCTATCTTAAGAATCATCATCAGTTCTATTGGGTCAACTCTTGCTTTACCAAACATAGAAGCGACTGCGACGGATTTGTCAACTTTTCAATTCGCAGATAACAAACCACACTAACGCCGACACTGATACATTTGTAAACGCATGTTTTTCAACCGATGAATTAATCTATTTGCGAGGAAACTGTACATCGTGTAAAGTTTTTTTTTGAGATTATCAAAAGCACAAACATTATCAAGTTGCAAAACTTTGTCTCATTTTGGTCTCTGGTTCTATACAGCTCGAAAACCTTTGCGGAATCTCATGGCATAGAGCGCAATAATTCCTAAGGTATAAAATTGGAACCAAAAAGGGAAATCGTTTACACTGAGTTGTTTTTTTGTCAAATTTAAGCGCACGTGAAAAGTTTTTGCTTTGTATCAAATGCGTCTGTTTCTGGGAACCAAGGTAGACCAAGAGCACAAAGCTACTATAAAGGCAGACTTGGAAAGAAAATACGATATTAAAGTTAAGGATTCGTGGTTCAAATGTTTCAGGATGATGTCGGATATCAGGATTAACTAACCCTAGAACTTCTTGGCTATTTGAAATCCACTTCATTTAACTGAAACCACCTTTTGCTAGGACACCGTGGTTATCATGCAAAATTGTCCCTAAATTTTTATAGGTCAACATACATGTGATCCATGAAATGCTCATCTGCATGATCTTTCAAACAATTCAAGACATTGAGCAGACCTGCTGAGCACGTAGGAGGCTATACAGGGTGAATCAATTGCACCAATAAATGGCTTGTGTACTCAAATTTCTGTGTTCTTCTTTATTCCAGTGGAAGCGGAGTTAAGTCCAATCTTTGGGATCAGTTCTCAATGTCAGAATTTTTCTCTGTCCGCACACAAACTGGTTTCATTGTCACGAATGTCAATGATGACTCCAGTAAAGTTGCTGAACGGATCATTCTGATTTTGCATAAGATAGTTGAGGAGATAAACCTGAAAAAAGCTCGAACTGTTTGAAACGGTGCGATTTTTATCCATTTATTATTCATTGGTTACTGGGTGTTGAGGTAGAAAAATGAAATTGTTCGAGAGCTCTCATCCTTAACTTTAATATCGTATTCTCATGCCAACTCTGCCTTAAGAGTAGCTTTGTACTTATTTATAGTGACAGATTTTTGCCAAGTTTTCATCTAATTGATGAAATTTTTTTAAAACTAACCAATCGTTATTGAGCAAAAAGACTTCTTCCTTCTATATGAGACCTTTTTGTTGATAACAGTCAATGAGACTTGTTGTGTGTTCTAAAACTTCAAGCGCTTTGTTTTCTATCGTTTTCGACAATAAATTTTGAGGGGACTCATTGCCCAAGTTTTCAATTTTTACCCACTCTTGAACCTTTTGAAAATGGAGTTGTTCATGTTATGGCTGCCTTGCACCTATGTTAACTGTAGAGCACTAGACCTATTCAAAACCAAATTCGGTTTACAGCTGATCGAAAACGTAACAAACTGTTAATGAGGCGGGACATAGTTACGCCGGAAGGCTACATTTAGTTGCGCCGGAAGCCGATATAGAAGTGGAGAAAGGCTTTAGAGATCAGCTTCCTACGCAAGTGTCTAAAAGAAACAGCACAGAAGGCAAATCCAATTCCACTTGCTGAAAATCTGTATAACTGATGTGGCCACAAAAAGCCCAAAAAGTTAACAATCCCAGAAATAAAAACACCCAGTAAACTGAAGGAAAAATTTATATAGCCAATTCCGAAACGCAGGAGTAAAGGAAAACGCTTCCCAAAAACATTATGCAGAGCAACATGGCCAAAGGAAATTCAAAAATCTATAGAAGTAAAAATTGAGAGCCATTTATGTAGAAGTCCTTAATTTTTGTAAAACGACATGGGAGAGGGAGAGTAAGATATATAATATAGGTCAAATTAGACAAGTTAATTAGGTGTTCGAAGTAAACTCTCTTTCTTAAAGGGTTATTGTTTCGAAGGCGCCAGAGAGGTGATTTGAGTGATATATCTTAAACAAACAAATCAATGAACAAAAGCATATTGAGCTGCCGAAATAATTTGATTAATTAGCAAAGTTGTATTTGTGCATCAGGCCAAAGTCGAAGTGAGTGATTTAAGTAAACAAGAGAGCGAAGATTTGAAGTGAACTAGATTCTTTGAACAGAAAGGGAAATTCAGTTTGAAGTAAACAAATGTGCTATTTTGAAGTGACAAGGATAAGAGGGGGTAGCAGAACTTGGTGCCCTGCAAATGTGGGAGTGATATTAAGCGGACGCTTACGAAATTTTAATGTCAGATACACCCAATGATCCTCTCAGGCTGATATACTTTTTGGGCCAATACGACTACCAAACCCCGAGCTGTTAACAGCGGAAGTAGGGTGATTTGAAGGTTTTTGATATCTTAAGTGGAAATATGAACTTTTAAGTAGGAAATAACTGTATTAACCAGTCGAAACTAGGTGTACGTCTGAATTAATGTACTGAATGATCTTGGGAGAAGTCTAGGAAGCATATTTATGATTTTTTATATGAAAATGCAGTTTTAGCGGAAAATTAGTTAACACTTAAATTGAAATAGCAATTTCTCAACAAGTTGAAGCCGGATTGACCTGAAAATTGGGGGATAGATTAATTTGGGTACGAGGAATCCAATTTTGAAGTCGGATTTGACTCCAGACCAACCCGCACGGAACTAGCGCACGCTGGTGCTGCGGGACGTAAAATTTAAATTGCTCGTGGAGTATTGGCAGTAGCCTTATGAATTTTGGAGGGTCAGTGTAACTTTTCAAGGGCTTTCTAATGGCGCTATTTTTAACTTCCGGGTGCGATCGGAAGTCAGTGCTTCGCGACAACCCGAGTGCCAAAAACTGGAAATTGGCCTTTTTGACCCGCCGAATGTCTTTGAAATGGTAATAATATGATAACCTGAGACAGTTAGTGATAAAAAATACCCACCCCGGTCAATTTTGACGAACTCGGATTTCTCGGGTTTCGGCACCCACGACTCTTTAAAAAATTTCAAATTGCAAACGACTCGCAACGGCTGATCGGTAGGTCACGAAACTTGGCAGGCATGTTAATGGCACCCTATAGTTACTAGAAAAATTTACCCGAAGACGTTTTGAACGCTACTTCGCAAGTTATTTGGTATGGAAATTTGGGGTCATCCGGGAGGTCGATGAAAAGTGTGCGCGGTCATTGCTCGTGTTCTATTAAGAGTTAGATGATAAAAATTGCTGGGTGGGTGTAACTATGAACGGACTTTTAGCGTCAATAATTTTTTTTATCAAAATGACCCTTCATCTTTGGCTATTGACCCCTAAGTGACCTCTAGAGGTCACACTTTTGGGCTTTTAGGAAAATTAGACTTTTCGGCGGTTTTTAACTGGGGAATTGCATGAAATAGATTCAAAATTCGAAATTACAATTGGTCTTTGGTTTAGGATTGAGTTTGGTTTTTAATTCATCACATGATTTTTGAGAGGTACTGATTGAAGCTAGTTAATTTGATAGCGGAAATAAAGGAATAAGTACTTTTCAGAGCAACGTTCAATGTTCACTAAGCAAACACTGATTGACATGTCAAGTGCAAATAAGAGATGAAGTGGAGTGGATTTGTTTACATAAGAGTCCTAAGGTCGTGTACTTAAGATAAGGAGAAAGTTGAACAATGGTTGGTAGCAGTTGAAGGACAGAGCATAATTTGCTATTGGTTTCTTTGCATAGCAAACAAAGCCCTCCTACAGAATGTAACAGATTTAATGTGTAATTTGCAATGTTTACCTAAGAGATTAAGGTTTGTTTGCTTCAGATAAGAGCGTATTGTTTGAGTATAAATTGAAGGGACACAGAAATTCAGAGAGAGAGAGAGAGAGAGAGAGAGAGAGAGATAGAGAGAGACTTTGGAGATTTTGGGAGAACTTCCTAATTTTGGTTTCGAACAAGCGAGAGAAAGTAGTTGGTTTCGAACAAGCGAGAGAAGGTAGTTGGTTTAGTGGGACTAAACTTTTAAAGAACTGTAATCGCAAGACCAGCTGGGATACTGTGAGCGTTTTTGTTTTTTTTTCATTTTGAGAAAATGAACCACGCATATTGGTAATATTATTTTAATTACTATTATAAATTATCTTGAATTTGTCTTTTCCATTGATGTGCAAGTAATTCTCTTACCTTTGTTATCCATATAACTAGGATTGATATTACGAGCTCAATTGTGAATTAACTTATTTCAGGGCAATCTATTTTGCAACAGCATACAAGAGTGGAAGAGGGGAAATTGCAGAGTAACAAAGTAACGCTTGCTTCACCAATTCAAAACCTTTGGTTTATATTATTTGATCGATCTTCTGGGCGACTGAGTCCCCTCACTGTTGAGCCTAGTTAGAAATTCAGAAGACGACATTGGCGCTCTTGGGTGGGCTTCATTTCTTTGTTACTTGATGCTATAGATTATTTTCTGATAATTTGGAGAGCGTGCGATATTTTTCGTCGGCGAAACTGCTGAGAGCACACCGGAAATTGAGCTACATTTGCATTTTGGTTTACCAATAATTTGATTATGTTTGGTTATCAATTGGTGAGGCGTTTTCCTTCACCAGGCTACCAATTTTGGGAAGATTGGCGCGAACATTACTTGAGCACTGGCATGAAGCTGGGATGGACAGAAGAAGAGATGATGAAGTGGTCGCCTACAAAATTGTGTGGGTGGGCCTTGAATGCAGTAAGTGATTTGCCAGGAGATTACTGGCGGTCGACTCTAGAGAAGCAAGCATGGACACTGACCGAGACTCTTTATCAGTTTGACGTACGATTGTCTGACAATCCACTTTTTTATGAGCGAAGCTACAGTTTGTTTATTAGAGGGAAAGCGGGAAATAGGACGGAATTCAGTGAACCCAGTGATACTGCAGATCAGAGAACGCCACAGCAGTATTCTCAAAGGCAGATGATTGATACAAGAAGTAGCGCTGGCGTTTTTTAATTGATCAATTTCGGCAACCTGGCAGAAGCTCTGAAGGGTTTGGCATTGGGTCCAGCTGTGTTTTGTCGAGAAAAGGAGCTATCGTTAAAGATCTGTCTGGAGAAGTGGGAAATATGAGCATTGCTGAGAGTGGTAGTAGAATAAGAATTCCAGGTGACGGCAATGAAGTGCAAACTGGAACTGAGGTCGAGTTTACGGATGAAATTTGTTGTCAAACAAATCAGAAAATTTGTAGAGCAGCGCTGAGCGAAAATGAAAACAGTGGTTTCAGAAAACAAACGTTAGAGGGAGAAATCATTGAGCGCAGTGTTGAGTTGTGTGGACCAAACGAGCATCATGCCATGAAAAAGGATTGTGTACTGTCACCAGAGTCTGATGAGCTAAGCGATGAACAGTTGGATGATGACAATTTATTTGAAGATATTTCGGATACAGATTTTTCGGATGTAGAGGAATTTTGATGTCAAAGATGCGAGAAGCGAGACACGTTTTGCCGCGAGTTTGAACTCAGTAGCATGCGACAACGTAACTGCAATGGCGAGCAATTCTGGTGGCGGTGTCAAAGCTAGCAGAGACGATATATTGGGAGCCTGGGCCTTGATGGAGTTATAGACAGGAGGTGTGGACCAGAAGTTCTGCAATGCAACACAGGTGGCTGATGAGACATATATATGTACAACTGTGTGCACTGTGGACACTTTGGAGAATTGGACAAGTCCAGGAGGAATTGATACTCAGCTGGTATCTGAAACACAGAGGGGCCAAAACGATAAGGCAGCAGTTGACCGAAGTAATTTTGCACATTTGGGAAAAGAGTTGGGGGTATGGGTAAAATCGCAGTTGAATGAAAGTCAGCTTAATGGTAGTGTTTCGGTCAAACCAACGGATGAGCATCAAGAGGACAGTGCTGTAGCTGACAGAACAGGGAAATCCGATCACAATTCAATGGCTACAGTGTTGCACAGTTGGGTTCGTGACGATAAACAGCCTAGGAGGGAGGACTATTGCGGGTTTTCGATGGAAGTTGAGCAGAAAGTGGAGAGAAGGATTGCATCACGATTTCCGGAGATTACAATCTGTTGCTGGAGAATCGATTGTTGAGCCGGAAAGGGAGGCGGAGCCATTCGGAAGAATCAAGACAGCAGTCACGGCAGGATTACAGGGGAAATGGTAGCTACAGTGGAAGAAGAGATGGGCATCCATTCAAGCATCTACGGAAGAAGGTTTTCATGTACAGGTGAACGAATGTATGATGAGAGAGACGATAACAGCTAAGTTATCCAAGCCTTTTTACCCAATTTTTGTCTATAATGTATTAATCTATTTTAACAAGACAAGTTGAACAAGCACTATAGCCGTGGGAAAAAAAAGTTTTTCAAAAAGTAAGATGATTTGGGGAAATGTGTAGTTCTGGTAGATCTATTTTTAGATTTTTTTATTTTAAGTGATTTTAGGGTTCCCTGGGGAGAATGTATGTCAAATGCAACAGAGTTTGGTCAAAAATCAATGTTGATGAATAAGTAGAATATGTTAAAGTGCGGAAATGCGAAAATGTTTTCAAATCTGATTTCATCAAACGCTTTTCAAGTTTTAGTGCAATTACTTTATATTAAACCGGAGCTAAAGCTAAGTGGTTCACTTCACTAGGTCGACAGTTGTTGAAATACGTAGGAGTAGGTCAATCGGGTCACCGGATAATGGCTTCCAATTATTCGGGAGAATAAAAATCTAGGAGGGAGGAGTGTAGTAGACCTTAATTTTTGTAAAACGACATGGGAGAGGGAGAGTAAGATATATAATATAGGTCAAATTAGACAAGTTAATTAGGTGTTCAAAATAAACTCTCTTTCTTAAAGGGTTATTGTTTCGAAGGCACCAGAGAGGTGATTTGAGTGATATATCTTAAACAAACAAATCAATGAACAAAAGCTTATTGAGCTGCCGAAATAATTTGATTAATTAGCAAAGTTGTATTTGTGCATCAGGCCAAAGTCGAAGTGAGTGATCTAAGTAAACTAGAGAGCGAAGATTTGAAGTGAACTAGATTCTTTCAACAGAAATGTAAATTCAATTTGAAGTAAACAAATGTGCTATTTTGAAGTGACAAAGATAAGAGGGGGTAGCAGAACTTGGTGCCCTGCAAATGTGGGAGTTATATTGAGAGGACGCTTATGAAATTTTAATGTCAGGTACACCCAATGATCTTCTCAGGCTGATATACTTTTTGGACCAATGCGACTACCAAACCCCGAGCTATTAACACCGGAAGTAGGGTGATTTGAAGGTTTTCGATATTTTAAGTGGAAATATGAACTTTTAAGTAGGAAATATCTGTATTAACCAGTCGAAACTAGATTTACTTGTGAATTAATGTACTGAATGATCTTGGGACGAGTCTAGGAAGCATAATTATAATTTTTTATATGAAAATGCAGTTTTAGCGGAAAATTAATTAACACTTAAATTGAAATAGCAATTTCTCAACAAGTTGAAGTCGGATTGACCTGAAAATTGGGGGATAGACTAATTTGGGTACGAGGAATCCGATTTTGAAGTCGGATTTGACCCCAGACCAACCCGCACGGAACTAGCGCAGGCCGGTGCTGCGGGACGTAAAATTTAAATGGCTCGTGGAGTATTGGCAGTAGCCTTATGAATTTTGCAGGGTCAGTGCAACTTTTCAAGGGCTTGCCAATGGTGCTATTTTTAACTTCCGGGTGCGACCGGAAGTCGGTGCTTCGCAACAGCACGAGTGCCAAAAACCGGAAATTGGCCTTTTTGAGCCGCCGAATGACTTTGAAATGGTATTAACTTGATAACCTGAGACAATTAGTGACAAAAATACCCACCCCGGTCAATTTTGACGAACTTGGATTTTTCGGGTTTCGGCACCACAACTCTTAAAAAGTTCAAATTGCAAACGACTCGCAACGGCTAATCCGTAGGTCACGAAACTTGGCAGGCATGTTGCTGGCACCCTATAGTTACTAGAAAATTTTACCCGAAGACGTTTTGAACACTACTTCGCAAGTTATTAGGTATGGAAATTTGGGGTCATCCGGGAGGTCAATGAAAAGAGTGCGCGGTCATTGCTCGTGTTCTATTAGGAGTTAGATGATAAAAATTGGTGGGTAGGTGTAATTATGGTAGGACTTTCCGCGTCAATAATTTTTTTTTTATCAAATTGACCCTTCATCTTTGGCTATTGACCCCTAAGTGACCTCTAGAGGTCACACTTTTGGGCTTTTATGAATATTAGAGTTTTCGGCGGTTTTTAACTGGGAAATTGCATGAAAAAGACTCAAAATTTGAAATTACAATTGGTCTTTTGTTTAGGGTTGAGTTTGGTTATTCATTCATCACATGATTTTTTAGAGGTAATGATTGCAGCTAGTTAATTTGATAGCGCAAATAAAGGAATAAGTACTTTTCAGAGCAACGTTCAATGTTTACTAAGCAAACACTGATTGACATGTCAAGTGCAAATAACAGATAAAATGGAGTGGATTTGATTACATAAGGTCCAAAGGTCGTGTACTTAAGATAAGGTGAAAGTTGAACAATGGTTGGTAGCAGTTGAAGGACAGAGCATAATTTGCTATTGGTTTCTTTGCATAGCAAACAAAGCCCTCCTACAGAATGTAACAGATTTAATGTGTAATTTGCAATGTTTACCTAAGAGATTAAGGTTTGTTTGCTTAAGATAAAAGCGTATTGGTTGAGTGTAAATTGAAGGGACACACAGAGAGAGAGAGAGAGAGAGAGAGAGAGAGAGAGAGAGATAGAGAGAGACTTTGGAGATTTTGGGAGAACTTCAGAATTTTGGTTTCGAACAAGCGAGAGAAAGTAGTTGGCGAGAAAGTAAGCGAGAAGGTAGTTGGTTTAGTGGGATAAAACTTTTAAAGAACTGTAATCGCAAGACCAGTTGGGATACTGTGAGCGTTTTTGGTTTATTTCATTTTGGGAAAGTGAACCACGGATATTGGTAATATTATTTTAATTACTATTATAAATTGTCTTGAATTTGTCTTTTCCATTGATGTGCAAGTAATTTTCTTACCTTTGTTATCCATATAACTAGGATTGATATTACGAGCTCAATTGTGAATTAACTTATTTCAGGGCAATCTATTTTAAAACAGCATACAAGAGTGTTAGAGGGGAAATTGCAGAATAACAAAGTAACGCTTGCTTCACTAATTCAAAACCTTTGGTTTATATTATTTGATCGATCTTCTGGGCGACAGAGTCCCCTCACTGTTGAGCCTAATTAGAAATTCTGAAGACGACAAGTTAAAAATTTCACTCTAAAACGAAGAGTTGACAAAAGAGTTAAACAAAGCAAAAGAGAGCCCGAAAACAGAATTTTATCAAACCGTTTAAGCATTACTCACGCGATGCGAGTAGGACTACGAAAGTTTCTAAGTCTTTTCGTAAAACGAACTTACGCTTAATAAAAAAGCACCAACCGCACAACTCCAAACTCTTATTCCTTTGTAAAATGCCGCCCCTCTTTTTGCGCTACCACAAGTTGCAACTTCAATCCAACCCCCGCACAATCTGATGCAGAGCAGAAATTTCTACGGTAATTTTGAAAATTCTTCGGACTCTATGAACCGTGACATGAAATCCAGCAGAAATTTTTTCAACTGTTAATTATCACTTAAAAAACCGGTGAATTAGTTATCACTCGAATATTTAACCGGTTAATAAGCAATAAGACCTGAAATTTTTTTGATTCAAAAATTCGATTCCTTTTCAATTTTGCAAAAAAAAACAGGGCTATGTCATACATAAATTTATTATTTAGTGCAGTAAAATTTATTCTGTGCCATAATTTAGTTCAAACAATTACAATATAATTTTTTAGAGTTATTTTGCGTGTCGTTTTCTTTATTAGTCTTTTTTAGTAATTTCCCGCTGTGGTGAAGAGATTCGTCAATCAGAATTTTTCTTTCTGATTCGCAAGTTTACAATTCATTCTATTACATTTTGCACTCTGCGACGGCTACTAAATTAAATTTTTTGAGTTAGCTTTTCGAAACCAATGACAAAACTAGAAAATGGATTTTACCAGTCGAAATTTATTCAAATAATCTAGGGCATTCATCGAAATCTGTACTCAACTTTTAATTGAGTAGGACGAAATTCAACGCAAAGCTGTTCTGGATGAGTCCCCCCCTACCCAGGTTGAATTTTTCCGCCCAAAGCTCTACTCTTACACCAGTTTACCCCCCAGCCCACTCTTACATGGCAATTTCAGTGAGGGGGTAATTCCTGAAAAGTCCTCCCATTGCAGCCAATTGCAGCCCACTCTTACATGACAATGTCAGTCAGGGGGGTTAATTCCTGAAAAGTCCTCCCATTGCAGCCCATTTCAGCCCACTCTTACATGGCAATTCCAGTCAGGGGGTAATTCCTGAAAAGTCCTCCCATTGCAGCCCATTTCAGCCCACTCTTACATGGCAATATCAGTCAGGGGGGTTAATTCCTGAAAAGTCCTCACATTGCAGCCCATTGCAGCCCACTCTTACATGGAATTTTCAGTCAGGGGTGTAATTCCTGAAAAGTCCTCCCATTGCATCCCATTACAGCCCACTCTTACATAGCAATTTCAGTCAGGGAGGTTGTTCCTGAAAAGTCCTCACATTGCAGCCCATTGCAGCCCACTCTTACATGGCAATTTCAGTCAGGGGTAAATCCTGAAAAGTCCTCCCATTGCAGCCCATTGCAGCCTACTCTTACATGGCAATTTCAGTCAGGGGGGGATAATACCTGAAAAGTCCTCCCATTGCAGCCCATTGCAGCCCACTCTTACATGGCAATATCAGTCAGGGGGTTTAAGTCCTGAAAAGTCCTCCCATTGCAGCCCATTTCAGCCCACTCTTACATGGCAATTTCAGTCAGGGGGTAATTCCTGAAATGTCCTCACATTGCAGCCCATTGCAGCCCACTCTCACATGGAAATTTCAGTCAGGGGGTAATTCCTGAAAAGTCCTCCCATTGCATCCCATTGCAGCCCACTCTTGCATATCAATTTCAGTCAGGGAGGTTGTTCCTGAAAAGTCCTCCCATTGCAGCCCATTGCAGCCCACTCTTACATGGCATTTTCAGTCAGGGGTAAATCCTGAAAAGTCCTCTCATTGCAGCCCATTGCAGCCTACTCTTACATGGCAATTTCAGTCAGGGGGGATAATTCCTGAAAAGTCCTCCCATTGCAGCCCATTGCAGCCCACTCTTACATGGCAATATCAGTCATGGGGGTTAATTCCTGAAAATTCCTCCCATTGCAGCTCATTGCAGCCCACTCTTACATGGAAATTTCAGTCAGGGGGTAATTCCTGAAAAGTCCTCCCATTGCAGCCCGTTGCAGCCCACTCTTGCATGGCAATTTCAGTCAGGGGGTAAATCCTCAAGAGTCCTCCCATTGCAGCCCATTGCAGCCACCTCTTACATGGCAATTTCAGTCAGGGGGGTAATTCTTGAAAAGTCCTCCCATTGCAGCCCATTGCAGCCCACTCTTACATGGCAAGTTCAGTCAGGGGGGGGGTAATTCCTGAAAAATCCTCCCATTGCAGCCCATTGCAGCCCACTCCTACATGGCAATATCAGTCAGGGGGGTTAATTCCTGAAAAGTCCTCAAATTGCAGCCCATTGCAGCCCACTCTTACATGGAAATTTCAGTCAGGGGGGTAATTCCTGAAAAGTCCTCCCATTGTATCCCATTACAGCCCACTCTTACATAGCAATTTCAGTCAGGGAGGTTGTTCCTGAAAAGTCCTCCCATTGCAGCCCATTGCAGCCCACTCTTACATGGCAATTTCAGTCAGGGGTAAATCCTGAAAAGTCCTCCCATTGCATCCCATTACAGCCCACTCTTGCATATCAATTTCAGTCAGGGAGGTTGTTCCTGAAAAGTCCTCCCATTGCAGCCCATTGTAGCCCACTCTTACATGGAAATTTCAGTCAGGGGGTAATTCCTGAAAAGTCCTCCCATTGCATCCCATTACAGCCCACTCTTACATAGCAATTTCAGTCAGGGAGGTTGTTCCTGAGAAGTCCTCCCATTGCAGCCCATTGCAGCCCACTCTTACATGGCAATTTCAGTCAGGGGTAAATCCTGAAAAGTCCTCCCATTGCAGCCCATTGCAGCCTACTCTTACATGGCAATTTCAGTCAGGGGGGATAATTCCTGAAAAGTCCTCCCATTGCAGCCCATTGCAGCCCACTCTTACATGGCAATATCAGTCATGGGGGTTAATTCCTGAAAAGTCCTCCCATTGCAGCCCATTGCAGCCCACTCTTACATAGAAATTTCAGTCAGGGGGGTAATTCCTGAAAAGTCCTCCCATTGCAGCCCGTTGCAGCCCACTCTTGCATGGCAATTTCAGTCAGGGGGTAATTCCTCAAGAGTCCTCCCATTGCAGCCCATTGCAGCCCCCTCTTACATGGCAATTTCAGTCAGGGGGTAATTCTTGAAAAGTCCTCCCATTGCAGCCCATTGCAGCCCACTCTTATATGGCAAGTTCAGTCAGGGGGGGGGGGGTAATTCCACAAAAGCCCTCCCATTGCAGCCCAACTCTTACATCATTTTACCCCCTCTGAACAAATTACCCCCACACTCTTACATCAATATACCCCCCATAGACAAATTACCCCCCACTCTTACATCAAAATGGGAGGATTTTAGGGAGGACATTCGACCCAGGTATCAGTTCTCCGTATTCCTAACTTTGGTCAGTTTGTTTGTATTGGGTTCAATGATTCAGTGTTCGACAACTTTAATTTTGTAGAATCTTCATGGTGTCTCACTTTCTGATGTGAAGCTATCACAATCGAACATGGGGTTAAGCTATATCTCAACATGGGATAAATGAAAACAATTGATCAGCCAAAGTCCTTGGTACAAAAATGTTACGTAAAATATCATTCACTGAGGAAAAATAACATCAGGCATTTTCGGCAGATTATAGACAACGATGTTACCACAACAAACAAAAATGTTTCCAAATTTTTAAATAAACCTCGACAGTTTTTCAGAAACGTCAGTTTTAGATCTCAAGCACACTTCAAAAGATAGCATCCGATTAATATTTGATATGCAGCAGAAAACTGCCATAAACAACCAGACGTATTTGCACTATCAGGAAATAAATGAAGCCTTTAATTATTCAGTTCTCAACTTTTATAAGCACGTTGCTACTTTTTCAGAAGAAAATATGCCTCTCCTAAAACTACTCGGATTGCATCCTTTTCTGTTTCTGTTCCAATTTTTTAATTCCAGAAAAATTGCCTCCCATTTATTTTCTACCAGCTCGACTCTGACTCGTGGTTACTTCGTGTTAAACTAAACTGGTTCTATTCACTTTGTCTGCCATTTAGGTAATCAAATAATTTCCAGTTGTAATCGAGTTAAGTGAAATCTTTGTTTTTAGCTTTCTTGCATCAAACGACGGATCAAATCAGATTAGTGGAACTTGTGTCATCCGAAAAGCTAAGACAAAAGCTCTTACAGAGGAAAAGTTACAACTCATCAAAAAATATACATTAAAATTGGCAGTTTTTCTTTCAAAATTTGTTTTAAAATTGTCAAAAAGTGTTGGAAATTGGTCTGCAGTCTAATTCCGATAACAAATTGTTGATATAAACAATTCAGCTTCTAAAATGACGGCCATTAAGTAATTTTTCTTTTTACCGCGACCTCATTCAATATAGTGCATAAAACAAAACTACAATTAATAACCAGGAGGCTCTTAAAAGATTTATTGAAAGGAGTTTCAAGTTCAAATGAAAAACAGGCAAAAACGAGAAAAACGGTTAAAAAAGTGAAAAAATATAATATATTGCCATACATCTACATCAAAAAATTGGCAACAAAAAATATTTTTACGTGCACCTGAATTCGATAATATGTATCAAAACTCAAATAAAAACTCATTATTTAGAGCAAAAAAGGAAAAAAAGGGCAGAAAAACAGGCCCAGTAACAAAAATTTTGGGCTTCAATTCAGGTGCTCCCAACGATTTCACCAACTTTAGCCGTTAAAAATCAAAAACCTCTAGCTTTGGGACTCTCTTGCAAATCAAAAGACAGCCTTTTCCTGTTTCAACGACGAAGAACCATAAAAACCTTGCTAATTTTAAACCTGCAAATAGAAACATAGTAAGGCATACCAATTTTGGACCCTTTTCTGGCTTAAGGTTGAGGAATAAAGCTACTTATTTCTGCGTGAAGTAGATTCACCTAACTCTAACTGACCATCGAATACAGAAGAACACTTTAGAAGAACTTCCTTTAGTACGGCGATAAATATCAGCAGAAATTTTTTCAACTGTTATTTATCACTTGAAAAACCGGAGAATTAGTTATCACTCGAATATTTAACCGGTTAATAAGCAATAAGACCTGAAATTTTTTTGATTCAAAATTCAATTCCTTTTCAATTTTGTGAAAAAAACAGGGCTATGTCATACATAATATCATTATTTAGTGCAGTAAAACTTATTCCGTGCCATAATTTAGTTCAAACAATTACAATCTAATTTTTTAGTTATTTTGCGTGTCGTTTTCTTTATTATTTTTTTAGTAATTTCCCGCTTTGGTGAAAAGATTCGTCAATCTTAGTTTTTTCTTTCTCATTCGCAAGTTTACAATTCATTGTATTACATTTTGCACTCCGCGACGGTTACTAAATTATATTTTTTGAGTTAGCTTTTCGAAACCAATGACAAATCTAGAAAGTGGATTTTACCAGTCGAAATTGATTCAAATAATCTAGGGCATTCATCGAAATCTCTACTCAATTATTAGTTGAGTAGGACGGAATTCAACGCAAAGGTGTTCTGGATGAGTCCCCCCTATTAGTTCTCTGTATTCTTAAGTTTGGTCATGTCTGTATGAGTCTCCCGCGAGGGTCTTAACTTTGAGACCGCAAACTAGGAGACTAGAGCAAAAAGTACATATAATTATGATTGTGTTTGTTTGTATTGGGTTCAATGATTCAGTGTTCGACAACTTTAATTCGGTAGGATCTTCATGGTGTAGGATCTTCATGGTGTCCCGCTTTCTGATGTGAAGCTATCACAATCTAACACGGGATTAAGTTATTAATAATATATCCGAACATGGGATAAATGAAAACAATTGATCAACCAAAGTCCTTGGTACAAAAATGTTACGTAAACTATCATCCACTGAGGAAAAATAACAGGAGGCGTTTTAGGCAGATTTTAGACAACGATACTACCACAACAAACAAAAACTTTTCAAAAATATTAAACAAACCTCGACAGCCTTTCAGAAATGTCAGTTTTAGATCTCAAGCACACTTCAAAAGATAGCATCCGATTAATATTTGATATGCAGCAGAAAATTGCCATAAACAACTAGACGTATTTGCACTATCAGGAAATAAATGAAGCTTTTAATTATTCAGTTATCAACTTTTATAAGCAGGTTGCTACTTTTTGGAAGAATACATGCCTCTCCTGAAACTGCTCGAATGGCGTCCTTTTCTGTTTCTGTTCCAATTTTTTAATTCCAGAAAAATTACCTCCCATTTATTTCCAACCAGCTTCGACTGGAATTCTGAATCGTTACTTTGCGTTAAACTAAACTGGTTCTATTCACGTTGTTTCCCATTTTAGTTCATCATATAGTTGCCATATAATAGCCAATAATTGAGTTACGTGAAATCTTAGTTTTCAGCTTTCTTGCATTAAACTTTTATAGTCGGGTTGAATTAGATTGGTGAAATTTTTTGTCATCGGAAAGGTTATAACTAAAACAAAACAAGAAAGTTTTTGCATCGGCTGTACTTAGCAAAGTGAACATTCAAACCCATCAAAAAATAGACAGTAACATCGACACCCTTTTTATCAACAAAATTTATTCGAAAAGTTTCAAAAAGTTTTCTATTTTGGCCTGCAGTTTAGTTTCGAAATAAACAATTCATCTTCCAAAATGACGGCCATTAAGTTAACTTTCCTTTTTACCTCAACCTCATTCACTATAGTGCATAAAACAAAATAATACACTCAATAACCAGGAGGCTAGCAAAACATTCACTAAAATGAGTTAACGGAAATTTAAGTTAAAAACAGGCAAAAAGAAGAAAATTGGTTACAAAATTGAAACATGATAGTCACACTTCAAATAAATTAAAAATTGAATATATATCAAGAAAATTTGGTTTGTCCTCTTATTCGATATTGCGCCGCTATAATGAATCCAAAAATTTTTCTGCATGTCGCAAAGACGTTTTTTTTGTACGTACGACTTTGAAAAGGCAGAAAAAATGCAAAAATGTTTCCGGGAACTTTGAGAAATTTTTAAAAACATAATTTTTTTCCATACATCTACGTCCAAAAACAGACAACCAAAAACACTTTTAATTCCATTTTACTTCAATTATCTGTACCAAAAGTCGATTAAAAATTGTTTAGAACACAAAGGAATCGAAAAGCGGCTCAATCTCTGCCACATGAACAAAATTTTGGCCTTGAATTCAGATGCTACCAAGTATGTCACCAAACTTTGCTCAGGGACTCTCTTGCAAATCGAAAGACAGCCTTTACATGTTTTGACAATTATCAGCCAGAAAAAATTCTGCAAATTTTAATCCTACAAAGAGAAAAATAGTAAGCAGACCAAATTTAAGTTCTTTTTTGCTTTTACGTCTGGGCATAAAACTACTTGTTTATGCGCGCAAAGTGGAGTTACCTAACTCTAACGGACAATCCGACTCGGGAAAACTTTCAGGGAGATCCTCAATCATTACGACAATAAGTTCATAAAGCTCCGGAGTCAATTGTATACACATCGTGTACAAATGGAGAACATTGGTTATAGAAGAGTGTCTTGCTGCTTTATTTAAAAAAAGATAGAGCCCTTTCGGTCTGTGATTGGTGGAGAGTTCACACAAAAGCTTTCCATCAGCTGCAACAAATAACCATTACAACCAAATTTATTTGGATAACAAAAGTGATAACAAATAGAATCCAATTGAGCAGCTGTAGTTTTTTATATTGATCAATGTTTTCATCGCGGGTATGTGAAGGAAATTTGTTTTCTTTCAAAAATCAGAATGTACAGCTAAAAAATCGTATATTTTGATCTACGCTACTTTAAAAAACAACAATGCTGAAGTAGTCTCGATTAGTGACTCTCACTTCCTTTGTTACAATAATTTTCTTTAGAAAATTGTGGTCTGCAAAATCTCTTCGCGTGTTTGAAGAGCCCGCACCCATTCCATTAACCACTCAACATTTCACTTAACTATATTCTCCACTCTCTCCCCCACATAGTTTTAATGTTGCTCCCTGTTACTCGCTCTTCAGTCTCATCCTGTGGCTTGATATCCTGTAGTTTGGTTCCTGAAATATCTTTTTAAATGAAATTTCATATGCAAAGACCATAAATTTGATACTGTCACAAGTTATATATGTGAGAGTAGGACGCCCTTAAGAAAATTCGAGCAACTTCGGAAAAAAGTGGAGCTAGCGTAAACTTTGGTCATTTTTTACCAAAATTAAAATTATGATGGACAGTTGTTGCGATATAACTCACCTTACTTGTAGCAAACTTTATAATGTATTCAAACACTTTGTACTCACTGCGTTCAATTGCCTGAAGCAAAATTTGCTGTTCTAATTATCTTCAAATTCACCTGGGCTAAGGGTAAAAGCTGACATACAAATTTTCAGAAAATTAGACGTTCTTTTATGTATATGTTTTTCGGGTTCTTCAAGAAAATAAAAACAACAGATTCAAACGCAGAAAAATGTTCCGCTCGACAATAATTACAAAATCTTTGTCTTTAGATGGGTGCTCTTCAAAAAACTGTCCCCACGGATGTTAATATTGGTTCTTTTTTGCATGACTGGCTTTTCTGACTGGACTTTATGGTTCTGAGCAGACTATGAGACTCTGGAGAAGTTTCTTTTCAGACCGTACAGACTCCGGAAAGGGCTTTCTTCAGACTATCTACTTCAGACTATCATACAACAAAACTATCCCGACCCTGGAGCACACTACGATCAGACTATTGATACTCTCTGCGGGCTCCGATCAGACTATCCAGACAGTTGGTACTGCCCTGATCAGACCGTGGAAAATCATGAAGGGGTCATGAGCAGATTATTCAGACCTTAGATAGTGCTGCCAGACTCTGTAGAGTGGTCGCGGTTTACCCACTGGTTTCGACCCAAGTCGGTCTGATCAGGGTTGTGTAGAGTCAATCACTTCATCCTGGGTAATCACCTCGGGTGTTCAATTGGTGAAAAAGGGGTGTTCAATTGGCGACACAAGTTATATATGTGAGAGTAGGACGCCCTGAAGAAAATTCGAGCAGTGTCGGAAAAAAGTGGAGCTAGCGTAAACTTCGGTCATTTTTTTTACCAAAATTAAAATGACAAATTATGATGGACAGTTGTTCCGATATAACTCACCTTACTTGTAGCAAACTTTATAATGTATTCAAACACTTTGTACTCACTACGTTCACTTGCCTGAAGCAAACTTTGCTGTTCCAATTATCTTCAAATTCATGTGGGCTAAGGGTAAAAGCTGACATACAAATTTTCAGAAAATTACATGTTTTTTTATGTATATGTTTTTCGGGTTCTTCAAGAAAATAAAAACAACAGATTCAAACGCAGAAAATTGTTCCGCTCGACGATCATTACAAAATCTTTGTCTTTAGATGGGTGCTCTTCAAAAAACTGTCCCCACGGATGTTAATATTGGTTCTTTCTTGCATGACTGGCTTTTCTGACTGGACTTTATGGTTCTGAGCAGACAATGAGACTCTGGATAAGTTTCTTTTTAGACCGTACAGACTCCGGAAAGGGCTTTCTTCAGACTATCTACTTCAGACTATCATACAACAAAACTATCCCGACCCTGGATCACACTATGATCAGACTATTGAGACTCTCTGCGGGCTCCGATCAGACTATCCAGACAGTAGGTACTGCCCTGATCAGACCGTGCAAAATCATGAAGGGGTCATGAGCAGGTTATTCAGACCTTAGATAGTGCTGCCAGACTCTGTAGAGTGGTCGCGGTTTACCCACTGGTTTCGACCCAAGTCGGTCTGATCAGGGTTGTGTAGAGTCAATCACTTCATCCTGGGTAATCACCTCGGGTGTTCAATTGGTGAAAAAGGGGTGTTCAATTGGCGACACAAGTTATATATGTGAGAGTAGGACGCCCTGAAGAAAATTCGAGCAGTGTCGGAAAAAAGTGGAGCTAGCGTAAACTTCGGTCATTTTTTTACCAAAATTAAAATGACAAATTATGATGGACAGTTGTTCCGATATAACTCACCTTACTTGTAGCAAACTTTATAATGTATTCAAACACCTTGTACTCACTACGTTCACTTGCCTGAAGCAAACTTTGCTGTTCTAATTATCTTCAAATTCATGTGGGCTAAGGGTAAAAGCTGACATACAAATTTTCAGAAAATTACATGTTTTTTTATGTATATGTTTTTCGGGTTCTTCAAGAAAATAAAAACAACAGATTCAAACGCAGAAAATTGTTCCGCTCGACGATCATTACAAAATCTTTGTCTTTAGATGGGTGCTCTTCAAAAAACTGTCCCCACGGATGTTAATATTGGTTCTTTCTTGCATGACTGGCTTTTCTGACTGGACTTTATGGTTCTGAGCAGACAATGAGACTCTGGATAAGTTTCTTTTTAGACCGTACAGACTCCGGAAAGGGCTTTCTTCAGACTATCTACTTCAGACTATCATACAACAAAACTATCCCGACCCTGGATCACACTATGATCAGACTATTGAGACTCTCTGCGGGCTCCGATCAGACTATCCAGACAGTAGGTACTGCCCTGATCAGACCGTGCAAAATCATGAAGGGGTCATGAGCAGGTTATTCAGACCTTAGATAGTGCTGCCAGACTCTGTAGAGTGGTCGCGGTTTACCCACTGCTTTCGACCCAAGTCGGTCTGATCAGGGTTGTGTTGAGTCAATCACTTCATCCTGGGTAATCACCTCGGGTGTTCAATTCGTGAAAAAGGGGTGTTCAATTGGCGACACAAGTTATATATGTGAGAGTAGGACGCCCTTAAGAAAATTCGAGCAGTGTCGGAAAAAAGGGGAGCTAGCGTAAACTTCGGTCATTTTTTTACCAAAACTAAAATGACAAATAATGATGGACAGTTATTCCGATATAACTCACCTTACTTGTAGCAAACTTTATAATGTATTCAAACACTTTGTACTCACTACGTTCACTTGCCTGAAGCAAAATTTGCTGTTCTAATTATCTTTAAATTCACCTGGGCTAAGGGTAAAAGCTGACATACAAATTTTCAGAAACTTAGACGTTCTTTTATGTACATGTTTTTTGCGTTCTTCAAGAAAATAAAAACAACAGATTCAAACGCAGAAAAATAATCCGCTCGACGATCATTACAAAATCTTTGTCTTTAGATGGGTGCTCTTCAAAAAACTGTCCCCACGGATGTTAATATTGGTTCTTTTTTGCATGACTGGCTTTTCTGACTGGACTTTATGGTTCTGAGCAGACTATGAGACTCTGGATAAGTTTCTTTTCAGACCGTACAGACTCCGGAAAGGGCTTTCTTCAGACTATCTACTTCAGACTATCATACAACAAAACTATCCCGACCCTGGATCACACTACGATCAGACTATTGATACTCTCTGCGGGCTCCGATCAGACTATCCAGACAGTTGGTACTGCCCTGATCAGACCGTGGAAAATCATGAAGGAGTCATGAGCAGATTATTCAGACCTTAGATAGTGCTGCCAGACTCTGTAGAGTGGTCGCGGTTTACCCACTGGTTTCGACCCAAGTCGGTCTGATTAGGGTTGTGTTGAGTCAATCACTTCATCCTGGGTAATCACATCGGATGTTCAATTGGTGAAAAAGGGGTGTTCAATTGGCGACACAAGTTATATATGTGAGAGTAGGACGCCCTTAAGAAAATTCGAGCAGTGTCGGAAAAAAGTGGAGCTAGCGTAAACTTCGGTCATTTTTTTATCAAAATTAAAATGACAAATTATGATGGACAGTTGTTCCGATATAACTCACCTTACTTGTAGCAAACTTTATAATGTATTCAAACACTTTGTACTCACTACGTTCACTTGCCTGAAGCAAAATTTGCTGTTCTAATTATCTTCAAATTCATCTGGGCTAAGGGTAAAATCTGACATACAAATTTTCAGAAAATTAGACGTTTTTTTTATGTATATGTTTTTCGGGTTCTTCAAGAAAATAAAAACAACAGATTCAAACGCAGAAAAATGTTCCGCTCGACGATCATTACAAAATCTTTGTCTTTAGATGGGTGCTCTTCAAAAAACTGTCACAACGGATGTTAATATTGGTTCTTTTTTGCATGACTGGCTTTTCTGACTGGACTTTATGGTTCTGAGCAGACTATGAGACTCTGGATAAGTTTCTTTTCAGACCGTACAGACTCCGGAAAGGGCTTTCTTCAGACTATCTACTTCAGACTATCATACAACAAAACTATCCCGACCCTGGATCACACTATGATCAGACTATTGAGACTCTCTGCGGGCTCCGATCAGACTATCCAGACAGTAGGTACTGCCCTGATCAGACCGTGCAAAATCATGAAGGGTTCCTGATCAGATTATTCACACCTTTGATAGTGCTGCCAGAATCAGTAGAGTGGTCGCGGTTTACCCACTGTATTCGACACAAGTCGGTCTGATCAGGGCTGTGTTGGGTCAATCACTTCATCCTGGATAATCACCCCGGGTGTTCAATTGATGAAAGTGCTTTTCTATTAAAAAGCTGTTTTATATTTCGACCATCTGACCTGCCACGTCTTTATGGGATTTAAAGTAACTTAGTTTGTGGAAGAATCTGTGAGATCGTGGGGCTGTCTAAATTGCTAAGATTGAATTCAAAATTCAGTAGCTTTCTCGCTTTCGCGCCGTCAGATTGTAAGAAAAGCATGCGGCACAACTCTCATGGTGAGTGAAGGGCTGTACGGCACTCACAAGTATCACAGCATCACGCTGAGAAATGCTTCTAAAAAAACTTCAAAAAGCATTTCTCTCAACCCCTTATTATTTCATAATTGCTCGTAACTTTTAGTGAGCTGCGTGAAATATTTTGTGCGGTACGATGACTTCGTGATCCTTTTTTTGAATTTTGAGAGTATTTGCTGATTGTTTTCGTTTGAAAATATTTTTTAGGAAATACGTTTTTTGTCCTCTACGTATCTTTGCATCTTCTCTGGGGTAAAAATTAACTAATCATTGATTCAGCGAATTGCGTTTAAAAAAACAACAGTAAAATACAAACGTTATTTTCCCCATCTTTTGATTAGTTGCGGCTATATAAATTGTGTTTATTTGTAAAATAGCTTAAAAAAATTGTTTTTCGAAATGTTCGTTTCTATTTTTTAAGGTTTTGTTTTCGTTTTCTGTTCTTTATAACGTCATTTCATACATAAAAAATGTCTTGTAATGTTTCTCAGTAAGATTTTTATCAGAATTTTTGAAGGGTTTTAACCGGCGCCAAGCTGTCACCACATGCTGAATGAAGTTACTTTTCAAAACAAAACATTTCAATCTTGCTCCCGCAATTTAAATTGTGACCCAATACTAAGTACTTCTGAATTGTGTAATAAGTTCTTGTTATGAAAAATTGATTAAAATCACTTCTATTTCAACACTTTGTGATTTTTTTTGAAAGATTTCCTTGTCTCTAGGAAAGCCACTTTACTTAATTGTTCTAAACTTTATTTGAAAATGCCCCCTCTCGTGAACAATGGGTGAATATATAATGTCTCAAAATTTACATGAAAGCTCTATCTTTGGTTTGTTTCATGCTTTGGCTGCGATTCGGTCATTACGTATTCAAAATACAATTAATAATCGCATTACCAAATGAAAGTAATTCAATTCCTTATCCGATTTGAATATTTTTTGTTAAACACTGCTACACCTTCATCTTTCCTTTAATTTCTATTTTTTAAGGAAATTTATTTAATTTTGAGCACTTTCGGTCCAGTTTTGGAAAAAACCGCGATTTTGGCTTAATCCAAAATTAATCAGTTGAACACAATCGCAGCTTAAACACGGCACTGCTTTTGTTCCATATTGAATTTTCCATTATTTTTGTTTACTTTTATTGGCACCTGGCGGAGAAATTAAAAGATGGAGGGCAGCACTGAGGCAAAAGCAGACGAAAACAGCAAAGAGAGCTGTGAAGATTTCTGGGAAAAAGACGAGGAAAAGGTGGAAAAGGGGGGTGAAGTTTGTGGAGTGGGACAAACAGTCGATAACAAACCCCAATTTCTGAGTGGAGATGCACTGCATTGGGTCTCACACGAAGAAAGGATGAGTATGGTATGGATAAAATGAATCAAATAATGACTGAAAGAATTCGGCCACTCTTCAAAGATTTGAAAACCAAGCTATGCAAAATTACATTCAATTTGTCGAATATATTCTCTTTCAAAATTTTATGATGATAGAAGTTTGATAACTGGCTGGTACCTTAGAAAGCTTCCTATTTTTTTTCAAAACAGGACTATAGTGGATTTTAGAAAAAAAACGTAAATCAAGTACAAAATAGTTTCTACCAAAACTTTTCTTTACTGAAAAGTGTACTACGACTTTTAAAAATATCAACTGAAATAAAGGCTAAACCTGTTGCAGTTTTAAAGCAACGATTCTCCTTTTTCGTGCAATATTTCAACATGACGAGATATTGCACGAAAAAAAGAAAATCGGTGCTCTGAGCACAATAAACCTGGCGACATGGCAAGATTGTGAATTATATCCAAAGATTTCTTCTATGCCTTGACATCTCAACTATTTTTGCTGCATGATAATTTATGAACCAATCGGTAAAAATACAAATGAATGCGGACATGAAATTGTTATTTATATGTTGAAAAATTTCTCTAGTCCATATAATAAACAAATTTTGATTTTTTTTCGGGCTATATTTGTGTATTCTTTGTAATTTATTATCTAATAAACAAAAAAATCATTTTCCACTAATTTCCAATACAACACTTTACAAAATGTCCAAGTGAGCCATCGGAACTCAATTCATATTTGCTAAAAAGAGGCTGAACGACTGTTCTGCTGTCTTACTCTTAGATCGAGTCAGTTCTGGGACTGAGCATGGCTGAAAAAAACCTTGACCCGTCGGACAACAAAAGAATAAGTAAGAAGCTTCTCAACGAATAAGAGAATAGAGTTCTTTCTGTTTTTGTCATCTGGTTCTGTATCTTTTTTTTAAATGTAAATCAGCCTAGTTTATTTACCTGTGAATCTTAACACACAGATAAAAATGAAATTCAGGCAACTTTTTGTTCATATGCAGTAATGATGCCTCTCTGTTGTCTCTCGTTTTCCTGCGTGATAATCATTAAAGCTCAAAAATTAATATCGGCAATTATACAAGGTCATATATGAACTTTACGCTTTCCCAGGTAAAAAACAATTATCATACAAAATTTTATTAAACGGTGAATGCGCTCTTTTCAGCTGTATCAGTTGTTAAAAACCGAAAAACCATTTGTAAAAATTGAACACAGAGCAGGCTGTTGCTAAGGTTTTCACTGAGTTTTATTATAAAATGTATATGATTTCATGCAACTGAAACAAAAAGTCAGCCAATTTTTTTTCAAAGCTGCTAAGCAATATTTGAGCCTTTTGTCTGAAAGTAATAGCTATAGGATTAACATTGAATTCCTTGGCTCCAGGCAAGGTTCCTACTGAAAAAAAAACGTTACGATCTGCTTTGCATCATATAAGATCCTCGTATGATTACCAGGAGATGTCAACCAGCTTTCCTAATAGTTTTGTGGTATAGTAGAACATTGTGTCGAAAGGGGCTATTGATTTGGATATACCAAATCTATTTAAATTAAGTTAATCTTAGTTTAGTTCATTTTGTTTATCATTTAGTTTAAGTTCATTTCCAAATTCTAGTTTGAAGATCAAATCTTCATATTTCACGTTTCTTTAATTTGTTTACATCCTGTGTCTGAAAACCCTGTCTGTTCATGAAGTCTTGTGATTTGAGTTGCCGCGTTTAGAGATATTTTGTTGTGATCAAATTGTTGTGCGGATTTAGTAAACTTTAATTTCCTCATATTTCATCTTTCCTAATTCAAATTCAGTTGTCTCTCTTTTAATTGAAATCCGCTCCACTAAAGCGCTAGTTCGTATCGAACAATTCTAATCTTTGTTTCGTAACGCGAAATATGAGTCTAGTTGACAAAGCCAATTTCGTGCCACCAATTTTACGTATTCTCTGCACTCTGAAAATTGGATTAATGATTTACAAAATTAATACTGAATTCGCTCCGCGAAATAGCCAATAAATCTAATCGATAAACTCTGTAATTTGGCACCGCAAATCTACTCGCAATACAGTAACCAAATCTGTATGACATGGCGCAGCCAGCTCGTGAATCTCGGTAAACGCCGCTATTGATAGAACCATTTTGGGAACGTCCTAGTTCGGATCCTCCAATAAGATTGGAAAAGTGGCGCATACATGTAAAACTTGCTATTCTCGCTCGAGAAAACATTACACTAGATACGCTCCTACAACCAAAACCAACAACTGTCCGACTACCAGCTGAACCGAAGTATGAGATGGCTATTGAAGATGCAACGGAAGACACAGAAAGAGATTGTCAAATAAGGAATAGTCAATTGAAACTTCAATGGGACTTGAAATGCCAAAAACTGATGGAGGCAGGCGTTCTGTATGGAACATTTATGACCAAAAATGTGTCTCGCTTTCGTACCTTAGTATCGGAACAGAGGGACGACGTCTTCTAACACAAAAATTCCCTCATGACAATATATACGATCTCATCACCCTCAAGCTCTGGGAGATGATGGAGATAGCATTCATTCGTCCAAGAAATATCACTTTTGATCAATATGTGTTTTTCTCAAGAAAGCAGAAAAAAGGCGAAATGGTAGAACAATTCTACAGTATACTGAAAGAATTGGTGGAAAATTGCGACTTCGAAAACCGAGAAGAGGTAATAATCAGAGACATCCTCATCACAAACATGTTGGACGACGACATTCAACGTGAACTTCTGCGTGACACAGATGACCCAGAGAGAGCACTCAGCATAGCTGTAAATATGGAGATGGGCAATCAAAGTCAACAACGGATTTCATCAAGCAACAGTAACAGCGCAGCTAACAATACAATAAATGCAATACAATCCTACAATCGAGTGCACGTTGAAATCCGACAGGCAGGGTAGCAGTCAATCGAGCACCGATTGGTCAATGTAGAGGATGTGGTCAGGCTTGAACAACAACGCACCGCCAAGTTTGCCCTGCACTGGGTAAGAGATGCAATCATTGCGGTTTGTCTAACCACTTTGCAAAGGTATGTCGGAAAAAGCTCAATATTACACGAAATTCTCGACAAGGTAGTCGCATTAATAATGTAGAAACTGCTGAAAATACAGAACAAAATACGAATTCTGAAAATCAAAACGTTAATTATGTAAACTATAACGAACAATTCAACTCCGATTACGATTCTTCAGACGATAATTACGTTGCAACGGTAGAAAAAGTCAGCACACTTCCTATTTCACTGCAAAATAAGACAATAACGATTGGAAATACAGACTGTAATTTGCTTCTCAATTCTGGTAGTGGTTGTACTATTATTAATAAGTCACTAGCAAAAGAAATAATGCTTAATTTTGCGCAATCACATTGGTCAGAGAAAAAACCACTCGAATTAAAGTCTTTTTCGAACCATATAGTTGAAACCCTAGGAACTTTAAAAACGCCAGTTCGTTGTAATGACTGGAAAATTCATAAAGCAAAATCACGGTAGTAGGAGACGGATTTCGACCCCTCCTTGGACGGGACCTGTTTGATCAATTGGGAATAACAGATTCACAGAAACTTTGCCCAAATACAGAAATCAAAAACATAGAAACAAACTGTGCAATAAAAAAATCACTGGCAAAAGATTTCCTGAACTAATCTCACGAATAGGAAAATCGAAGCACCATACCGTCAATTCAAAATTTCATAAAAAGTATCGAGTTACACATCAAAAAGGGAGGTAAGTGCCTATTCATTTCCAACCAAAATTAAAAATCGAACTTGAAAAATTGTTGAATGAAGGACATATCGAAAAACTATTGAATTGCTCTGATCAATTTTTCTTATCTCCGATAGTCATTACAGTCAAAAAGGATCAATCAATGAAAATAGCTTTAGATTCCAAAATCCTGAAAAAAGCTATCCACAAAACAAATATCAAATGCCGAATATGCATTCCCTAATCCAAACGATCTCACAAACACTGTCAACCGCGCCGCAAAAGACGGCTTATTTTACGACTCTCGATTTGCAGTACGCTTACAGTCAATTAAAATTACATAGTGATACGGCCCACCATTGTAACTTCAATCTTGTAAGCGGAGATATGACCGGAACATATCGTTTTAAAACGGGATTTTACGGTCTTACGGATATGCCACCCGAATTTTAAAAAGGAATAGATTTTACCCTCGTTGGCTTAAACAATACATTCTGTTTTTTGGACGATATACTGATAGTGAGTAGAGGAGGAATAGAACAACATCTCGATCTTGTTCGGAAATGTTTGATAAAACTAGATCAAGAAAATCTTCGAATAAATTTTACGAAATGTTATTTTGCAAAAGATAAAATTGAATGGCTTGGACATAGCATAACTCAAACAGGCATAACAACATTGTCGAATAAAACAGATGCAATCGAAAAATTATCCTCACCCTCAAATCTCAAAAAATGAGATCCTTTATGGGATTAGTTCATCATCTGGGCAAATTTATTCCGAATTTGTTGCAATTATGTTATCCACTTAGACCTCTACTTAAGAAAAATACAAAATTTATTTGGACGGATGAACATGAGAAACAATTCAAATTGATAAAAGAGAAGATTGCCGAAACAACCAAAAACAAGCATTTTAATCCGGACTTAGAAACACGTATAAAATGTGACGCATTTCGAAAAGGCTTGGGTTGCGCATTAGAACAACTAACTCCAAATGGTTGGCACACCGTGGCATTTGCATCGCGATTTCTGAATTCTGTGGAAGATAGATATGCATCAATGAGCTCGAGCTATTGGGTGTTGTCTGGTCTATTGAACCCTTCAAATATTATTTTTACGACAAGCCATTCACTGTAATATCTGATCATAGGGCTTTGCTTTCGATCATGAGTGAAAAAAGAGCAAATAAATATTACAATAGTCGACTAACACGTTGGGTAGATCGACTACTACTTTTTGCTTTTACGATCGATCATCTTCCTGGTTCAAAACTGGGATTAGTTGACTATATCTCTTGTGACCCACAACAAAAACCGTTAATATATCTGCTTATGACGAGCAATTCATAGTTGCTAAATTGGATGTGATTAAGCGCAGCTTGAAACGCTTCTTATGAAATGCTGAAAATTACGTCGATTTTGCAGCGCGAAATCCGCTTATAAAACCAGCCTCAAATACTCCAAATTCCAATAGCAAATTACGTAGTGAATTCGCACCGCGAAATCCAGAATATTCTGCAATTACGGAGAATGATAATTCGATTAGCAGATTAGAAACAAATAACTCAAATTCTAATCTCCAAATCGAGACAGTAAACATTCCTCACTCGATTTTTGCCTTGAACCGCTCTACTGATAAGTTGCCCAATAAATTGAATAATTTCGAACGAATCGCTGACAATTTCAACAGTGTCCTCATGATGTCGAACTCTGATGAAGAAACCCTGATGCAAGTAAAACAATCGACACCCTCCAAAGTTAGATTTGCCAATGAGGCAGGACCATCAACGGCTCCTGCAGTGCAAGCAACACCCTGTACTCCAAATACTGATACTACGACAGTCACGACACCTTCAACCGACTATCTGTATACAGATGCCTTCAATTTTGCACTATCAAAAATGTTCTCCAGCACATTGATGGCCAGTCTAACCACCAAGGACGCGATCCTCAAAGAAATAAGAGATTGCATCCTGACGGAATACGAGGATCAAAGCAAACAGATTTCACCATATCTCTATTCTTTTTGTAAGGATTTGCACGTCAAGAATGGATGCGTGTGCATCGATGAAAGAATAGCCATCCCGAACTCGATCAAGGATACGTACGTGGAAGCCATTCATGCAACCCACCCAGGAAGTTGGGGGATGACAGATACGGCGACACATGCATGGTGGCCGTACATACATCGGGACATAGTTACAAAGACGGCAAAGTGCAATCCCTTTGTTAAAATCGATTTGGAGACAGTCCGTTGGGACGAACTCATTTTGGAAGAAAACTGGGACGTAGAAGCCAGAAGCGACACGGAATTAGAACATAACAGGGACGAACTGAGCAAAGATGCAGCTAGAAGATGGATCGCAGATCCAGAAAAAGAGTCCAGAACGATTTCTCATCCTGAGGTCGGTTTGCCAGTACCGCGGACAGAAACTTCCCTAGCAGTCAAATTAGCCAAAAAGAAACCAAAAAAGAAAAGTCTACATGGACTGTACGAGGTTTTGGCGCCAGGTTCTTCAGTGGTAAAAACGGACACATATACTTCTGATATAAAAGAACCCGGAAAAAGAGACGTCACAATCCGCAATTCAGGTTTGGCGAAATTCGGAACGAAAGCGGAACACCAAACTGAACACAAATGTATGCCAATAGGAGGCCCAAAATACCCTCCGGAAAAACAATAGAAGACCTCATAAATCAACACGCGAAAGAGGCGAGAAAGAGTTAGAGGGAAACAAAAAAATGAAGCATAGGAAGATAGCCCACAACGCTATTGCGGTATCCTCAATTCATTCAAACGTCACAAGAGCGCTCAGAGTACGCATGCCAACGAAACCCAAAAGAACAGTCATAACAACACCGCCACAGCCACCTACTGATGACATATGTGATTTCGCGCCGCCAATGGAGCTGCCCTTGACATCGATTGTAATTGCGGAGCCCCCAACGAGGCCAAAAAGGAAAGCTGCCACCAAAGCAACAGCAGCACTACAGCCATTAAAGAGAAAACGATCTTTTCCGTCAATCACGGAATCATACGAGTCATTGGCATCCGTCCAAACCTGTCCACCAACAACTTCGAGCTCCACTGCACCTTTGCGAAGTAAACGAAGACAACTACTAAAATAGACACAAATACAGAATAAATCGATTGTTACATCAGTTAAGAACGCTGCCACTCAAAGTCAGCATGTAGAAACAGATTTTACAGTGGGGCCATGTTCTCCTGTACAGACGTATCCGACTCAGTATTACATTTCACCCAATTATGAGGGCCCAGAGACGTCAATGACAGTCGGAGAGGCAGAGAGATTATATGAAAGTGATACAGATTAAAGCTTGCAAAAACATTATAGTATTATTTATAGTAATCAGTACATATGTTATTAATTTTCTGATAAACTACTTCGTCGTTTATTTTGTTGAGGGGGAAATGTGGTATAGTAGAACATTGTGTCAAAAGGGGCTATTGATTTGGATATACCAAATCTATTTAACTTAATTTAATCTTAATTTAGTTCATTTTGTTTATCATTGAGTTCAAGTTCATTTCCAAATTCTAGTTTGAAGATCAAATCTTCATATTTCACGTTTCTTTAATTTGTTTACATCCTGTGTCTGAAAACCCTGTCTGTTCATGAAGTCTTGTGATTTGAGTTGCCGCGTTTAGAGATATTTTGTTGTGATCAAATTGTTGTGCAGATTTAGTTAACTTTAATTTCCTCATATTTCATCTTTCCTAATTCAAATTCAGTTGTCTCTCTTTTAATTGAAATCCGCTCCGCTAAAGCGCGAGTTCGTATCGAACAATTCTAATCTTTATTTCGTAACGCGAAATATGAGTCTAGTTGACAGAGCTAATTTCGTGCCACCAATTTTACGTATTCTCTGCACTCTGAAAATTCGATTAATAAATTACAAAATTAATATTGAATTCGCTCCGCGAAATAGTTAATAAATCTAATCGATAAACTCTGTAATTTGGCACCGCAAATCTACTCGGAATACAGTGACCAAATCTGTATGACAAGTTTCCGTGTAGAAATAGGCGACATCCAAACTGGAAAAGAGAAGCAAGGCCAAACGAAGAATTTACTTCTAATAGGGATTTGAAATGGAGTTGTAAAATGCACCCTCAACAGTTTAAACAACCATTTAACCGATTTGCTGACTGAATATAGTAAGAGCTCCATGGTAGCACATGTCTCATAGAATGTTGTTATGCATTTTTCAAGCAGTTTTGGGTTTGTAAAATGAAATTCTCGTGATTTGCGGCTCATTTGTCTCCTGTGGTGCAAGTAGCGTTCATGTTCATGTGTTTTGTTCCGCCTTGGTTGATGGGATTTGTTTAGCTGATGGTGATTGGTTTTGTTGTTCTGGTGCTGGTGGGGTTTGTGGTGCTGAAGTTTGTGGAGATTGTGCTACTAATTTTGATGAGAGTTTTGGTATGCTTATGTTGCAGGCATTAGATCTGTTGATGAGGATGTGTTTCCAGTGATATCTGCTTTGCTCATGTTGAACTCACGGACGTCGAACTGCCAAACTCATGGCTCTTCGCTTTTGCGACAACGCTTTTTTGCAAAACAGCCTCCAATTATGTGCCGGCGATTTTTGGGAAGCTGTTTTGGGTATCGCCAACACTGGTTGCTCCATTAGGAAACCTTTTCTTATCGTCGTTTTCTGCAGCCGTCTGTTTTAAGACTTTCTGCAACTCTTCCCAACAGTGCTTTAGACCTTTGATAGCGCTTCATATCTGTGTTGTCTCGGGCAAAGGTAAAATACGAGAGACCAAAATTAGCGCAACATTTATTTTTTCGATCTTTAGAATTGGTCAAATGGAGCTCCATTGTAGTGTCGGTTGAAAATTTGTTAAAAATAGCAGACCAATAATTTTTCGTCCTACTGAGGCTTTTTCTAAGACAGAGTTAATTTGATTTCTCTCGTTGTCTTTGTTTGAAGAAAGGCTTTACGATTTTTCGGGCTGTTTTTCCTCTAATAAAAATTTCGTTCGAGCTAAGTCCAGATATCAGGTTCAACTACCAGAAAAAAAATTCACTGTCAAAAAAGACTTCAAACTAACCGCAGAAAAATTAAACTCTATCAATCCTATGCTTCTTGGGCGCTCCCTTTTTTGTCTCTTCCATTCCTTCCAATATTTGGAGCCGCTTTGACAATTTGACTGAGCCGACTAACCCGTTCAGGTGATGATGGTTCAAATGATATTTTGTAATTGGAAGAAAATCGATTGATCCGGTTAAGTGCTAGCTTCCCCAGTCGATTTCGAATGGTTATCTTGCAAGATTTCTGCCAGAATCTTGCAAGATAACCATTTTTCTGCCAGAATCTTGCAAGATAACCATTTTTCTGCCAGAATCTTGCAAGATAACCATTTTTCGTCAGAATTTTGCAAGATAACCATTTTTCTGCCAGAATCTTGCAAGATAACCATTCATTCTGCCAGAAACTTGCAAGATAACCATTTTTCTGCCAGAATCTTACAAGATAGCCATTTTTTCTGCCAGAATCTTACAAGATAACCCTTTTTTTAAGTACTTCCTACAGCTAAAAATCACGAGCGAAACGTCATAAAGTGCTCGAAAAAAATATAAAACGTCGCAATATTTGAATGTACACATATTTTGGGCATCGACAAAAAAGCGGAATAATGATTATCACCAGACAATTATTAATCTAAGGCATCAGCAAAGAAACCCTTCCATCTTCGATCTCTTTTATTTCAATTTTTTTTTCAACCTTTCTGTTTCTTGATGTTCTTTTTCTTGATTTTCTTGATTTTCTTGGGTTGTACTTGGGTTGAAGCTGGGCTGCAGTTGGGTTGAAGACTTGCTATAACACAGAGGAAAATCTGGACATTAGGCATTCAAAAAAAAACTACAAGCACGACGTGCCCAAAACAGGAAAACAGGCCAGAAAAACGAAAAAAATGATGGCACGGAGTGCCAAAAAATAAGAGAAAAACAAAACTGCACTAGAAAAACAACAAAAAAACACGACAAAAAACCACAAGGCACGGTGTGCCAAAGAGAGAGAGAGAGAGAGAGAGAGAGAGAGAGAGAGAGAGAGAGAAACTGAACAGTAGGCACTCAAAAAAATACAAGTACGGCGTGTCCAAAAACAGGAAAACAGGCCAGAAAAACGAAAAAAAATTGATGGCACGAAGTGCCAAAAAACAAGAGAAAAACAAAAATGCACTAGAAAAACAACAAAAAAACACGAAAAAAACCGCAAGGTACGGTGTGCCAAAGAGAAAGAGAGAGAGAGAGAGAGAGAGAGAAACTGAACATTAGGCACTCAAAAAAATACAAGCACGGCGTGTCCAAAAACAGGAAAACAGGCCAGAAAAACGAAAAAAAAAACTGATGGCAGGAACTGCCAAAAAACAAGAGAAAAACAAAAATGCACTAGAAAAACAACAAAAAAACACGAAAAAAAAACACGATAACAAGTTGCTATGAAACTTTCAGTTTGGGCTTGGGAGAAAAATTGTTCGATGCCAAAAGAATTTTTATACCCCTGTTTTTTCTCTGAATTGTGTTTGAGTTCTACTAGGGGCGCTGTTCTGCTATAGACGGAGTTTAGAACGAAATGGAAGGATGAGAAATATGGCCATTTACGATCTTCTCGAGGGACGTACTTAATCATTGAATAACGTTATGTTATCGCAACATTAAACCTTTGGTTGACTTTTTGCAGAGACTACATGTTTTTTTACTATCATTTGAACACTTACAGTTAATTTTAGTCCTATTTTTGGGACTAGTTAACAAGTCGACAAAGAGAAGAAATAATGAGGAGAAATTCAAAATATCAGTAATCATTTTTAAACAAAATAACTTCAAAGATCTTAAGAATCATTAGTTTATAGCGAAAAAATTCATGGTAAAGGTAAACGAGTCACTATAAAAACAATGGGACCTGTCTTTAGATAGAGTACGCCATACGAACGGACCAGAGATGCCGAGAAAACCCAAAAATTTAGAAACAATTTGCGAAAACACAAATTATTGAAGCAATTGAAATATCTAGCTAGTATCTCAATATTATATATTCTAATTTCAGTTTTTTTATATACTTACTCAGCTAAAAATGAAATGGAAGATTAAATAAGTTTGTATTGGCCACATTTGAAAAACATTGGCATCTGTTATTACGCGAATGTGCTACAAAAAGAGAAGCAGAAACACAAATACACCACTCACAAAGTTTTTATGAAAACGCATATAGTCTGACAAACAAAACAACTAAATACAACAGAATATCAGTAGACATGTTAAATTTTTGTAATACAAGGAATAAAATAAGAACTCTCAGTGATGACATCAAGTTACAAGTTGACGAAACGAACAACAAAGTAAAATCATTTATCCAATCCTCAATTACATGCTTATGAGAACGGTGAGAACTTTACGGCTACCTAAGAAAAAAAAAGTAGGCAAAACAGAAAACTCAAAAAAAAATTGAGCGATAAAGGCGGCGAAGTCTTTCATCTTTTCAGAGAAAATTTTTTGATTTTAAATTTAATTTTTAACAGTAATGACGTTCTTTGTTAAATAATATAACTTCAAAAAATTAACATGCTTGACTAAATACAATGACTATGAAAACAATAACAAATACAGGCAAAACTCAAAAATTCTGTAGAAAAGAGCAAGGAGAAATTGTCGAAGCCATTTGAACCATAATATTTTCTGTTAAAACTTTATCTCTGATCCGTTGAAGGTCTTTTCTAAGCTAATGGTAGCTATCAACATCAGAATACTGATAAGATTTCAAGAGAAACTAGTAATAGGAAAATATCTAATTTTTTTTTGAAATCTTGTGGCATTGAAATCATGTAGCCAATTGTTAGAACATAAAACCGCTAATTCGGTTCTTTTTGGTTTTAGTAGAACCAAAGAGGGTCCTGTCATTGTTTTGACTGACTTACAGATCATGAAAATAACTTTATTTTCGGTTAATATTAAAAATATCTTTTCAAAACATTGATTTTGAAATCTTAACAACCATTTTCTGTCCATTCAAAGCGCTAGATAGGTTCACTTAAGGACAAAATATTGCCCTTTTAGTCAAAGCGACTCTGCCAGAGGACTCCTAAAGCTGAATAAAGCCTCATAAAGAAAACCAAAAATTCATTTAAAATTACAGAAACTCATCTTTTGGCATATAGTTTTGAATTTGTATTTTCATAGAAAAAAATGTTAATTTGAAGTAAAATTACACTAAAAGTGCACAAAATCAAGCCAAATATCCCGTGTTCACTCAAAATTTAATTCTCGATAACCCCTCGAAAAAAAGAAATCCTAAAATATTTTTAAATTTCGAATTCTGGACGAGCTTATTTATGATACCACTAACATTTCTCTGCTCTAAAAAACGAAATTCAAAAAATCTTTTTAATTCCATGTCCTACGCTGGATGGGCTTTTTTAACGATACCACTCACAACTCTCTAGGGTGAATATATCGATTGGCCAAAATTGTCTCAACATAAAAGAACCCATTTGAGTATATAGTCCCCCAAGTGGGGTCGGAACAAAAATAATTGATAGCAATGTTTAATGGAGTTCAAAGGTATAAATTGAGAAAGCTCAAAAAATTGAAGCTAAAACATTTTTTCAAGAAGACAAGAAAATGGAGCGTTTATTTCACTCCAAATTTCGCAGAGTTTACTAATGACGCCTCTTTTGTACACTCCAAAGATATTTCCGCCATATTGTATAAAGTTCCTACGCACAATTATATTTGAAAAATTTTTTCAGATTTAATTGTGCGTAGGAATCTTAAATTTTTATCTGAGTTGCCTGCACTTGTACAAAATTAAATAAAAATTTAAAATTTTTGCAAATCAGTTTGTGTTACGTCTGGTTGTTTTACGAAGAAACTTTGAGAGGTTTTTATGTGAGCTTTTAGACCTTTCATTTCATTCACAGAAAACGTTTTTAGCTGTCCTTGGAGTATTTTCGAAACAAGAGTTCATCAGGAGATGGTTTGCATAAAAAAGAAATGCATAAGTATATTATTTTTCTATCTTTTTTCTTCCTGTATGAATTGGGAAGAAACGGTCTTTGGTAGGAATTTAAAATGTGAAAAGCGAAATTCAGTTTTGCTTTTGTCTCTTTTGTTCACTTTATGAGTCTAATAAGGTTTAAAACAGCAGCCTCCTTTGTTGTCTCTCAAGTTACTTTTCTCACCTGGCCTGTTTCCTCCAAAATCACTTTCAACCGCTACAAAAAACACAATATTGCGCATCTAAATGGATTGAATGCCAGACGCTACAAAGAACAAATTCAACTTTTATTATTAATTTACTGAGGAAGCTCATTCGTCTCTCATCTTACCATCAAGTTAAAATTTTATCATGAGCGGAATTGAGCGCAAAACGAACCGACTTTGAGGTGTTTTTACGTTTTATGAAAAATCCTTCTACGTTAAAGCTTCGTCTTTTACTGAACACATCCAAAAATTGATAACTTTATCTTTTTCGGAAATTTTCAACCATAAACTCGTATCAGTTATCTTCAAGTGGTTTCTTTTTGATTATAAAGAATGCCTCATTCAAAGTTGACATTGTCGGAACGCTCCAAAAGAGAGTCTTTTCGAGTCATGAGATCGTATAACAGAATGAGTATAGGTCTCAAAAGTGACATGTCAGTCAAAGTATCATGGACGGTTAGTTTGATCACTCTATTTTCAGCAGATTCCTAAATTTCAACCGTTTTCATTAGAATTCGGGACTCTATAGCAGCCCAAAATGAAGCTTATGAGCTTCTATGAAGCTGAGTTTCCCACCACTATAGTCTGGGTTAATGCTCTGTTTGTTTATGCAAAATCTATTACCCAAGAGCAGCAGACTCTCAAAAAAAAGAATCCACATCATGCCTATTTGGATAATTAACACGTTCCTCCACTTTTAATTTTTTCATAGATTGTTAAACTGTCCATATTAAGGCGGTAAAGATTAAAGCGTACAATTTATTTGGTCCTAGTTGCTGAACGATTTTTTTTGTTTTGAGATTTTTTTTTCGAATGATTGGCAGTTTCAAAGCAGTTGAGTAAAAAGTGAGCGTTTAGAACGGCAAACATTCTTTGTTTTCCATGATTAATGTATCAATTTATCTCTCCTTATGTGTGAATAAGAAAAGGACCTTGGTCTTTGTGTGATTAATAATAGCCGGTTGAATATTTGATGGGGTTTCACTTGTTCACAGGCGAGGGGAAAGTTGGGTCAGCTGTTTCGCATTGTGTTGGTCATCATCAAAATATACAGGACGGCAGTATCCACGTAAGTTACCACTAAATGCTTTCTCATAGTTATTTTAATTATCAACAATTTATTCAAGTTAGTTGACATGGTATTAAGTGCGATATATGTCGCATATTAATTATCTGTAATAATTTGATATCTTTGGGCATTATAAGCATCAAAATGCAAAAAAAAAAAACGAAACTGATTACATAGAAAAGTGTTTCCGCATCACATTTAAAAAAAAGTTTGACAGCATCGAAGACCAATATTGTAGTTGAATTGGTTTTTTTGGACAAGTTGGTTTTTTTTATTCCCGTAACTCAATTGAATTCTAGGAACTCGTTTGAATTCTCAATAAGACATATTGCGGGAGATTGTGCGAAGATTGTGCCCACAATGTTCCAACATACGTCTCAATTTTATCAAAATCTTTTTTTCTGAGAGGAAAAGTTTCTTTGATCTAACAAACACAGATAATAATTTGCAACATAAATTGCAGCAATCAGAATAGCAAACAAATAGAACGTGTCCGGGCAAAACAGTCCCAGACAAAACAGTCCCAGACAAAATAGTCCCACACTTTTACAGATTTTGACTCGAAAGTTAATTAACGAAAGTTAATCCGACAATTTAGCCCAACCGAATCAAATTATCAAAGTATTAAAAGTGATTGCAAAACGAGTTGTTAAACTCAATGACAGGTTTAATTTTAATTGGGTAGAATACAAAAGAGTGCCTCACGATGTTTGGCGTCATAATTGTGACGTAAATTGTTATTATGGAATTCATTCAGACAAACAAAAAATCGGAATTGCTCGTCTTTGAAAGCTATTCCTATCGACCACTTACAGATCTTCTTACGCATCTTCTTGGCGCTGCTGTACTACAAAATTCCTTGGCAAAGTCAGGCTGCGCAATGAACAAATCGAAGTAATCACAGTTCATAGCCGTTTACTTGATCCAGCAGATATTAAAAAGAGAAATTTTTGCTCAGCGTTGAAAGACAGAGCAACAATGGCTGAAAAGACTCCCGCCAAGAAAATTGCTGCCCAAAAAGACGTCAATAGAGAAACAGCAGCCAATACTCCAGCTTACAACTCAAACCAAATGACAATTAGCAAAAAGCACCAACAAAATTGTCCACAAATGAGCCATCGTCGCTGAAAGGATTTGAGACTCTCGATTTATTACAAATGGCACATAGTGGTGAGAATTTCATGTATTATGATTCCGGGCCTCAAGATGAAAAAAATTATTGTTTTTGCGACTTTGCCAGCCATTGCCTTGCTCGAGCAATCAGATGACTGGTTTGCGATGGGACATTCTCAACAGCTCCAAACGTCTTCAATCAGGTCTACACAATCCACGCTTCGGTTGACGGCGTCAATTTGCACCGCGTGTACGCTCTTCCTGATAAAAAGAAGGGAGCTATCGAAAACTACTCTGTTCTCTTCCGGAGCAATTCATTCATTTTCTACCAAAAGTTTTCAATTTTAAAAATTACGCTAGAATTTATTTGATTACCGCCAAATGTCGATCCGATCATGAAGTAGCTTTTCAATTTCCCTTGTCTCACGACAACTCATGCCTGGGTTCTCCGGATTTAAACAATTTTCCCAGTTTTTTTCTCTTTCCGATCTGATTTAACCTCAATTTTTGATTTTTGCAAATATACTTTATATTTTTTTCCATTCAGGCTCGAACCAGCGACCTCCGAATGTGCGTCTAGAGCACTTACTTCTTCGCCACGCTTATTTTGATTTTCGGACTTCAAGGCTTTCTTTCAAGATCAAAGCTGCACTTTCGTTTTGATCTGTTTAACGAGCCCTTTGAGCGGGACTGTTCTGTCCGGGACTGTTTTGCCTGTTTTCTTCGGACTATTTTGCCTGGCAATGTTTTGTCTGGGACTTTTTGCAATAAAAGACTCTTTTGTCTGGGACTGTTTTGTCTGTTCATCAAATAGAAACAAAATGCCATAACACAATAGATTAGCAAACAAAGAAACGACTGGATATGATTGGATCAATAGCTCAAAAAACAATATCAATCGGTTTTTTGTTTTTATATTTTGTCGCCTCTGATATAATAAAATCTGATGCAACGTCCAGAGAAAAGTTTTTTATTGCGATTATCGAAAATAATGAATCATTTGAGAAATAGTTGACGAGTATGTCACAGTTCATCTCTTTGGCAAAACCTTGCTGCAAGTTATTATTAACTCATTCATTAGGTGTACTGTATATTTGTAAAATTTCCCACTTTATGTGTTTAACTCGACAAAGAATTTAATCTTTCTTTATTCACATAAAGCAAAGAAAATTTATGAAGTTCATCTTTAATTCATCTTTTTTCGAGTGATGGCGCTTTTGTATATCAATTAAATGAAGCTCGTGCACTACACCCTTTGATGGTTTAAACAATTTTTGGATCAACCAAGGAAAGTATCTTTTAAAGTCAGATGAATATCAGTTGAAAAAATGGAGCAGTTTTGAAAAAGAAATAAGTCGTCAACTTTTTTTCTGTTTTATTTCTATTCATAAGTAATAGTCAAATGTAATAATATTTTATTAAAAGTGGCTGTTACAAATCTGCCATACGTGATCCATTCAACTGACTATTTGTTCTTTTTCTATTTATGTGATCCACTCAATTGCTTTTATTCGAAGTAAACATTTAAGTAACTAGACATCCATGCTCTTGATAGTCTTTTGCGGTATTACGAAGAAGATTGCTAATCCATTCAAGTAAAATGCTGTTTTTTAATTGAAATGGAAAAAAACGAACATCTATTGATTTGGATTTTAAAAGGACTTAAATAAAATATTTTCAAATCAAATAAACAGCAGAAGGGTCAACTGCCAATGAGGTAACTGAGGTTAAGTTAGTAGAAAAAATTTTTATTCGGTCACAGATGGTTCTCTTTTCTCTTTTGATTTGTATGTCCCTTCAAAAAACACTGACATAGTCTTGCCGTTAAAAACCAGTTGACATGTTTAATATGTGGAGGACACTTGCAAAGAAATTCACAAGACGGTATAACTTTGCTCTCTTCTAAATAAATTCTTCTGATTTTCCAATTGTTTTCATTGTAGAAAAATTATGCTGTTAATCTCTTCAAATTTTTGGACTGAGATTTGTAGTCAGTTTAAGGAACTCAAGTTTCAGAGTCATTGGAGGCATCGCAACCAATCAACAGAATTAAATTGTTATTTTTTCCCCAAATTTTGATTTTATGTTGCTTTTGTATTCCATATTCAGTCAAACCTTAGATTTTTTATCAGATCCAATATTCAATGAACTATGGGATATGGGTAACAATTTTAGCAGAACCATGCATAGAAATTTGCTAAGCTAGTTTTTAAAAAATGCTGTTCATTTGTTCATTTTCTTATCTGACCTAAAAAATTGTAATAATGATCCTAACGGTTTGCGTTGAATTAAATAGTTTATAATATAGGAGTGTATATGTGAAGACTCAATGCTTGGTTTACTAGGCTCAAATAACCAGCAACAAAAGGAAGGATTAATTTCAGCTTTTTTGATCTTCTCACTCTCTAGAAAAATTGATTTCTCTATTATTTAAAACTTCAGGATTATTACAGTTATCCGTTTGGATAAAGTTAACAAAGACGACAGTGTACTCTTTCGTTTCAAAAGTTTACAATACTTTAAATATTAAAGAGGAGTATATTCATTGTCCCCAATTTTTCATTTTCTATGTTTTTTTAAATAAAGATTTCTTTTTTGGTCATTTTGTAAGCACATTGAAAAAACAAGAAAACGAAATGATAAATGGTTGCTGTGTGTGAAAAAATGTTTTTGAGTTTTTGTTATTTGATTTTTGTTTTTGGATTTTGAAATTTGAAATCATTATTGTTTTTAAGCAAAACTGTATAACACAATAAAATTTTCCTTAACATATTTGAATAAAATTTCTATAAAGAAACATTTTTTCAAATATTTCAAACCTCTTCTCACCCTCAACCCCAAATCGTTTTTTTTTGCTTTTCCTCTAGCTGTTTTCGAGTCAATTTAAAAACAGCTCGACCTTTCAACTTGCAAATAAATACCTTTTGGCAATAGATAAAATCAATAGCAGTGTTTAGAGGCTACAAAATGATTTCATCTTTTTTATTCTACAAGGAGCTTAAAATGAAAACATGGCTGACATAAAATAAGCAGGTTTAACACATAGCATCGTCATTTTGAAAATGTTGTTTGAATAATTAGCTAGTTTTCTGTTGTTGAGAACGCTGAATTTTTAATTCGAGCTCAATTTAAATTCGAGTTTTATAGGCTAGTTGAATCAACTCGAAAAAGGTCTGTTATTTATGGAAATCTGTACTGATTGGAGAGTAATGGTCCTTTAACAGTTTACAGGCAGAATTGAAAGTGGCTAATTTATGTCTTCATTGCACTGCGTTTGCTTCAATAAATTTTCTGAGATCATTGTTTTTCAAAATTTGGGAATCAATGACAGATTTTGAGAATCGCGAATGACCTGATAAGAGCACCAAATTCCTCGACCTCGGGATAGAGAAGACTTAAACCCTTCACCACAAGATTATTCCCAGGTCCAGACTGTATTTTTATTTTTCAGGAATCGAGTTTATCTCAGGGCAAACATTTGCGTTATATTTTAGAAGGACCTTGTGAAGTGTTCGTTGATGCCTAGGCACTTCTATTTTCCAGTCGGTTTTTTATCACCTGAATAAGGAAAATATTGTATCATTTTGCAACAAAAGTCGCCTTGGTTAAAAGTTTGAATAAATTTTCGTGCTTGCTTCATGGTAGTTGTATCCTATTGCGTTGTATGTGATATACAAGATAA
>NC_134480.1:20660771-20702498 GCF_964194025.1 Convolutriloba macropyga
TTTCACATTTCCGGAGATATCACCATCATTTAATACGTGCTGGGAAGATTTTACATCAATTAATCTAACTCTAATAATAGTTATCTAGATTCACCAATTTGAACCGAATATTGATTCTAAGCACCATTTCTTGACGATTCATTTATATAATTTCTTTGATCGAAGTCATATTGCTTGTCTTTCTAATATGGTAAGTCAAACTTTCTTTCTAATTCTCAATAAGTTTAAGACTATTGTTTGATCGATATTCTAACACCCCCACCCAGACTTGAGCTGATTGCGTAGAGTCTGTTCCCATCAAAACTGCTCTGAATGTTTCCACTTTCGAAACGGGTAAGGACTTTGTGAAGATGTCCGCTGCCATTTTGTCTGTAGGGACGTAATGAATGGGAATAGTCCCATCCTCCGTCTTGTCCCGGATGAAGTGAAACTTTGTTTCGATGTGCTTGCTCCTTTTGTGCATGACTGGGATTTGGCAGAGTCTATTACAACTTTGGTTGTCTTCTCCAATTGCTATTGGACATTTCTGTTGGATGCCAAAATCCTCTAGAAGATGTTTCATTTAGAGTGCTTCCTGAACTGCTGCTGCCATGCCCTGATATTCTGCTGCTGATGAAGAAAGAGCAATGTGGCCTGCTTCTTGACACCCCAGCTGAGTGCTGCGCCACGTCCGTTGAGCTTGAAGTCATAGCCCGTTGTTGATCTTCTCTCGTTCACGTCTCCAGACCAGTCTGCATCACTTTCCCCCACTAAATCATAACTAGCCTCTTTTGTGTAAGTAAGTTTTAAACCTTTTGAACCTTGAAGATATCGCAGAAGTCGTTTTCCGCACATCCAGTGTTGATTAGTAGGTGCATTCATTTGTCTGGACAGAATGTTGACTGTGAACATGATGTCTGGCCTCGTCTGTTTGGCCAGATACAAAAGCGATCCAACCAAGCTTCTGTAGATCCTCTGGTCCACTTCTTCGTCTCCATTCTGTGCTGTCTGAAGTTTCAAATTCAAATCAACTGGAGTTCTTGAGGGTTTGCATTGATCCATTTGAAACCGCTCAAGCATTGTTTCTATGTAGCGTTCTTGGTCGACTGTGACTTTGCCCTCTTCTCGTCTGATTCTTAGACCCAGAAACCAGTGTAGTCTCCCTCTGTCTTCCATGTGAGAGGTTGCTTCTAGTGCCTTCTGGACATCAGAGACCACTGTCATACTTCTTGATGCTACTATAATGTCGTCAACCCAGACCAAGATGAAGTTGTGATCCTCTGCCCCCGATCTTGCGAACAAGCAGTGATCGGTCCTGCTTCCGGTGAACCCCTGTCTCATTAGGAAGTTTGCCAGCTCTTTGTACCAGTTGTTAGCAGCCTGTTTCAAACCATAAATTGATTTATTTAGTCGACATACTAATTTCTCCCCATCTGATCTGCGTTTTACAAACTCCTGTGGCTGTTCCAGATACACTTCTTCCTCGATTGGTGAGTGCAAGAAAGCAGTCTTGACATCAAATTGGTGCATCACATGGCCCTGCTTCGCTGATAGCTGAAGTATAATCCTGAATGTCTCTGGCTTGCAGGTAGGCGCAAAAGACTCAAAGTAGTCCAGTCCTTCCACTTGTTTGAAGCCTTTCGCCACATAGCGCGCTTTGTATTTGTCCACTTGACCACTGGGTCCCAATTTCACTTTGTAGACCCATTGGCCCGGTATGACGTCCTGTCTGTGGGTGGTCGCACTAGGTTCCAAGTCTCGTTGTCTTGGAGTGCCCTGACCTCGTCCTTCATTGCCCACTGGTCCCAATCGTCACCTTGCTTGGCCTCGTAGACTGCTTTGGGTTCCACATAGTTGCCCTCAGTCACAGCAAGATGGGTCCTGACTTCTCCAAAAAATTGCGGAACTTTCCTTGCTCGTGTCTCTCGTCTGGGCTCTGCTTTGTCCGCGTGTTCCAGTTCATCTTCATTGAAGCCAACTGTCTCTAACTGTGAGAAGTCTTCTGTGTCACTGTCTTCTAGTGACTCTGATTCTTTGTGACTCCCTCTTGTTGCAGTAGAACCTTCATCTAGTGCTGTTTCTCCAACATCCGAGGCCTCTTGTCTCATTCTTGTTTCTTGATTATTCACGCTCCCTGCGTCATGCCACTCCTCCTTTATTGCAGTAGATGTGTCCTGTCGTTCTCTGTTGTCATCGTCTTGATGACCATCATCTGGGTGCCAGATTCCCAGTTCCGACCCATCATCTAGTAGGTCAGGGATTGAGCCCACTTCAGACTCCTTGATGATCACATCTCGAACTGCCATCACTTTGCGTGTGTTGGGTATGTACACCAGGTATCCTTTTTGTCCTTCAGTGTAACCCACAAACTTTCCTTCCAGTGCCTTGGGTTCAAGTTTGCTGACTTATCTGTCCCTCTTCCTCATGAAGACTGTGCAACCAAAAATAGATAATTTACTAATTGGAAGCTTAGGTTTTATACCTCTCATCAGCTCTGCTGGGCATTTTTCTTCTCCTCGTCTCACAACCAAGTTTCTGACCCTTGCTGCGTGAAGAATTGCTGCTCCCCACATCATCTTGAGAAGTCCTGAATCAATGAGCAAACATCTTGCAATCTCCAGCAGTGTCCTGTTGCACTTCTCAGCTAACCCATTCTGTTGTGGCGTCTCTGTTATGGTCTTCTCCTGTAGAATGCCTGCATCTAAGCAGTACGTCTTGAACTGCTCTGAGAGAAACTCCTTCGCATTGTCTTGCCTCAGCTTCTTGGGCGTCCCCACACTGAGAACAAATTTCTTCAGGCTGGTCAATGCTTCACTCTTTGCCTTAAGCAATTCCACAAACACAAACTTCGTGTACTGGTCTGCAAACACTATGCAGAACCGGAACCCTGACAGTGACTCTACTCTGAAAGGTCACATCACGTCTGTGAACACCCTCTCCAGCTTCTCTTCTGCTTGGGTCTCTGCCACTCTTGGTACTGGAGTCTTTGTGATCTTGGCCAATGCACACACATTGCATATATCATCGAGTTCCCCCACTGTCTCTGGTGCATTCCTGACCACATCTGCTTGATTCAAATGACCCAATCGTCTGTGCCACTTCCTTGCACTGTCAAATTTCACGCTGTTGGAACTCATCTTGAATTCTAGAACGCTGCAGGGTAAGTAAAACAATTTATTTTCTTGTGTTAGTTTTACCCGAGTTCCCTTCTGGAGTTTCATGCAGCTGTTTCTTCTCTCGAAATTGAAGCTATGTCCCCACTCCGTGCATCTTGAGACTGATAGGAGGTTTGAAGAATAGTCCGGCACACACAGAACATTTTTGAGTTCGCATTGGAATTCCCCTTTGTTTGAGGGTATGCTGATCCTCACACAGCCTCTGCCCACCACTCTGGAAGCCTCTCCGTTGGGACTTCTGACCACTGATTGAATGGGCACAAAGTCCAGGAACGCATCAATGTTCATCACTATGTGATCTGTACAACCACTGTCCAATAGCATGCCTGCTGTCTTCCACTGGGTAAGAGCTCTCCAGCATTCCTCGTCTGGTGTAGCCAATGTTGGACCCATTGGCACTGACTCATGTTTGCCTTCATCTCTTTGTCTCTTGCATGCCCTGTCTAGCTGACCCTTCTCAACACACTTGCTGCATTGTGCTGTCTCCTTCTTCCTGCAGTCCTTGGCAAAGTGTCCAGGGATCCCACACACGAAACAGTTTCCTTTCTTGGGTCCCTTCTTGAAGTCACGCTTCACTGCCAGTGCCACTGAACCACTTTGTCCCTTGTGTCTCTGCACCGTGCTCTCATGAAAGTTCTGCAGCCTTTTCCTCAACTCTGTGAAGGTCGTTGCCGGGTTGAAGCTTTCCTGTATAACAAAACTTTCATACCTCATTGGCAGACCATTGAGGACCAAGTCGTTGAAGAGGGTCTCTTAGACTGCTTCCCCTGCTTCTTGTAGCCTTGTGACGAACTCCTGTCCTCTGATGAAGAAGCTGTACAAATCCTCAGAAGCTTCGAACTGCAGTCGAGCAAGCTGTGCCACTAAAGTCACCACTGTCGGCTTCTCCCCACTCTGAAATCTCTCTTGCAAAAGCTTCCAAGCCTTTGCTCCATCTCCAATGCCATCATCTCCCACACAGTCACGTCTAATCAGCATGAGGGTTGTTGCATCTAGAGTCAGTGCCAGATGGCACCACACATTGTTCCGTCTCTCCTTGATGTCTGCAACTTCCTTCTCATATGCATCCTTCAGCACCTTGTGGTTCTTCTTCTCATCATTGGTTGCCCCATTGGCCAGTGGCGCAGGCTCATTGGGTTGCTCCTCTGTCCCCAGTAGTGATTTGTAGAGTCCTTTCGTCTGCATCATCGCCACAAATCTTTTGCTCCAGGTTGGAAAGTCCTGTGCCTTTCCTGTGGAGGTCAGCAGCTTCACTGTCTGTTGATCCATTGGAGTTTGAGCAGGCAAAACAGTTGTGAAAAGAAAAGGTACTAAGCAGAAAAGGATTATGACTGTCAACAACAAATTAGTTTTGTTTTGGAAATTAATTTTATGACTGAGAAAATTGCTGGGCCCATAACCTGTTGGGTTATGGACTTCCGCAAGCGGAATAAAAAGCGTTTTTAACTAAGTAAAAGAATTAATTTCTCAAAAATGAGAGAATAAAAAAATGATATTTTACAGTAGAATTTAGAGATTTACAGGAGAGATCTGATTATTAGATCAAGATGGTGATTTGAATTTGGGGATGAAAAAGGACCCAAAAATCAGCTGTTTTTATATCCATTATCAGTGTGAAAAAGTCAAGATACCAAAATAATCTTAGCACCGTGATTTATAGTGGGGCTCGAAAAGGTTACCCAATATGGTTTGCTTCTGCAAATCAGTCGCAAAGGGAACCATAAATGGAATGCATTTGCACTATTCTAAGAATTCTTTCACACTTCCGGAGATATCATCATCATTTAATACATACTGGGAAGATTTTACATCAATTAATCTAACTCTAATAATAGTTATCTAGATTCACCAATTTGAACCGCATATTGATTCTATGCACCATTTCTTGACAATTCATTTATATAATTTCTTTGATCGAAGTCATATTGCTTGTCTTTCTAATCTGGTAAGTCAAACTTTCTTTCTAATTCTCACTAAGTTTAAGACTATAGTTTGATCGATATTCTAACAAGTTACACATCACAATTTGATTAGGTTTTGAATTTACCTATTTCATCGAGAAAAATTCAGTGATCAAATAATTGTCAAATTCCTTGCCAAAATTTTGAAATAATTGTAATGGAAAAGCTTTTGTGCAATGCAGCGTAGCAGACTTCAATGTTTAATAAAATAGATAGTTCCCAGTACGATTGATAATTCAATGGAAAGAAAGATTTTTTCCACGAACGAAGCAATTATCCGGACTGACCACCATAAACTCATCTTAGATACCATATTAAAGTCATGTATGGTCCGTATTTACCATATCAAAGACCATAATATTTTTTTAGATACCATATCCAAGATCATAAAATATTCTATATGTAGGTAAATCATCAAATACGTGCTGCTCTGTTTATGCTACCTTTTTTATGTAAAAATCTTGAAAAACACACCCATTATCATATATGGTCTTAGATATGGTATCTAAGAAGGATCAGCCCGGTTATAACCATATACCACACAATCTTTCACCTGTCCACTCAGTTCTGTCTATGGCAACGGCTGCTTTGCAATAAAAAACTGAATTGTTCGATAAAATTATATATCAGGGTGAGTATATCTAAAAAACTGTTACACGAAAGTCGCTTTTCGTTCCAGATCTTCCAGGGCCTGAAGCAAGTTCCTCAATTTGTGGAGTTCCCGTCTGCCATTCTGACAAAAATAGCCAGCAGAGTCTGGCTCGACAGGTATTGAAGTTTCGCTAAAATAGTCTACTGACATTTTCGTGCCTGTCCTTCTGGCTCAATTCTCATTTTCAAAAGAAAATTTGCTTGATTTGCATTGGTCGAATTGACATTTGGTCTGGGCAAAGCCAGGTTTTGAAGCAAAAGATTGTAATATTGAAAAACATGTTTGAGCAACTATTGCGTAGTCAACACTGAACAGTGCACTGAACTGAACTCTAAAAATAAAATGTTGTCTTATTTGGACAAATACAAGATTATCATAAGATTATTGTGTTATTCCTAAATTAACCGGTAAACCTCATTATCAAAATTTCTTCAAAACTGATAACTGATAAAAAAAGGTTATGTGTGATGTAGCTTTCCACCCCATCGCGTGATAGTGAGGCAGGGCCATAGGGGAGAGAACTACTACATAGTTGTGAAGGGGAGGGTGGAGGTGTCCGTGATCGAGGTTGATGGCATCACCAGAGAGATCAAACCCAGAACTGTCAACATACTCAGCAAAGGACAAGCATTCGGGGTTAGTCGCAAGATTACAGTCTCTAATCAAGAACCAGACATGGGTTCTTGAGACATTCAGCTCACACCACACATACGGGTATATTTACTGCCTCTGCGTTTCTAAAAACTTGTTCATAGCTAACCCGGGTCGAGGTTTGGCCAAAAAATAATGTAAGATTAGCGGTGAATAGCGGTGGAAAAAAACTTTTTTCACCGCAAAGCGCCCGCATCTTTTAGCGTTGAATGCAATGAATTTTTGAGGTTCTTAGCGGTGAAAATTTTTTTTTCACCGCATATATCGGAATTTTTTAACCAAGAAACTGCCGTAAACGAGTTCGAACCTCTACCTCCTGCGTGTCACCAATTCTTAATCCACTGCGCAATCTCTCACTTACTTTAATGATATTTGCTGTGAATATGACATAAGCGTTCAAATTAGCGCTGTGAATATTTGTAAGATCTGCGATTTTAGCGGTGAAAAATATTTTATCACTGCATTCTGCTGGTAGCGGTGAAAAATTTGTCTTCACCGAATTCTGGTGGTAGCGCTAAAAAATTTTATTTCACCGCATCCTGCTGGTAGCGGTGAAAAGTTTTCTTTCACCGCTTAAGCGGTAAAAAAATCACCGCTTAAAAGTTTTTTTCACCGCATTCATCGCATTGAACGCAAATCTTATAATTTTACTCAAATTCACCGCAAATCTTTTAGCAACTTTTAGCAAATTTTAGCAAATTTTAGCGGTCACAACTCGACACGGGAACTAGCTAGGGGCACTGGGGCGCCTAAAGAACCTAGCCGAGGCAGTCCGATAGGAGACGCTTTTCAATTGTTTTTTTAAAACTTTTTTCTTTAGTATCAAATAACTTCTGCAAAAATCTCCAAAGATTTTTCCCGGTGTGCTGTGCGATGAGCAAGGGAGAAAAATTAAAAGACGAGAGATTGATAAATTGATAATAGATTGATTATTGTCATACGAAATGCGGTTCCTATAAAAAAGCTTAAAAGTTTGTATGCATATATATATATATATATATATATATATATATATATATATATATATATATATATATATATATATATATATATATATATATATATATATATATATTATATATATATATATATATATATATATATATATATATATATGTATATATATATACCCGGGTCGAGGTTTGGCGGTGAATTTCCGTAAGAATTGCAGTGAAATGCGGTGAAAAAAAATTTTTCACCGCGTATTTCTTACACCTTTTTGCGGTGAATGCGGTGAATCGCGGTGAATTATTTATTTTCACCGCGTTCTCAGTATTCTTACAAAAAAGAATTATCGCCACACGGGTTCGAACCTCTGAGTTTCCTGCATGCATTCAACTGCTTAGTACACTGCGCCAACTGTCCACTAACTTATTTGCACTTTCTTGTGAATTTAAATCAGATTGAGCAAACTTTGGAAATCATATGCGGTGAATTTTTGTAAGAAGTGCGGTAAAATTCGCGGGGAATTTTTGTAAGAAATGCTGTGAAATGTGGTGATTTTTTTCACCGCATTCACCGCTTTCACTGCATTTCTTACATTAATTTACCACAAAAGTCGATGCGATGACTTTTTGTAAGAAATGCGGTGAATTTTGCGGTGAATTTTTGTAAGAAATGCGGTGAAATGCTGTGAATTATTTATTTTCACCGCATTCACCGCAATCACCGCAATTCTTACAAAAAATCACCGCATTCACCGCATTTCTCACAAAAATTTACCCTAAAACCTCTACCGGGGTATATATATATATATATATATATATATATATATATATATATATATATATATATATATATATATATATATATATATATAAGGCCAGCTAAAATATACTTATATGTACATGTGTATATGTAGCTCGCTAGTTAGATTTGCAATTGATTACAATTTGCTATATTTTAATTGTACTGTTAAGGAAAAAGCGTTGCTGAACAACATCAAGAGGAACGCTACTTGCGTATCTTTGGATCCAGTGGAGCTTCTGGTACTGTCCAAGGATGCCTTCATGGAGATAGTCACGATGCAGATGCAGAGAAATAGAAACAGGAATAAAAATGGGAAGAACAGCGAGTTTGGAGACGAGCCGGAACATATCCAGTTCTTAAGGTCAGCTGAATTTTTTCAAGCAACATTTTTGTTTTATTCGCAGATACATAAAAAATCTCTTCCAGAAAATAAGAACAAAATATTGCTGTGTTAAAGGAAAATCCCTTTTCTGCATAGTTGGCCGATAGAGAAGCTGTCATCCGACTTCAACTCTTGCCAATTCTACTACTACAGGTAAACTGCTCATCAACACAAGTTGACTCTAATAACTATTCGTACAATATATACAGTTATTTGTTCATGTTTAGAAGGGGAATGCTCATTTGTCCCAATATCAACGTCTCAGATCAAGTCTTCATTATCAAAGATGTGAGTCAGTCACCATAGTTACCGTAGTACAAAAAGTGCGTGACTGATGTTTGGTCTACTAATCAAAATCTTCGTCGTTTTTTTCATGATTCTAAGGAGCAAATTAAAGTACATAAAATAAACCGTAAACCACAGACAAGACAGCTCGTGCGAATCTGTGCGTGGCACAGAGAGTTCCAAGTTCTGAAATTCAACCTGAAAGAAGGAAATGAAGCAACTGAAAAAAATTTGACTTGGATAGCAGTCCAACGGTCAGTTACAAGGCAAATTGTAAAAAAAATTAAAATCAATGAAAAGCACTTCAATTGTGGGAACTATTTGTGTTGAGCTATTAAACGGCAAAGTTTCCTGTTGAAAACGCCAGAAAACAATAACAAGTAACTTGACATCATTGAAATTTCCTTTTTGTCAATATTGACCAATTTTGTCATCAAAAGCAATTTAGTGTTGATAAAAATTGCGAAAAAAACAACGCTGAAAACTGCAAAAATGAATTATTATAATTTTTGTCTATTTTTCTGGAGAATACACTCTCATAGCCAGTTTGGGATCTCAAACATTACAATACATCCAATTTGCAGGCAAAAAAAGTCTTACAGACATATGAGCAAACTGCAAAATAAAATTAGATATTAAAAAAACCAAACATTACTAAAAAGTTATAATTCTCAAAAAGTTTTTTATTATCTAAATCTAATCACAAAAAATTTGTCAGTGTTACAGAAATTTGATTAGATCTCGAACTTTAGGAAATACGCAAATTGGAAAAATTTTCAAAATCTCGCATTTTGGACTCCAACTTTGTTGTTAGACTCAACATTATGAATATTAAACATACCGCAAATTTCAAATAGAACAAGAAACTACAGATCTTGAGCAAGAATGAAATTGACTGAAAAAAATGAGAGTTATGATAATAATCTGAAGAAAAATATGATTCGGGGCTTAAGAACATTAAAAACTGGCAATTTTACCTGGAGATCTTGCTTTCCCAGCTACTTAAGCACTCTATGCAAATCCAAATTATTTAGTTACTTTCAGTACTCCGACCGGGGGATCAAATTTGAACCATAAGTCTGTCTTATAAGTAAAGTAACGTTTTAAAAATGAAAGTTGAATTTAGACATTAAGGAATGGAACCAAACGTTCTCAGGTTTCCAAACAACACTGTTGCTAAGGCTTTAGACACAACTACCTGCAAAAATCGATAGATCAGATCAAAGTTAAAAGCGCAAAAAAATTTTTTTTGGTTCAATGAAAGCAAATAATGTCGATGAAAAAATTAAGTGAATTTTTCAAAACATTGAAATAGAGCCAATGACTCAAAAGTTTGTCAAATTAATATTGCGCCAAAAATTTGTATAGCCACAAGCTATGCATATCCAAAGGTTATTATGAGCTAGCTTTGATGAGCATTTCAGTTCGAAAACACAAACAGAAAAAAAGTAGTCAAATTAATTGGCTATTGAAAAAGGAAATGTTCACGAAGGTTTGTTTCAAAACAATTTTAATAACCTTTTTTAGTTGTTGGCAGTAGAGTTTTTATTTTGTGGCGTGTGCTTGACTATGTCCGTTTATGGGTGTGTTTATGTGCGTGCTTGTTTTTGTGATATGGAGAGGGTGAGGGGCTTTTATTTTTCAAATTTTTCCCTTCAGATTTAATTTTTACGCTTAAGGAGCCCTCAAATGGTTTTATATTTATCTTCATAGAATGCATAAAAAATTGGTCGATTCTTTGCTGGAAATTAGACTATAATGTTGGAAATATATGCTGGAAATTAGACTACTATTAGGCTATAATGTATTTCCCCAGATACAAGCAAAGTTGGACTAATAAATCATTAGCTATCTTACCAACTTACCAAATTGAAAGTGCAATGAAAAAAAAATAGGCATAGTTTTGACGATGAGAGCATTTTCTAATGTAAACTTACTAACAAAGTACCAGGACTATTATGTAAGCCTACAAATCATAGCAAACTCCTTGAACGAAAAATTTATGGGTTTTTTTATTGTTGGTAAGTTTAATTGTTCATTTTGGATATCTACACAATGTTTGATTTTCTCAAAAATGCCATGTTGCATTCTAGTAAAGGTCCGGGAACCAACGTGGAAAAATTCAAAATTGTTAAGAATCTTCATGGTTCCGAAAATTTTGATTTTCTTGAGGTTAACTGCAAGCATTTTTTCAAAAAATTCACTTCACATAACAATGCTGTAATTATAATCATTTAAATCATGGTTATCGCCCAGTTTGTTCATTTTAAAAATTTGCAGTTGTCATAGCAGGTCATGTTTAGTTCTTAATAGCCAGACAAGGTCATATATGATTTTGCGATTTGAATGACTTCTAATTAGTCAGACGCTGATCATAAATGATTTCAAACTTGCCAGCTCATGCCAATATTCCTAGCTGTATTCAGCCTTCTCATAACTTTCTGCCATTGACTCTCACAACGATCTTGTATGATTTTAAAAAATCTTTTTGAAGTCATAGAGAGATCGTACAAGGAAATAGTATATGATTTGTATGACATATATATTGTTGGGGGTCCAAGCAGGCGTAAATGCTGTGAAAACGGACCGGTACTAGATTTTAACGGGCATCTTTTACTTGCAAGCCTAGCGTGCTAACCGTTGCATCAAATGGTCTTAAAGGTCTCGATCTTGGGCACTTTTAAAACCCTTTCTCATGTTCATTCTTGTTCCTCGAGACTTAATTTCTCTAGCCAAGTTTACGTTGAACAAGTAGAGCTTCCGCTGACCCTATGCCAAGTTTATTTTACGCACTATTAACATTGGGTGTTCTCTCAACCTTCTAACATATATGATCCTAGTATGACTACAAAGAAATGACGACCCGGTTGAATATCTTTTGACACGATAATGACCCTCCGTCTAACAATAATTTCCCTTAATTTGTGACTTTGATCCATTTCTTTTTGTGAGTAGGGTTCGTGTTCGGTGCTCTTAATGTTACGAGATGTGAAACACCCGACAACACTGACTTATGCCGACCTTCTGCCCAGTTCAAAACGGATACAGACTTCTACACCCAACAGAACTGAACGTACTCCTAACTCCCCTATCAACACTTTATCACTTCCCACATCTCTCCAATCTGAGAAACAGGGTAGTCTTGGAACCAATGGGAATTTAAAGAGACCAGAAACAGTACCCAATTCAGACAGAAGTGTGAGGTTCCGCAGTCCAATTTTGAGGGGACAGACGAGAAAGCAACAGGGTCCTTCGTTAAGTCCTCGGAAACCAGTGTCCAGAGGAACTGTGTCTTCTGGATCAACAGGTAACTTGGCCAGGAAAACAACCCAGACAAACAGTGAATTTTGGTTTTTATTTTAGGAGCAGGGGCGATTACCTGAGTCGTTGTCCCAAAAAACTTTCTTTTTTGCTGCTCCCCCAACAACATATTCCATTAAAATTTACCAATCCCCACCAGTCATGACGCAACTGGCTATTCTGTCTATATTCTCCAACTCTCCAACGATACTAACCCACTTTTTTCCATTTTCTGCCCCCACCTGCACCTCTGTCTCCACATAATCTATCTTAAGCTAGAACCTCTCAACTAACTCTTATGCCCAACCTTATTAGTACTATAATTTGAATATCGGAAAACTTTAGATCTGCTTTATTAACAGTTGTTCTCAAGTAGTAATTAGACATTAAAGTTATTTGAATTGTTATTTTTGCTTCTTTTCTTCATATTATGGTCTGTTTCTTTTGATGATGATATGGAATCTAGAGTTTGCAACAGTCTTACGGTCAATTTCGGCTATCGACGGGTTGTTTTGCTCTTTGATTTTTGAAATGGACGAATAGACTGTGAAGTATTGGAATATTGAGATGAGAACATTGTTTGAAGGCAGGAATAGTAGCCAGACTTATTCAACGCTTATTTTTTCTATTCCGGTGGTTTATGGCACCATAAATTTTGTTCTTTGAATTTTTTGCTCGGCACCAAATGGTTTCCATTAGCTGTTATTAAGTGTTATTTATTGGCTTATTCATCAGAAAATTCAATCTAACTGCTCTGTGGGGTTTCGATTTGCTAAAAGTTTAAGTTTCTGCATTTTTCTCAGCAACGCGTGCAACGAACCGCTATTTTTTTGCTTCTGTAAACGTGTTTTCAAAAAAAAATTGCATTTAGATAGATAAATTTTCTACTGATGGGTTTTGAATTCATTTTGTAAGCGATATAGTTTGAAATTGCAAAAAAAAAGAATGAAAAACGGGGAACTTTGACCGCTGTAATTTCGTTTTCGATCCACTATCGCTTGACATGATTGCAATGAATGGTCCTCCATGCACTGAAATTTAGCCAAACTGGCATTTATTTGACGAAAAAAACATGCAATCATTTCCCCTATGAGGGCTTAATTCTACTTGGCTCCGCCGTTCTTAAAAAGGAAACTCATCACTCCTCAGACTTGGTACACAAGTGCACAGAGAAAATCACATTAAAACCACCTGTTGTTGAAAACATGTATTGAAAAATGTTGTCTGTTGACAGGCAGAAATTCCGGTGGATAATCTCCACTGGTTTTGCAGTCTTTGATTTCTAAAAGTGAGAAAAGCCTTGACGAATATGTGCAATTCTTTTATAATTCATCCTAAGGAGTTTAAAACAACACTTACGTAAAACGAAGTTTTATGAATACTTCTTCAGAAGATTAGTTGCAAAAATAAACTGCCTAGGCCCAAAATATTAGCTTAGTTGATTGATACCAGATCAGAATATACATTTTTCATTATTTAGTCTGTGCAATCAAAATTGATTATTTGAATACTGTAAACAGTCGGTATCCGTTTAACCATCAACCCTTTCCATTGTACTTTACTTCAAATTTATTGAGTTCATATTCATAATCACTGTAAGATTCGCAGTATCATGCAAGTAAATCACCGTGCCACACTTAACTTTGATGATACATTCTTCACTCAATGCACTTCGCTAGTCCATAGGGCTAGAGGTCACATCTTAGCTAATGTAATATTGACTGAGGCCTGAGTGAGGGAGGCTGCAATTTCTATTTCAAGTCGCAACAAGGTTCTTCAATGGGGATTTTCGAATAAAAGTGGGTTGCAAAACTGTAGCGTTCATTAAAAATCGCGCGTTTCATTTCAGCTATAACAATTTGACCAAAGGACTCTTTCATAGAATACTATTTATATAAATAGAAAAAGACAAATCAAAGAACTTTAAAACTTTTTATCATTATTGTACTTAACGATACGCATATGCCAAACTATTGCTTTTAAGCTTTTCTAAATAAAAACAAGAACGGAACAGCTCCCTGGGTTTGGTCGTTTTTCGCCGGCCATGATCAGATATCATCCATTCCCTACGCTGAGTAAAAATTAAAACAAACTGTGAGTGACTCGATAGATATCTACACACGTTGATAAATAACCCGTTAGGTAGTAACTGCTCATATATTTATTACGGACTTTTGAAAAATTGGAAAAGAAGCAATCAGTAAGCGTTGGATATAAACGTTAGTGATATCTCTGTTAACCATTAAACCAGTAACCACTAACACTGCTAGTGCAATTTTCATTTGTATAGTAATCATTAATCAATGACACTTTCTTAAGCCATTTCAGACAAAACGAATCAAAAGTCAACCCATTCAGCTCCGGAAAGGGAGAATGATCGACGAATAGGTGGAACAAGCACAAGAATCAGTCGACCTCCAAGAGCCCCATAATAAAATCTGATTTCGTCAAGAGGAGCTGGAGTGTATGCGCCATGAACTCGTAGGCAAGAACTTGACAGCGGAAGTGTATGAAATTGTTGTTGAGCAATATGCCATGAATAAATGCAGTTGGCTGAGAATTTAGATAATTTATCCGAGTAATTAGATTTCTTCATGGGTAACACCGTGACGCCAGCAACTCTGAAGCAAGCTTGTTGTCTCTGGTGCCAAATGTAAACAACAAAGCAGAATGAGGTGTCAAACAAAAGTAGGCGATGCAGCTGAAACGTTCAGAGCTGGGATGATGTGTTCAATTCTGACGCCCAAGATATCGTTCTGTGAGAAAACTGCTGCGTTGATTTCAACCAATAAGGACCATGGACTCAGAATCCATTCCTCACCAGGAAAAAACAATAAAGAACATTAAGAAAAGTGGCTTAAGAGCTTCAATGAAGACACAAAAAAGCTTGAGAGCTACTCGGTTCCTTATAATGATGTTCTTTTACAAATAATGCCGGCTCTGTAAGTTAAAACCCCATTAGTTTTTTTTTTTACTTTTTGAATCCCCATGAGTAGTGAGCCCTATTTAAATCCCAATGATTAGCAACAATTTCAGCATTTGAATCCTTCTTTCCCATAGAAAAAACGAAATAGTGAATGCTACCAACTGAAGAATCAATATATCATCCGTTTGCAGTGTTCAAAAAGAAAGCTCCCGCAGCAATTCTACGATGTGGATAAATCATCAGACATTGATGAATGTGTTCAATCTTCCAAAAACTTTTCGCAAAAATTTTTCAGTCACTCCTCTGCAAAAGCATCAATTGTACATTTTTTTCAAGTAAGCCATTCGCGACAGTCCAGCGCTTTCAATTTCTCAAAAATGACCTGCTTAAAAATTTTATAACTAATAAAATGATGGACTTCATATGTGGCTACTCATTTATCCGAGAATCCTTTGAGGAGGCAATTCATGAAAGCAACAGGATTTTGTGAGCGGAACTTGGATAATTGCTGATCCTCAAACAGATGATCTCAGCAGCTTTGTCTGTTTGCCTCCTTCATTAGACGTTTGGGCTAAACCTTTTCATTTCAGCAGATTAAATCGGAATTAGAAGTTTCTGCGGAAGTTGAAGGTGCCAGGCACACATTGAAAACACTACTGATCATTTCTCTGGAATTAACATTGAGGATTACAAGGACGCAACAACCAAATTGAGCGGATTTTGCAGATTGGATGAACACATGTCCAGAGGTTATTGGATATGTCTCTCTATAATGACCACAAGGAAGAGAAAAACGTGGAGAAGAGCGGTTATCCCAGTGACAAAGAATTGCCTCAGGCCAGCTCAAATTGCTAACTGTGCCCTGCAGATAAAGATCGCAGTCTCTAAAAAGTGTTCCTGAGCACATATGTAATTGACCATCAACTGGGTAGACACAAAAATGTGGATCTCAACTGTTTGAAGGGACTTTAGAGAGGAATATGCGACTCTTTTGTTTTTTCAAGCAGTTTTTGCAGTTCCATAATTAGACTCAAGGCATTAAAAACTGAGTTTTGCTATTATTATTTTGAAAGATTAGTATTGAAAGTAATTTTCTGAAAGAAATTTGAAAAAACCCCCACGTCACCTCAAATTGTCAACTGTGCTCTGTAGACCACAATCTTGGATCATGCAAAGCTTTATTGAGCACGTTTGTAGATGACCGCCATCAATCGCTTAGACATCACATTTTGTGTCACCACTGCTTGATGTGACTTAAGAGAGGAATCTGCAATTCTTTTTTGTGAAATTTTTTAAACTTTTGTTGCAAATAATGAATCCCAAGGAACTAAAATCTGCGCTTTCGTAATATGGAGTTTTGCGATTGTACTTAAGAAGTTTAGTTTTGAAAGTTATTTTTTTGGCACCAAAATTACCCGTTTAGTTAAATGATACCGGATCTGAAGAAACATGCTTACAAATCTGGTCTCTGGAAAGAAATGGTGATTTCTTTTGCTATGTTTCTTAAATAATACATTTATCTGCGCTTTAGGTTTGGCTAGTTTTTATTTCTTATCTTTCATTTTAAGTTGTGGCGCATGATATTTATTTTTTTGCTTAGATGTTCTTGTTGTTTTTTTAGGATTGATTTGCCAATCAGAGACCACACAGCAGCCTCCGATGACAGTGTTTGTGTGTGTGGACACTTTAGTCAGAGGCGATGAGTTTGTGAGTACTTTCCCAACAAAAGTCAATGATTTAATTTGAATTTCTCAGAGGTCTAGATACCAAAGTATATTTTCCCAAGGAAAAAGTTTCTCGATGCCTTCAAAACAACCTCAACGCAAACATATTGATTGCAATTTCTAGGGTGTATGCACGCTTGGCGTGAAAACAGAATCTGAGGTAGCCAATCCCAACGCAGGCAAAAACAAAGACAAAAACATGAAGAACAACAACCAGCAGCAGCCGAACGATAATTCCTCCCCAATGTCACCAATACCAGCTTTAGAAGCTGACAATGATGACGATGACCCACTGGCACAAATGAACACTCTATACCTGCCAGATCTGGCTCTTGTCAGCAATGGGTGCGAGTGTATATCGATCAGTAAGAAGACTCTACTGGCACACAGCTCCACTCTCACCTTCAAACAAATGAAAGAGAACGTTAAGATATACCCGGATGGTGAGGTCAGTATGGTTAATTACCTGTCTGACTGGACAAAGGCAGTACCGAAATTGTTTTTGGTTCATCAATCCCTTGCGGATTTCGATATGACCCGGAGAATCCAGCATGACATAAATAATCTTACGTTAAATAGGTTCTGAAAATGTTTTTTTTTAATTTTGCTGTGTGGGAATTGACACCTACAATTTCTATTAGGGGATTTCTACTACAGCTTAACGTTTTGCATTGACTATTTCACGAAAGTTTTGGCTAAAAAACAGCTTTAGATGTTAAACAGTTATTTAATAAAAATGATACACATGTACTCGGTGTGATTTCAAAATTTTTGTTTTATAATGTTAAATCGTCTAATTTTGAGTAAAATTAAATTAAACCGATTCCGTAGATTTGCAGTTACTACAAAACTTGAGCAGAAATTCAGTTTATATGATATATTGTTTGAGCAAACTTGAACCAATCACTGTGATTAATTTAATATAAACCCGACTCTGAGATCGGCAGAGACACTGTGATCAAATTTAAATTTTGATTCCAAAGAAAAAGCTTTCTTCTATCTAGATTATAAGAGCTTTTTTTACTCTGGTTCACTATCCACAGATTTGCATCTCGTCCAATTTTCATTGTTTTTCTCTATATTCATATTCTTACATTAAAAAAGCAAAAATGTAAGAAAGTTGCAAAAATTGTAAAAAGTGCAAAAAAATTAACAAAAATAAAAGTTGTGAAGATCGTAAAATTTGTTCAAAATATTGATCAAAGAAGGAAAAATTTTCAACTTAAAATTTTCCACTAAAAAGGCTATAATTTATTTTGAACATTTTTACAGAGTATTTGCTTTAAAAAAGACTTTACTTATATAAAAACCAGGGAGAAAACAAGATAAAGTGCTGAACATCGATATAATAAATGAGCTAATAAATTAGGTTGAACTCATCGAATGTTTATTCTAATTGGACAATTTCTTAATTAAAAAAGTTTTTAAATTTTAAATGTAAAGAAAGTAATTAGAGGAATAACTTTGAAGAGAATCTTTGATAAAAGACAAAAAGTTAAAAATGAACCCTTTAAGATGGGTTTCTTTGAAGAGTTGATAAGTATTAAAACTTAAATCAAAATTTCAGTTTGGGCACACATAAATACCGCAACCATAAGCAGCAAATGAAGAGTGGAATGCATGCAAAATTAAAATTACAGAAGCAGAGCTGAGAGAATTGGTATGAATAATGATAAGAAGAGTTACTAACTCACTACACGAATCTTTTTGTAATCAATGTGTGGATCATATAGAGTTACCGTATAAAGCCACTTAAATAAATAAAATGAAAACCGAAAATTTTTATCGTCTAATACTGTGTGCTTTGCAAATTAACACTTAGAAACTTATAATACACCAGGAATGTCATCTTATAAAGGTTACTATCATGAAAAAAATGCTCAAGTGCAATTTATCCGTATACGCAAGAAGATATAAAGAAATAAAATAACTGGAGTTATATTGGTTTTTATATATATGAAATAAGCAAAAATTAGATCACACAAGGATTATAAGTTTTTCAATCTATTCCTATGAAAAACCAAAAATGTTACGTACTAATCTGTCAACTGGGTGATAATCGTCATCAAACAAATCATAATCATGTTTGAATTGTTTAATTACTTCATCAAAATATGTACGAGAAAACTACAAAAATTTTGTGAACATAATAAACCAACTGGAATATCATTGTTCCGACCCCACTTGTGGGGGGGGAACTATATACTCAAATGGGTTTTTTTTTGTTCCGTGAATTTTGGCCGACCGATATATTCATCGTAGAGAAATGTGCGTGGTATCATTAAAAAGCTCGTCCAGCGTAGAATTCGAAATTAAAAAGTTTTTTTTGAATTTCGTTTTTTTTCGAGGAGTTATCGAGGTTTAAATTTTCATGTGAACACTGGATATTTGGTTCACTTTTGTTCATTTTTACCGTAATTTTCGTTCGAATTAACGTTTTTTCTACGAACAAATTAACTCAAAACTAGATTTCACGCCAAAAAGTAAACCAATTTTAGGTCTTTAATGGATGAAAGGAGATAATAAATACTAGTTCTAGTCTTAGAGGGAAGTTTAATATAAAAAAAATTCGAATTAGGTTTGGGAGCTCTTTTTTTTTAGAAAATTTTGCAATTTTTTTGTTTTTTCAAGTCATCTAGAGACTACTAGACACTTTTAATATCGAGGTTCCGTTAATGACAAACCTCTTTTACGTTCAAATGAAGCCCAATGAACAAAAAATTTGTTTCGAAGGGATCGCTCATGTTTTTTTTTGGACTCGTATCTCAAATTTCGTAATTTCAAATGAAATTTTGATTTGTTTTTTGAGGTTTTACTAAAGTTTTATAATCCTATGGCATAAACTTGTTGACTAAAGGTGCAATAGATTTGCTAATGAGCATTAAGTGAACCTATCTAGTGCTGTGAGTGGACAGCTAATGGCTGTTAAGACTTTGAAAATAAATTTTCGAAAGTTTTTTAAAATTAATAAACCATAAACTTATTTTTGTGAACTCTAAGTTCGTCTCAGTAAAAACAGGATTGAACTTTTCATACCACTGCACCATAAGTTAATCTCATTGGCGGCTTTATCAAATAACTATTGGTTTTACGTCTTCAATGCCACAAGATTTCAAATTTTTTTAAAATTTTTTTGGACATTTCGTTTTATTGGTTCATTTTAAAATCTTATCACGTCATCCTAATACTGATGGCTACATCTTCCTTTAGTGAAGACGTCCAAAGGATCATAGATAAAACTTTCTGAGAAAAAAATCTGGTTTAAATGGCTTCAACACTTTCTTCTCCCATTTTTCTAAAGAAATTTTGGTTTTTGCCTGTATTTGTTGTTTTTTTTTATATTCATAAGACATATTGTGATGTCTTATTGATTATCTAGGCATCATAAACATCCTTGTATTCATATCGTGGCATAGCTGAGCGTGTTCATTGAATTCCTATCAAAGTTTTCGAGTTTAATGGCTGTTAAGACTTTAAAAATATTTTTTAACTTTTTTTTGAACATAAATCAATCTTAAGCTTATTTTCTTGGATTGTAAGTCAGGGTCGGAACCGCATTTTTGCTACATTAGCAACAATTTATCTAGTTAGCGGTTTTGTCTTCTAACTATTGGTTTTTTTGACTTCGGTGCACGAGTTTTCATAATTTTTATAATTTTTTGATTTTTTTTAGTAATTTTGGTTCCTTTTGAAGTCTTATTACATTATCCTAATTTTGATAGCTCCCATTGGCTGAATGAAGACGTTCAATGGATCGTTGATAAATTTTTCAGAGAAAAAAGCTTATGGTTTAAATAGCTTCGACACTTTCTTCTCTAATTTTTCTACCGAACTTGTGGATTTTGCCTGTTTTTGTTTTCATAGTCAAAGACTTGTTGTAATGTCTTATTGATAAATTTTGAATGACAAACATCCTAGTCGTCACATCTTCTGGGCATAATTTAGCGTATTAAATGCCTTCCGTTGAAAGCTGTAGAATTTTTTGACTTTGATACTATGGGTTTTCTCAAAAAATTCGTGGTTTTGATGTATTTTTGTTTGCCATACGACTTATTGTGATGGGTCATTGATGTCACATGAATGAAACCTATGATTGCTATTTCATCGAGGCAGAATTTATTGTGTTTAATTAACTTAAAATGTAGCCTTTTCTTTTAAATTCAAACATCTATTTTTGTTATCTCTTCATTTGGTTGACAATTAAGTCAAAAATGTAGATGAGCTCGGGTCGGAACATCATGTGCGAACGCACATTAACGAGCCGCTTTGTTTCCAATTAAAGCTTATACAAAGATTTTGTTAAATGGCATATTAAAACCCACTCTCATATGCAATATTTTTGAATAAGAGTGTCATAACACTGTTAAAAACACAAATGATCCGTTCTATTTAAAAAATAAGAAAGAAGTTTAGACACCGAGGTTGAAAAATGAAATTTATACTATTATGGAAAAGACGTACTATATCATTTCATTCTATTTAGGCATTGATTTATTAACCATTTAAGTTATTTAATTCAAACTGATATTCAACCATAATACAGTAACGAAAGACACAACAAAATATAGTCCCGAATCTGATGCTGATTGATATTTTGAGAAGCATTGAGTAGCATTTTTTAAGAATCATAACCAGTTTAATGGAAACTTAGGAGGTTATGCATATACTATATGTAACTGAACTGCAGCCAAACCACAGTTTGGTCCATTGTAATATTTTTGCAGTGATCATAGTGCGATAATTACTATTTCACTTAGAGAATTGGCTAAATCTAATTTTAAGCTAAAAGCTCTAGCTAAACTAGAAGAGGTATTTTTATCATTGGATGAAGGATGCATTAGATTATCAGATGAATTTTGATTCTTGGGTCCCCTTAGTTTAACTTGGTGTAGCCATATCTTTTGGAAACCACGATACAAAACGTTTTTAACCATATGTTTGTGTCGATGAGAATCAGTATTGGGAAAAACGATGGAAGAAACTGAATGTCCATCAATTCCATAAAAAATCAATTTTTAAATACTAAAACAAGACGGTATGTCTGAAGGAGAATGCAATAGAGCAGAGTTATTGTGGATTTAAAAAGCAATTTTGAGAATATGGTGGATTAAAATCAAGTAATACTTGAGTGTCCAATTCAATTAAGCACTTTGAATTGGACACTCAAGTATTACTTGATGTATTTGATATTATCACAATCTGTAGAAACAATAATCTAGCAACCATAATTTTATCAACAATTAGATTTAGCATGTTCGCGTTCAGTGTCCTGACTGTAACTTTTTAGAATTTTTACAAGACAAACTAATTGAAAACTGGTTTTTCTTATGAGCTGATAATAAACTTATCAGAAAACCTATCGGGATCAAAACTTCTTATTCAAGTCTTTTATTGTGAAATGAGTTGAAACCATCTGATAGCACAAATGTGTTTGGCTTGCGCCCGACGATATTTCTAACAATGAATTCCCAGTGAAATCCCAGAATAACTTAGTTTCACTATAAACTGGTTTTTAACTCTAATACCTCACTTCCTGAGCTGTTGATGGGTTTTTTGTTGCGAAAAACGGTACAGGTGTAATGAACTGATTTAATCGTCTTGTAAATCCTTCTATTTAATTTTGCAATAATCTATTCATGTCTGTTTTGTAGCAGCAGTACATCTAAAGTCGAAGTGTAAGTTAATGATCAGACCCATCCCGACATCAATTAGCCATAGTAGGCCGTTTTGGATCCATCAGTGGGATTGGCTTTTTTTGGTTTCGTACATGAACTAGGTCTAATTTTCTCAAGGTCATCTTTTGCTGTAAATTTCTTTTTAAGTTGGTTTCATTTAAGTTGTTTGGATTTCCGCTGTAGCTTTTCCCCAGCTAAGATGAGAAAGGAGCAGAAAACACTAACAGAGAAAACAGAAAAACCTGTCTTAAGATAATTTTTTAACCAACTTAAGATACTTTTGCAACAGTATGTTAAATTATCACCATCATCCTAAAAACTTGCGCTCAAAAAGCCTCTGACCAGACCATCCCAGACGGAAATGACCTCTGATCTGTACAAAATCTTATTAATGATCGGAATTTATCTGGTTAATGATGAGAATTTATCTTGTTAAAGATAATATTTGAGTTCGTTAATGATCAGAATTAATTCGTTAATGATTAGAATTTAGCTCCCTAATGATAAGATTTAAGCTGGATAATGATCAGAAGTCGTCTCATTAATAATCCAAATTTATGCCGTTAAGGATTACAGTTTAGTTAGTTAAGGATCAGCATTTTACAAGTCAATGACCAGAATTCAGCTCGTTAATGATCAGAATTTAGCTCTTTAGTGATCACAATATAGCTAATTAATGATCAGATTTAGCTAAATAATGATCAAATTTTGTCTCGTTTCAGAAATTGACTCATTAATGATTAGAGTTTTGCTAGTTAATGACCAGAATTTAGCTCGTTACTGATCAGAATTTAGCTATTTAATGATCAGATTTTAGCTTCTTATTAATCATAATTTATCTCGTTAATAGCTAGGGTTTAACTAATTTATTATCAGAATTTACCGTTAATGGTCAGAATTTATCTCGTTATTGATCAGACTTTAGGCAGACTTTGACCAGGAAGCTTGTTCATGTAGGTAGACTTTATTATGGTGCTCATCTAAGTAATCAAAAATGTGTTCAAGCACAATTTACCCCCATCTGCACGTTTTTAATTGTTTCATCGTTAACGCACACCTTGATCTGGGATTAATCTTTGCTTCCATTTAGACTTGAGAGCAAAATTCAATACAAAATAGTTTTCAACAGATGGATGTCGATAGGCAAGGCAACAGTCTATTGTGTAGTTTGTTTAGTTCTTGAGGTCTAAACTGGAGGACACACAAAACTGGCAATTGTACAGGAAGCGAGTACTGGGCTCATGTCTCTCCAACAGACAGAGGACTCACTTGAACAGGAGATTTATCCACCCGCAATTGTAGACTCTCTCAATTTATTTTCATATATCAAGTTTCTTGCTCTTTAACATACCATTTGGACTCGGCAGTCATGAGGTTTAATTAACAGAAGGGGTCTTCTGAGAGTAGATTACTCCACAAAACGTACACGAAAACAAGCACATTTGCTTGATTTTGTCGGAGTTTTCCACTGCTCATGTTTTAGGATAAGAGTTATAACCGAGCGGGAAAAACAGCAACAGTAAGGCGAATACAGTTCAAAATTAAGAAAATTTGGAAACATCACTCACAGACTTTTACGATTTGTGTGTTTAATTTCATCTCTTCAAACAAAAATTGCTAACCAAAAGCCAATTAAGCTGAAATATTTGAAAGTATAATTGAGTTCTAATTGGTCAAAAGGCTTCATTTTACTAATGGCGGATTTGAAAGGCAAATCGTTGGATTTAACGTACTCATTATATGGTAGTAGCACTATAAAAGCAGTACGCTAATCAAAAACAAAAATAATATGGAATGTAGTGAAAATAAATCGTGGACAAATGAGACAATGTTTTGCCAAATTTGTCATAAAGATTTGGTCAAATCGGCCGAGAAAACCAAATGTACGTTTTTTTTCAGTTCTGAAAAATTTTGGTACCTGACTCGTTCCAAGTTTGACGTAAATCCAAGGTAAAAATAAAGAAAGCTTTTTCATGCAATCTGAATTTTTGAATTTTTACTCGTGTATTTTTTTTGTCGAACATTAAAGGAAAATGAAGCGATTAGTATTTGAAACAATTGGACAAAACTCCCTCAAATGCAATTCATCAAATATTGACGTCAAGAGACCATAGGAAAATTATCTTCATAGGATCAGCTCTTTGAAGGAATGCATAAGTTATAAACCTTTTTGAAAAATTGAGTATTTGCACATTTAGTTTAAATCTGCCTTCCCTACTTTTTTGCAATTTTTTCTTTCCACAGATTTCAAATAATTATTTAGATCAAAAGAAAGTATAAGTAGCAGTAATGTTAGTAGGACAGGAATTCTCCAAACGATTGTAGAACAGTAACTTGCATTATGGTTGTATTTGCCATACCACGGGCCCTCTATAGGACTTAATTTAGACCAAAATCCCGAACTCGTTGGAAATGTCATTTGTCCGAGATTCAGCAATCTCCTGCAAACTACAGATTTTACACTGATTTCTGAAACTTGAATTATTTTCCCTTAAACAAAAAATCTGGAATTTGGTTTAAACTGAAACTTGTTCGGCGTGGGTTCGAACCCCACACTACAATCAAATGGTAACTTCGGACTGCAGTAGAAGGGTTATCCTGAGATCTTAAAATGAGATTACGGGTCAAATTTGACAGTGAATTTAAATTCTCTCGTCTTACAATCAGGGTATTTAAACTATGAGCTGAAATTTTAGCTAAAAAGGTCACTCAGAGATATTTTGCTAATTTTATTCATTTTTGCAACTACGAGCAAGAAGACAAAACATACAAAATTTCCCATTTGTTAAAAAATATCGAGAAAAACGTAGATAGTGGAAAAATCTGAAATGCATTTTGCGCAACAAATGAGCTCTCAAAAGGATCTTGGTTTTCCAGGACGACGAGGTTCGAAATTTAAAGACTAAAAATTACAGCAAAATGTCAGTCTTGTCCTCTACTTTAATTCTCGATGATGTGAATGGCAATTTTCTTGAGACCATTTGATGGTTTTAATTCAATCAGAAAACAACATTTTCTTCGACATAAGTTCCCCAATTTTTAACGTTCCCAATTGCTGAATGTATTATTTTATGGCGCTTTGCAGTTGTTTGCAGATTGCAGTCAGAAGGGTACTCGATACTCACAGCCTATAGATTGTTCTATCACAACTGCTCTATTTGGTCTACTGACTATACTTTCACATTTCGTATCTCCGTAAAATTTTTCAAATGTATTTCTTTTTTTTTGTGGAATGTTGAAGCACGAAGTGGTTGTCTTAATTTTTTCATGAAATGCCTCGGAAGAGCTTTACTTATCCACACTGGTCTGTCTCCATAACAAATCTTTTTTGCGATCAAACATCTGTTTCCTTCAGGAAAATGTTCCGAAAAGGGAAACCTAAAACAATTTTAATGCATAGTGTTTTCCAGAGTGAAGTAAATTTCCAATTGTATATTTGGCATTCTTCCAATTTGAGATAAATAATTGAATATTGATATATATTTTTGTTAGATCAAAATTCTTTTTTCATTGACACCGGATGTAGTGACAAAAAATCTAGTCTCTTCTCCATAGATGTAAACTGCTTATAAAATGGAAAAAAAACAGAGTTCTGGATTTTCATAGTAAGCCAGATTTTTAAAATGAAGTACTTTCATAGTAGGACTTAGAAAACATTTTTCACAGCGATTAGACTTTCGCTCGTTTGTTTTTCTTATCGAGTATTGAATAAACATGTTGCGTAAAACATTAGCCAAAAAATTGTGGAGAATTTTCCGAAAGGATGTGATTAGTTCTTAAAACACTTAGAAATTATTCTTTTTTCCGCTTCACAATATAATGAAGCCAAGATTTTTCGACATTGATCTTCAAAAGAAAAGAGCTCATGGAATGATTGAAAAAACTAAAAACGGTTTTCTCAAAAATTAAGGAGTTTCAAATTTACTGTAAATTCTGTTTCCTAATTTTTCCCATAGATAACTAAAAAATCAGCTATCTTCAAGTAAACTTAATGGCAGCAAGATTGTTTTTCATCGCATTTAGCACATTTGACTGTATGGCAAGTTTCTGATTCACCAGCCGCTCACAATACTCATTTACGACCCATTTATGTTATTTTGAACTGATTATTAGTTAGTTTTCAGATTTCTTATGTAGACTTGTGGTACGGTACTTCATAAGATATACGGAGGCAATTTATTTAGTATATTTTTACATCCCAATTAAATTTGAAATTTTTTCGGTGAATCGTTTTGAGAATTGACATCAAAATCATTATCAAAAACCAAAACACATATCTCCAAACGACAATAGTTTTCTACGTAGACAATTTTCATGTTTTTTCAGCTCAAATCAATCAATTGAAATTTAAAACAGTTTTCTGCCGCCACATTCACAAAAGTTGTTTAATTTTAACCTCAATTGCTCACAACTAATATAAGGTTTTTTAAAAATTAAATTATTCCAATTTATAGAACTTCATCCGGGGTTAAAACGTGCCTAGACGACCATTAATCTGGAAATCTTATTGAAAAACAAACCACGTATATTCAACCGACAATAACTTCTTCGCAACAATTTTTTTCCAAACTTCGAATTAACATCAATTCAGTCATTTTATATACATACCAACCTGCTGTTGTATCCTTTACAAGAATTATATAATTTTTGATTCCATTGCATACAACATTCGGCAGCGATTCTAAAATTAATTGAGCACAGATTCAATTGGCCTCACAAACATCTCCACTCAAAATAAACCTTTCATCTGCTGGAATATTGATTTTATTTTAAAATTTCGCTCATTTTACATGTTACAATTGATACATTCATTTTTGTGCCACGAATCACCAGTACTACTCTACCCGCCACAGAATCGTGGTTTTTCAATTTTTGTAAAAAAATTTTTGTTCAAATTTCGAATGTACAAAAAAGCATCAAAAATGGTGCGCAAAAATATTCCTTAAAAAAAGAAGATCACTATTTGATAACAACAATTTGATAAGTTAACAATTAATACAGTTTTAATCACCAGTTGCAGCCGTTAACTCTTGCCAGTTTCTGCAAGGTATAATCAATAGAATTAAAAAATAAAGATAAAGTTAAATATAAAATAAAATAAAATTCACTTTCTTCACTTTTTTGCACTGAGAGTAGGTTCGAAAATCAATTGCTATTGTTTTCACAAACTATCGCCCGAGTTTTCCAATTTTTTCCAAAAGTCTCCGAAAAAAAACATTAAACTAACAAACTCGACTTAATAAGATAACAAAGAACCGAATTTTGAATTATCGGGAAAATTTGAGGTTCTGGCAAATATATTATTGCGTCCGAGTGGGTTCGAAAAAACAGCTCCAAAACTAGAACCCATCCTAAGCAGTACATAAATCACAGAAGGACATGCTTAGAACAATTAGGTCCACATATTTTGCTAAATATGTACGTAGGGAAGGTTATTCATTCATAGCCGTCAAATTGATCTTCTCAATTTTTCATTGTAATTTCTGTCTAGCCGACATAATTTATCGCAAGTACGCTACAATTCAATAAAAATGTCAGCACTAGAATATTCCAGCCTCAATCAAGGCAGTAGGGAACTTATCTTCAAAAGTTAGCAACTAGATCAGTTGTATCCAGTGACAGTTTGATCCAAATTTGAATGTTATACTGCGAAATCCTGCGTCGCTCTTGCCTCTCATGTTTATCGTGAAAAGACCTGCAAACTTCCATCCTGCAAACTTCTCCTAGAACGTGTTTCAAGAGTCTCACATTATAACCGTCTTCTGACAAGATAACCGTTTTATGAAGAAGATGGTTGTCTAGTAAAAAAAACCCGCTTGATTTTTGCAAGAAATCGTTTTCTCATGAAAGCAAGTACAAATTTTCGCCTCAAAAAATATTGTGAAAAACGATTTAAGAATAGCGATGAATCCGTTTAGAGCAGCGAAGAAAGTTCATCGCTAAAACCCTCAAACCGTACAAAGATTCACCGCTTATTTATCACCATTTTCTATCGACTCAAAATTTCTAAATGAAACTATGTACGATTGAAGTTGAGTACACTGAAAACGATCAAAGAAACTTCATGGCTTTTACAGCAAAAATCACTGATTGTGAACATTGAGTAGTTGTGGAAGCAATGGCCGTTTTGCTTTTTTAAAAATTGTTTTCTACGAATGACTTTTTTACTACCCTTAACATGCTAATCTTAAGAAACATATTTGTAGCAACCAGCAGACAGATCAAAACTTTTTAATTTAAAAAAAAGTTATAAATAACGTATATAACTCGCGAAAATGTCCTTCGTTACAGCCTCTACGTCAAATGAGACCAAAGCTCAAAAAAATTCAAACTCACAGTCAGTGATTTCCTACGTATGGAGAGTGCATAGCATTGGGAATAGTTTCTATAGTTTTAATTTTTGTTTTCATTGGTGAAAGTAACTCCTAAAAACCGCACATCTTACGTTAATTTACTGGTAAAAAACAGTTTTTTGAGGTGAATTTTCGTGATTTGTGGTTGTTAGACGCAAATTGTTTTCACCGCTTTTTGTTTGTAGCGTTGAATTAGTTTTCCTTTCACCAGTTAAGTGGTGGAGAAAAAATTCACCGCTAAAAACCTCAAGTATTGAAATTTTTCGGTTTTGTTTACGCATTTGTTTTCCATAACCTTTATTGGGTCTGATTTAAATTCACAAGAAATATCGTAAAATTAAATGACAGATGGGGTAATGGAACAAAAGTTCAATTGCATGCAGGAGCTGGAAAGGTTTTAACTCGTGCAATTCTTACAAAAAATTATCCGCTAAGAACCACAAATCTGACAAAAATTCACCGCTTTTGCCGCATTCATTATTATAATATGCGAGTGCCTTGCAATGAAAATTATTCAACTTACCGCTATTCAGCGCAATTTACATAATTTCAAACTTTGACCCGGGTCACAGCTTTAAACCTTGCTTTCCTTTTTATCAATTGCAAAACCTACAACAATATGCAATAAACCTACAACACTTATGCAAGAGTTTTGAATGCGACTATTAATTTGGTTTCAAGAAAAACTCATGAATTCCTCAATTGATCGACTGAGTTTTTTGTAGCAGTCGCTTTGAAGTCAATAGCAGCTTTTACATTTTTGGCTAGTTCAATATATTTGCTCAGGTTATCTTGTCCTGAATCTTACAGTTTCCGTCTTGTCGCATGATATACTGAGAATAGTCCATTGGAAATATATCAAAATAGTGCTGCTATCCGACTAGAACCATATTTCTTTCATCCGATGTTCTCTGCTTGTATGTGTAGTTGCTGGAATATAGCAAGAACTAAATTTCCTTGAATCCTGCAAAACTCTTTTTATTATTATTATTATAAATTGTTTAAAAGTAAGGTAGCATTGCTGTACAAATCACGCCGCACAGAACCGCTACTTACGTGATAGGTCCTCGACAAGTGATGCCAGTAGCAGTACTTAGAATCTTTAAAAGACAGATTGTCAGATGCTTAAGATGCAAAATGGATCAGCTTAAAATTTTAACGAAACTATTTGTTGGTTATTGCTAATGTAATTGCCTCTAAAATTATACCATCAACGAATCATTTCTTTTTACTCAAGACTTGTACTTGTGAAAAGAAATTAGGGTCAATCTTTAATAAAGAGTTCAACATTTTTCTTATTCTCACTCCTAGTCTTCCAGAGCTAAGTCCAATAAACGCGTTCTAACTATTTTTACAGAAATTTGCATTTGATTTTGATCTTTTTAGAGTGAGAAATTTGAGGAAAGGGATTCAACGCTAAATTTTATCTTGTACATTTTAACTTTTTTAAATATACTTTGCACAAACTGGCGAGAATTAACGGCTGCAACTGGTGATTACCATTGTATTAATTGTTAACTTCCGAGTGAGCTTCTCTTTTTAAGAACCATTTCTGCGCACAATTTTTGATTATTTTTTCAGTAAGTTATGAACAGAAACACGGTCCCTAGCTGGCAGCTTAAGGCAAACGTACGTTCGAATTTAAAAAAATTCATTACAAAAGTAAAAAACCCGCGATAGTTTCTGTGGCGGGTAGAATAGTACTGGTGATTCGTGGCACAAAAATCAATGTATCAATTGAAAAAGAAAATATGAATAAAATTTTAAGACCAATATTTCGTTAAATGAAAGGTTTATTTAAATTAGAGATGTTTGTGAGGCCAATTGAATCTGTGTTCAAATAATTTTGGAATTGCTCCTAATAGTTGTAAGCAATGAAGACGAAAATGGCATATTTCTTGTAAAAGATACAGCAGCAGAATGCTATGTAAATCAAATGATTGAATTGAGGCAAATTCGAAGTTTAAAAAAATATTTCTAAGAAGTTATTGCCGGTTGAGGATACGTGCTTTGAATTAAAAATAAAATTTTAAGATTAATGGTCGTCCGTTTTAACCCCAGATGAAGTTCTAAAAAATTTTTAATTTATTCAAATGATCTAACTAGTTGTTTGACAGGTTGTAAATGCGAGCAAGGTAAAAGTTTGTTTTAAATAAACGTATTTGCGAGGCCAATTAAATTGGAATAATTATTTTTAAAAAGCCTAAATTTTGTTGTAAGCATTTGAGTTGAAAAATATAAAATTGCTGTAAATGTGGCGGCAGAAAATTGTTTTAAATATTATTGATTTATATGAGGTGCAAAAACAGGAAAATTTTTCTACAGCGATTGATATTCCTTCTGTTGTGAGAATAGCTAACTTTGAAATGATTTCCCATTGTAATTGCCATCTTTCCCATTGTAATTGAGGCTTCAAAGTAGGTCTTTCCCAAATGAGTTCAAAACCGAGAAGAGCATGTTCTTAAGGTGCTGACTGCGCCATCAGATGCTCCGTTCTGTAAACTAGCAATTGTATCGCTAGTGCAACTAAGTTAGAAAAGTTGGATTCGCGGCACGGGTCCGTCTTCAGATGTGATGCTTGAAATTACAGTTTATAAAATTAGTGGTGGATTAATTTTACAAAATCACTCTGAGAATTTGTCTTGGAGAACTGATTCAGATTACTTTTAGGTTCAAAACAAGAGCTAGAGAAGAACAACTGAATTGACCTAATTTACTGGAGAGAATGAATAGGTAAATAAGATGGGCCGGAATGAACAAATTGACATCCTTTCTAGACCGAGGAAAAATAGCATTAGGTGATCAATACGCAAGTCACGAGAGTATCATACCTCAAAGAGTTGAGGTCAATTATCTAGTACAAAATCTCCTACAGTACAAAACAGTTCAATAGAAAAATCATGAACCTGCTTTCATTCCCCCGTAAGCAAGGTTTCTGTTTCCAAGTACTTTTGTCTGTTTTTGAAGTGAAAAATTGAGTTTTAAAACGTGGAAGGCAAAATTGGAAAAATCGAATTTTCTGTTGTGGAAAAACATGATCTTGGTCACCTTGGCATACATGAATTCAACGCTCATTCAGATGGTGAACTTGTATAAACTTAACGCTCGAAAAACTCTCTTTTCTGTCCCCCTCCTCCAATCAGCTTAGCGGGTGTATATTATCTGCACCCTTCAGACTCACTTGTCATATTTTACATAATGATTTATCACACGTGCTCTGTAACTGGGGGACACAAGCGGAAAAGATCCGAAAAGCCATAAGAAAATACAACGTTGACCGCTTGTTAGATATTAAAAATTGGATGTGTTCTGGCATGTAACTGTTATGCCCCCAGATGCCATGCTATGTTTTTTTTGTAGTAACTTTATAAACGACGCGGAAAGAGCATGATATCTTATGATTTTAATGACATCAGATAGGATCCTTCTGTAAAAGATAGGAAGTGGCAACCCGAATAAGATTTGAAAATTGTAAAATTTTTAAAACTATTTATAAGTGAACTTATAACCTGGTATCAATTCGACAACGTGGTATCAATTCGACAACGTGGTATCAATTCGACGACGCAAAAATTAGTTTTTATGATTATTCGACTATTTATTGTAATGGAGCAATATTTTGTATACCGTCCTTTTTTCACCCACATATGGCAATGTTTCAAAAGATAAAATTAGTACTATTTGAAAGTTGTTTAATTGTGAATTCGCACGTTTAAACGAAAAATTATAGTATAGCCTCCTCCCCTCCCTCTCTTTCAAAAACCATCGCAAAAAATTTTTAGTGTTTTGAATTCATTGATGACAAATTCTCTTTATTAAGATTTGCAATACTCAATTTCTATTTCATTAACTTGAAAATTTCTGGACTAATGGACTATTTGAGGTGTATATATCGGTAACTGGCAACTTTATTGAGATTTCTGCAAATTTTCTACTGTAATTTTTTCGTCTTTTTCAGTTAAGTATGTCGATCAAAATTCTTTGTGTCTTTAATGATATATCGTTTCAAAGCAATAAATAGTCTTCTACAATTTTTTAAACAAATTTTACATAAAAGTCGTTTGCTATTTAATGAAATATTTAATGTCTTTTGCCTCTGTTTGTGTCCTATTTTAGAGCAAGGTTAATGTTGGCCTGCAACCCTGTTGCGTTTAGCAATGAATAATTCCTTCTTGAAGACAAAATATTCAAAAAATTAAACGAAATGTTATCGAACATTGAAACAAAGTTTTCTAAGCATTATGATTTTCATTGACACCTTCATGGTGTCCGAGGGCTCAAAAAATAAAATAAGCTGACAAAACTTTTTTGTTGCTCAGAAATTAATCTTATCGAAATTCGTCAAAGTTTTTATCTGTCTTTGATTCTAAATAGTCAGTAAGGGTCTGTAAAAGGATGCAGTTTGGTCAGTTTGTTAAATCTGGTTTAAAAAGTGGCGTTAAAGACAAATACAGAAAAACAATTTTTGAGGTTTTTTCTATACTATTTTACCATTTTTGTTGCAATAAATTATCCTTAGTTTGTTCACATTGACCTAAGAAAAGTTTCTCAATAATTAATATGCGTCTTTAGTTTTATTTAGCAGAACTTGGTCTTCAATGCACTAAGACAATTTTTTTAAAATAGACTCATGGATTTATTTATTTTTCGTCAAAGTTCTTCCGCTTTCAATTTTCAGCTTGAACACTATAATTTTGGGAAGTCGTGTTTTCCACCTAATCTGACATGATTGAGAGCATTAAAATGTATTTCAGTATCCAAGGAGTGTAGTCTCAGATTGCCTTCTTAATTTTTTATGTGATTGTGCTGTAGTTCAAGAGTCAGAAGGCGTAAAGTTTAGGTGGAAAAGTCAATAATGTAAGTTGTCGAGCACAGTTTTTCAATTTCATTTTTTAAAACTCATTTTACTTTAATCAACATCAACTTTAAAAATTTTTTCTAATATTATATTATTTGTAACTGCCACCCCAAAAAATAATTGTAACATCTTCAAATTTTCAATATCTTTAATTACTTTTCTATTCTCGTTGTTAAAAGACCAGTAAATCATCTTTAGCGCTTATTTGGACTGTTGGGTCAAATTTAACGTAAATAGAAAAAACGAAATTTGAAAACTGAAAAATTATGCAAAAATTAGTCAAAATTATGCATAATCTTATATGCACTGAAAGCACAAGACGAGTGGCCAATAATACAAAAGCCTAAGATCTGGTTGAAAAGTACGAAGTAACCAAAATGACGTTTTAATATTTGGAAACTAATGCTGGCTACTATGAAAACTAATGTTTTATCAAGCGTTATATATGAAAACCTATAAATATAACCTAGGTCAATGCTTTGAGTCAAATTTAATGAGGACAATTCATTTTAAGGACATAATTCACACCTGGAAAGGATTCCAAACGCATACTTTACTGAAAGGAGCAAAACGAAGTTTTATGTCTCAGCTGTTAATTTCTACAAGCAAAACAACACAAACGACGCAAGAGCAGAAACAACAAATCAATTGAACAAAATGTCGGAAGAAAATCTAATGAAACAAGGACCCTTAAATAGTGATATTTTATTTTGGAGTAAAAATCTTGGTGAAAACTGAATCCAGATACTTTACCAAGTCTTTAATCAGAAAGTAGATAAAAACTTGAAAAAAAGAGACAAATTTAAAATTTTACTAAGCTGGGGTCAAAATGTAATCGAAATTTATCAACAGGAAACTGATGAAAATCACACTGAGATGCTCTAATGGAGGCGAAAACTTTTTCGGGGAATGAGATCCATCTAATCTCCAAATATTTTAAAAGTATGCCTGAAATGCTTTTTGGAAGCTGAAAGCTGATAAGGGAAACGAATGCTCGAAATTTAGAAGAAAATAAAAAAAATGCTCAAGATCTTCAGAAATCTTGGAATGTTGTTTGATTTATTAAATCAATCTCGCAATTGAATTTTAATGCTTCTAACTTCAAGATTTCAGCTTCTGCAGCAATTGTATATCTCTTTTTGCTTGTTTTCTTACCTTTGTGATTTTTGTTGGAAGTACCGGTACCACGCAAAGACAGTCGTAAACAGCGTTTTTTCCCCTCCCTTGTTGAAATTTTGCCAAAAAACATTAGAAATGATAGTCTTTGATCGGTATGTTTTAGGGAAAACGGTCGAAACCCTTATGTTTTCTGTTCCTCTTGAACTGTTTTGAACGTTTTTCGACAGAAGAAGCGGTATATTATGGAGGTGACCGTTTTTGATCCGTTTTAATTACTAGGAAACCACCACTTTTAACCGTTTTTTTGGGACAAGACTGTTGTTTTTTTAGGAAAAAACAGTTTTTTAAACGTAAGAAATGAGAGTTTTTAACCGTTATTTTAGGCGACAACTGTTGTTGAGAGGGGTCCAACTCTAAGAATCGCCCTTCACACCAAAAATATGTCTCCAAAACGGTTTCTTTGAATTGTATACATAGAGTCTAGTAAGATAAAAGTCTCTAAGAGCCCTCAATGCCCTTTGGGCGTTACCAGTTTATCCCGTTTTTCAGGACGATAAGTCAAACTGATAGGGCGCAAAATTAGTCAAGCAAGAAATTGCTTGAATAAAGAAAAGGCCACAGGACTTATATAATTGCTACAACTTTGTTTCAGATCAAATAAACCAAGAATCAGTTTAAAAAAAGGATTAACCTTGATTGAATCATCTTAAATAGGGTTACATAATCCCTAGTGGTGATTTTGCACGCGGATTTTTGCGTGCGTTGAAATCAAACATAAAAACTGTCGAAAAACTTTAAAAACGGTAATTTCCTAAACAAACTGCCAGAAATGATAATCTCTTGAAAAAACGGTCAAAAGCAATCATTTTCTATATTCACAATAATTTTTTCCAATTTAACTATCAAAAACGATCGAAAACAATCAAAAACAATCATTTCTTAAATTTACCGATTAAAAACGGTCATTTCCCACACTAATTTGAACGTTTTTGATCGGTCTACTCAACAGAGGCGGGGAAGGGGAGAAAAGAAGAAACAATTTTCAGTATAAATTATAATAAAATCTATAACGAATAATAGTTGATGATTGAGAGAGATCGAATGAACACAATTCTGTTAGTTTATTTATTTTCCTGTACATTAAAGTTACAATGTTTACTCAGAAAGTAGTCCAAAGCTCCGCGATAAGCCAAAATCTGACAGTATGATTTTGTCGGTGTATTCAACGACAACAGCTTTGACAGTAGAGCCATTCTGACCACAACCCATTTCTGTGTGACTGAAAATTTCTTGCAAATTTCTTGAGCTCTAGAGAAGAATGTAAACTTGTCAAAAGTTCCATATCCGTGGAATGCATGAATATGTTTGAACGTACCAATAGGATCTGCAGGTCATTATTACGTAATATTGTGCAACGATTGAATTAATTGGCATACTTAATGATACCGTTTCATTCTTATAAAAAGGGTTTTGACTAATCAATTATTAAATTATTTCTTCAATCAATCAATAATTATAATTAATCCTCTTATTGCTAGTAGTTGCCTGGAATAATACTTCGGAGCAATGTTCACATATCCCTTATATGATGAAATTTGGCCAAAGGCAGAATTAATTATAAAGGCAGAAAAAATAATATATTGGAGTATTGTATCGTTGTCTAAAATCAGCAAAACTTAAAATTTGTGAAAAAACTTAGATCGTATAGCGTTTGACTCGGCGACCCCTGATAATTTCATGAATCTATTGTAACAAAACGCGGGACTAGATTAGCCAAAAACGTCACTCACCTTTATTTAGACTTAACCCCATATTTATGTTTTTCAGATATTTATGTTTGCTATTTAGATATTTATGTTCGATCAGATATGGTTCTGGTCAAAGGCAGAATAAAGCGCAAGAAAAATCCTATTTGCTATGGTGACATGTTTTAGAGAAGACGTGGATTAGTATAGAAAATAAAAGAATGGATTATTGTGAACGAAATTGTTATGTCCGAAAACAACAAAGATTTTAATTCGTAGAATTTTAGTGCGATTCTTAGCATTTGACCATGACTCTTGGACCATGGCTATGCCTCAGCGGCCCATGGGAGCTTTTCTGAATATATCGCAACCGAAAAGGGGTACTTTTCACCCAAAATATCCCCCCTTTTTAATATCGGCTTAACGCTATATTTATGTTTATTTCCAAACAATGTTTACAAACATCGGGAAATGTGATTAATGAGATACAGAGCTACCAACCAATCAGATTGGAGAATGTTTTTTTTTCTTAACACTGATTGGCTAGTGGCATTATTTCCACATACATACAAGTCTGCTACTTTCCCTAGCACAATTCGAAAGGCGCTCTCCCATGTATAAAGAATAAAGACGTGAAACAATTTTTATTCCGTGTGCTGCTTAAATTTGCCTATCCTATCCTGATAACGAGAGTTACGTAATAATGACAACAGATCAAACGCCAAAATACCGAGCATTTGCCATAGATAAATACATTTCCAGAAAATTTGGTAGCTTTAATTTTCTAAAAACTAAAAGCAGATTAATCGGCTCAATGTGTACTCAAGTTTCTCAATTTTGAAAAAAAAACTACCAAAATCAGTAAGTTCGGACACTAGTTATAGATTTTTTGTGTACTGATAGCGATTCAGAAACTGTAGATCTAAAATGTTAAAATCAGGTTAACGGATCTTTTCAAAGTTCTACCCTTAGTACTTAGAAAATTGCCCATGCATGCCGTATTTCAACAATTTTAATTTGCTCTCAGCTTTTATATTCGAATATCAGTTTACAGTGTGAGGGTAACTTCGCGGTCATGCCTGCAAGATTACTTTCTGTTATTGCCCCCCCCCCCCCCCCCCCCAGGTTAATTTCAGCCTAATCTATACACGTTATAGCATATTGTTTGTATTTCAGACACTTAAAATGTTTAAATGTACAATTATGCACAAAATTTGTTCCCACTTTAATGATGCAGTATTTGATAAATTTTTGAAAATAAGACATGTGCTGTAATTAAAACTCCATTGTAATGTCAGCAGACAAAAACATATGGTTGTTTTTACTACTTTGGGCTTATATTTCATATGAATGACATTATGCCACTAAACTTTTGACAACAAAAAATATTACGAGAAAAATTAACGCGGTGCCGACCATTTTTGATGAGTATTGGGATAAATAAGGATAAAAAACGTCATATTTTAGTTTTGAGAACAGACTGGTTAGATAGGATTTGGGGGACAACAACAGAAAAGATCCTCAGTACGCTCTTGGATTTGATCTGGAAATTGCCGGTGGTTTTGTATTCCAGCTAGGTTAATTGCCATAGCAGTTAACATTTTGTTCAATTTTTTAACATTGTTTGGAAAGCTATTTGACGCTCCTGATTGTTTAATAAAACAATTGCTCAAATAATGTTACCAGACCGATCAAAATAATGTGAGAAATGAATCTTTTTGATCTTTTTCGATCGTTTTTGATCGGTGAATTTAAGAAAATTTTGTTTTTAACCGTTCTTTTTGGGTGGCGTGATAGCCGAGAGGTAAGGTGTGTGATTCACACTGCAATGATAGAGAGTTCAATCCCCTGCCTCCGTGAAGCTGTCTGTGTAAGGATGAGCACTTACTTAACCATAGCTTCAGGTTGACCATAGCCTGACCAATGTTGACTGCAATAATGGTACCACGTGAAAGTTTCAGACGCAAAAAAAGTGGCCTTAGTCACCAAAAAAAGAGCAATGCTGCTCATAAAAAGAACAGTCTGAAATGTGGGGAATAATAACAAAAAGGGCAGCTGAGAACAGGCCGCCGTAGCCTATTGCTGTTCCGTTGCGATTACGCAGGAACCAAAAATTAATTAATTAATTTTAGGATACTGCCGTTTTTGAACTCTCTTATAGGAGCCTGTCGTTCATGTTAGTTTGCTGAGGAAACTACCATTTAAGCACGTTTTTACTGTTTGATTTCAACGCACGCAAAGCTCCGCGCACAAAATCGCCAATGCGGATTATGTATACGGGCTTAAAAAAAAATAGCATAAAAAGAAGTAAGAATAGCGGTTGCGGAAAGAAACCCCCACGGAAAAACCCTCACTTCATTTTAGATAGGAAATAAACCCCCACGGAAATGAACCCCCACGGAAATAAACCCCCACTTTACTATTAAAGAGCTGCGCATTTAGCGCGTTTGGCCATGCCTCGCGGGCCATGGCCATGCCTCAGCGGCCCGTGGGACTTGATATGAAACTATCACACCCGAACAAATTATCACAACCAAAATTCAATTTTAAAATGGGGGTTTATTTCCGTGGGGTTTTTTTTCCGTGGGGGTTTATTTCCTATTGTCTCCCCTTAAAATACCAATCAAAAGCGATCATTCTTATGTTTTTGAACAAAATTTCAACTGCGGCAGAAATAACCCCGCTTTGCAAAAGCGACGGGTACAGTTGTTGAAAAGATCCGGATCAAACAACAAATGAATGAAAATCAAAATCTTTTAAATTATTTATCGAAAAGTGAGGATGAAACTCAATTTCGGGTTTTCAAAATGTTCTTTAGGTACTTTGGCTTATAGGTATTTTGACTTTTTTGTCAAAATTGTCACGTTTCCAAACCTTTATAATGTGTATCCATGTCAAGCGAATTATCTGGTTTGTTCTTCCAGCTCAGTTTGGGAATTAAATGGTTGATAGCAAGATCGCTTCCATACATGGAGCTGACTAGTCGGTACCAGCTAGGCCAATTTCCCAGAAACTCGTTCTCCTCCATGAATGGCTTTATATGAGGAAATGTGGTTGCATTGAATCCGTTGTTGTAAACATACATCGAGGCGTAAACTGCGTGAGAGCCGGGAATTGTTTTCAATTTATTAACGTTTTAAGTTATATTTAATGATTTTTATAGATGAAAGTTGTTCGCAAATCTCACATATTTTTGGCACATATCAGCGCATTATCATGCAAAGATATGAACTGAAACACACTTTTCACAAAAACATCACAATAGAACATAAGCTGCAACTAACGTTGGGTGAATTGCTCTCAATTGACAGGCGGTGCATATTAATTTATATAATTTAATTTATATAATTTTTTAATTTATATAATTTATTAATTTATATAATTTAATGCTTTATGGGTCCAAAAAACCGAACCACAGCTGTTGGAACCACGTGGGTCCAGGATTTCAAAAAGTCAAAGAATATTCGAGAACAAGAGCGCAGAATCGGTCGACCGAAAATTTTTCGTAAAAAAACAAACGTTTACAATGTTTGCTTCAAACAAACTTCATTCGTTTACAATTAAACCGGGTTGAGGTTTTTTACCGCAAAGCGCCCGCATTTCTTTAGCGATGAATGCAGTGAGAGCGGAGAATTTTTGTTACAATTGCGGTTTTTAGCGGTGCATTTTTGCAAGGTTTTCTGTTTTTAGTGGTGGAATTTTTCTTTTCAATGACCGAACTCTTACAGAGACAAATCTTCCTTACATAGGTTTGAACTTGTGACCTCCTGCAAGTCAACAAAGCCTTAGTCCCCCAAAAAGGTTACACTAGTAAGAACGATCGCTTTCAAAGGTGACATTTTATTTTCGTCGCTTCCACTCATGATAATATAGCTTTTTTTCTACAGAAACTAAACCAAAAATTTTTGATGTTTTAAAGTTCCCATACATTTGAAAACTCTGACTATAAGGTTATTCTTTTTGAATTTTTTCGTAACTTTTCCATGCCATTTTTGTGAATTATATACGTTGCTTTAACAGAAGACATTATTTTCTTTATTCTGTCAAAAATCTTCAAAAATCAGTCAAAAATCTTCAATCTGACTCATGGTTGCTACAAAAATATTCAATAACGAAGGCGAGATAAACGTCGTAAACAGGAGTAATAAAACTGTAGACTAAAAAATGCCACTTTAAAGGGTCGAGGAGATTTGGCATTAGAAAGAATACGAGACAACACAAAGAGCAAAATCAAATGTCAACAACAACAACAACAACAACATTAATAACATCCAAAACTCGATGTCTATTTGTAGAAAAATCAAAGTCTGAATAGCGTCAGGTTAAGCTTAAAATTAAAAAATAACTATATCACTGTTCATCAGTAGAAAAAATATTAGACCAATCCTTAATGAGATTTGGTAACGAGTAGACAAAAAACAACAACAGCGGCCAACTTAAAAATTACGCTCCTATTTTTCGAAAACTAATGGTTTTCAAGTAATGAGAACCATTAGATATGAATTGAAAGCATTAAATACGTTTGCAATACTTTGATTTATTTTTTTTAATGAGATAAGAAATTCGGAACTGTCATTGATACGATTTTGATTGGGACTTGTCATTGTTAAGAAACAAAACATCAAAAGGAAATTCCAAGAAAACCATACTCAAGCCGTTGTGACCAAAATCTTTGCCCTAAAAATAAGAACGGTTAGGTTGCGAGTGCTTTGAAAGACAATAAAGGGATTTCTGAGCACTCGTTAAAGAGACCAGGTAGTTGAATTTTGAACGTCAATAAGCTTTTGACTTGGGAAATTAAAAATTTTAGATTTAAATTGTTTATGAAGCCATTTGAACCTGACGATAGTGGCCCTTGATGTGAATTTGTCTGTTCCCTAATGAACGTAAAAGGGCGATAGTTTTTTTTAGAATAAAATACAGCCACTGATTTTCGAAGAAAGCAGAGAAGTAAACTAGTGCTCTACTGAGTTGAAGCGAATTGTGTCAGCAATATATAAGTGTTCATCTCCTGTAATTTAAGCAAAGTTGATTAAAGAAGCTTATTTCTGGTAAATTTCGACGTAAAAAAGGCTGATTTTTTGAAATACGTAAAAAAAATGTGAGTATTAAGAAAATTTCATTTACACTCTTCTATCTTTACAAAGCAAAACAATATCATTTTTTCAAATCTTTTCTAACACATTTTATCA
>NC_134480.1:20702698-20820198 GCF_964194025.1 Convolutriloba macropyga
TGACCTCTTCACCTTGAATTACAGACCGTTACCAATTGCTATACATTACAAACTAAGCTATTGTTAAAGTTCAATGTTCAAAAACAGAAGTCAACAATCAAAAACGGAGGTAAAAACTCGAAAACAAAGAATTCAAAATTCAAGTCATGAACAAACTTGATTTCTGCTGAAAAAAACTGTAGAATATCAATACTCCTCTTCGAGTCGTAAATACTCTGGTTCGAGTCGTAATAAAAAGACACACAGGTTTACAATATATGCTTCTGTACAAGAGCAATTAATCAGACCTTATCTTACAAAACTAAAATTTTATCTTGAAAGGCCTATCAACAATATTTTTTCCTTAAGGTTAGGTAGGTGTTGGGAGGGGGTTAGATAGGTGTTGGTGGGGGGGGGGGTGGTGTTTGTGCGGTGTAGTTTAGATTGTTAGGGGTGACTTATACAGCAACAAAAAATCTCAAAATGACTTCTTCAACTTGAACATTACCAGCAGTTCCTAATTACTATACATTACAAACTAAGCTATTGTTAAAGTCCAATTTTCAAAAACAGAAGTCAGCAATCAAAAACGGAGGTAAAAACTCGAAAAGAAAGAATTCAAAATTCAAGTCATGAACAAACTTGATTTCTGCTAAAAAACCTGTAGAATATCAATACTCCTCTTCGAGTCGTAAATACTCCTGTTCTAGTCGTATTAAAAAGACACACAGGTTTACAATAATTGCTTCTGTACGAGAGCAATTAATCAGACCTTATCTTACAAAACTAAATTTAATCTTGAAAGGCCTATCCTTTAAAATAAATTTTTATAATTTAATGTTCTTTAAAGGAACTTATTAGATCTTGTATGGAAAAAAATTTAAGAGAATTGAGTTTTTTAGTGAGCTGATAACAGTCTTATCAGATTATAAAGGATAATTATATCGTAGTTAGATTTTATATCGTGAACGGGAGTTGATAGTTGATTCCACCTAAAAAGAAAAAAAAATTGGTGGCGCCCGATCAGTCTTATACTACAAAATTCCGGTAATTACTTGGGTATTGCTATAAACCGCCACCTTTGAGAGGTCCAACATACCTTTTGCGAAGAGTGGTACTAGTGTTGTCCTGAAATGGTTTAAACGTCTTTTAAATTATTACTATTTTTCGCATTTGCTTTTTTACTGTCTGATTTGTAGCACTACATCTAAGGTCGATTTGCGTGTTAATGATCTGAACCAAGCAGACTATAATCAGTCAAGATCAGACCCATCCATGGTTCGATAGTGGTAAGAATTTAGGTCGTTAGGGATCAACATTAGCTCTTTAATGATCAAATTTTAGCTTTTTAATGATCGAAATTTATCCGGTTAATGATCAGAACTAAAAACGTTAATGATCAGAGTTTAGCTCGTTAAAGATCAGCATTTATATCCTTTTTGATCAGACTTTAGGCAGACTTTGGCCAGGAAACTAGTCCATGTAGGTAGATTTTAATATGGTGCTCGTCCTATTATTCAAAAATATAGTCATGCACACTTTACCACCCCCTGCACGTTTTTAATTGTTTCACGTTAACGAACACCTCGATCTGGAATTATTCTTTGCTTACATTTAGATTTGAGAGCAAAATTCAATACAAAATAGTTTTCAACAGATGGATGTTGATAGACAAGACAACAGTCTATTGTGTAGTTTGTTTAGTACTTGAGGTCTAAACTGGAGGACACACAAAACTGGCAATTGTACAGGAAGCGAGTACTGGGCTCATGTCTCTCCAACAGACAGAGGACTCACTTGAACAGGAGATTTATCCACCCGCAGTTGTAGACTCTCTCAATTTATTTTCATATATCAAGTTTCTTGCTGCTCTCTAACATACCGTTTGGACTCGGCACTCATGAGGTTTAATTAACAGAAGGGTCTTCTGAGAGTAGATTACTCCACAAAACGTACACGAAAACAAGCAAATTTGCGTGATTTTGGAGTTTTTCACGGCTCATGTTTTAGGATAAGAGTTATAAACGAGCGGGAAAAACAGCAACAGTAAGGCGAATACAGTTCAAAATTAAGAAAGTTTGGAAACATCCGTCACAGATTTTTACGATTTGTGTGTATAAGCTCATCTCTTCAAACAAAAATTCCTAACCAAAAGCCAATTAAGCTGAAAGTTGATTTCTAATTGGTCAAAGGGCTTCATTTTAATAATTGCTCAGCCCAGACTTGGATTTAGACTGCCAAGTGTAAAAAGTGACATGATCATGGTTCTGAATCAGTAATGAAATAAGACTTGGATTTAGACTTGCCTAGTACTGAAATTGACTTGGCGTTAGGTCCGGGGGTTAAAAAGGCGACTCGTTGGATTTAACTTACTCATTATATGGCAGTAGCTGTATAAAAGCAGCAAGCTAATTGAATAAAAAAATATCGTGCAATGTTGTGAAGTGAAAGAAATCGTGGGCAAATATGAGACAATGTATTGTCATAGTTGTCAATGATTTGATCAAATCGGCCGAGAAAACCAAATGTAAGATTTTTGCGCTACGTAAATTTGAAAAAAATTGCATCGCAGCAATCTCTTTGATATATAAAAAAAACTAGAGTTCTAAAAAGTTTTGTTACCTGACTCGATCCAAGTAAGTTTGATGTAAATCCAAGGTAAGAATAAAGAAAGCTTTTCCATGCGATCCTAAATTTTACTCGTGTAATTTTTTCGTCGAACATTAAATGAAAATGGGAGCGTGGGATATTAGCCGAAAATTCACGGAGTGCTCTGTGGAATGAGGCGATTAACACTTAAAACAATTAGACGAAACTCCCTCAAATGCGCTTCATCAAATAATGACGCCAAGAGACCATAAAAAAATTATCCTCATAGGAACAGTTCTTTGAAGGAATGCATAAATTAACAACCTTGTTGAAAAATTGAGTACTTGCACAATTTAAATCCGTATTCCCTGTTTTTCACAATATTTTTTTTCCAGAGACTTCAAATAATTTCAAATAATTTATTTAGTTTAAACGAAAGTAAGTAGCAACAATGTTAGTAGGATAGGAAATTTCCAAATGATTGTGGAACAGTAACTTGACATATGAATGTATTTGCCATACCACGCGCCCTCTATAGGACCTAACTTCGACCAAAATCCAAACTCCTTGGAAATGTAATTTGTCCGAGATTCAGCAATCACCTGCAAACTACAGATTTTACACTGATTTTTGAAACTTGAATTATTTTCCCTTAAACAAAAAATCTGGAATTTGGTTTAAACTGAAACTTGTTCGGCGTGGGTTCGAACCCCCACCCTACAATCAAATGGTAACTTCGGACTGCAGTAGAAGGGTTATCCTGAGACCTTAAAATACGATTACAGGTCAAATTTGATGGTGATTTTAAAATCTCTCGTCTTACAATCAGGGTATTTAAACTATGAGCTGAACTTTTAGCTAAAAAGGTCAATCAGAGGTGTTTTGCTGATGTTTTCATTTTTGCAACTACGAGCAAGAAGACAAAAACATACAAAATTTCCCATGGGTCAAAAAGCATTGAGAAAATTCTAGATACTGGAAAAATCGGAAATGGATTTTGCGCGACAAATGAGCTCTCAAAAGGATCTTGGTTTTCCAACTAAAAGACGAGGTTTGAAAGATGAAGGTTATACATTTTGTTTCAAAATATCAGTTTCGTTCTATACATTTAATTCTCAATGTGAATGGCAATTTTGTTGAGACCAAATGATGGTATTAATTCAATCAGAAAACTTTTTCTTTGACATAAGTTCCCAAATTTTCAACATTCTCAATTGCTGAATGTAATATATTATGCTGCTTTGCAGTTGTTTGAAGATTGCAGCCAGAAGCGTACTCACATCCTATACATTGTACTATCACAACTGCTTTGTTTGTTCTACTGACTATACTTTCATTTTTCGTATCTCGTTAAAATTTTTCAAACGTATTTCCTTTGTGGAATGTTGAAGCACGAAGTCATTGAGTCATTGTCTTAATATAGTTAGTTTTTTTTTTTCATTAAGTGCCTTGGAAGAGCTTCACTTATCCACTCTGATCTGTCTCCAAAACAAATCTGTTTTGCGATCAAATATCAGTTTCCCTCAGGAAAATGTTGCGAAAAGGGAAACTTAAAACAATTTTAATGCATGCTGTTTTCTAGAGTGAAGTAGATTTCCAATTGTATTTTTGGCATTCTTTCCAGAGAAAAATCATTGAATAATTATATATATTTTTGTTAGATCAAAATTCTTATTCATTGACACCGGGTGTAGTGACAAAAAATCTAGTATCTTCTCCATAAATGTAAACTGCTTATAAAATGGAAAAAACAGAGTTATGGATTTGCAATAGTAAGCCAGATCTTTAAAATGAATTATTTTCATAGTAGGACTTAGAAAACATTTTTCTCAGCGGTTAGACTTTCGCTCGTTTTTTTTATCGAGTATTGAATAAACCTATTGCGTGGACATTACCCAAAAAATTGTGGAGAATTTTCTGAAAGAATGTGATTAACTCTTAACACTTCGAAATTATTCTTTTTTTCCGCTTCACAATTTAATGAAGCCAAGATTTTTTGACATTGGTCTCCAAAAGAAAAAAGCTAACGAAAAGAAACTAAAAACGTTTTTCTCAAAAATTAAGGAGTTTCAAATTTAGTGTAAATTTGTTTCCTATTTTTTCTCAAAGATAACTAAAAAATCAGTTATCTTCAAGTAAACTTAATGGCAGCACTATTGTTTTTATTGCGTTTAGCACACATGACTGTAGGGCAAATTTCTGATTCATCCGCCGCTCACAATACTCATTTTCGACCAATTTATGTTTTTTTGAACTGATTATTAGTCAGTTTTCAGATTTCTTATGTAGACTTGTGGTACGGTACTTCATAAGCTATACACAGAGGCAATTTGTTTAGTATATTTTTACATCCCAATTTAATTTGAATTTTTATTCGGTGAATCGACTTGATAATTGACATCAAAATCAAAATCAAAAACAAAAACACGTACCTTCAAACGACAATAGTTTTCTACATAGACAATTTTTCCTTTTTTTGCACCTCAAATCAATCAATTGAAATTTAAAACAGTTTTCTGCCGCCACATTTTCAAAAGTTGTATCATTTTTACCTCAAGTTCTTACAACCAATATAAGGTTTTTTAAAATAAAATTTTTCCAATTCATAGAACTTCATCCGGGGTTAAAACGGGCTTAGACGACCATTAATCTGAAAATCTTTTTGAAAAGCAAAGCACGTATCTTCAACCGACGATAACTTCTTCGCAACAATTTTTTCCAAACTTCGCATTAACCTCAATTCAATGATTTGATATACATATCAATCTGCTCTTGTATCCTTTACAAGAGTTATGTCATTTTTGTTTCCATTGCATACAACATTTGGTAGCGATTCTAAAATTAATTGAGCACAGATTCATTTGGCCTCACAAACATCTCTACTTAAAATAATGCTTTCACTTGCTGGATTATTCAACTTAAAATTTTGCTCATATTACCTTACAATTGATACATTGATTTTTGTGCCACGATTCACCAGTACTACTCCACCCGCCACAGAAAATATCGTGGGTTTTCATTTTTTGTAAAGTTTTTTTTTCAAAATTCGAATGTACAAAAAAGCATCAAAAGTAGTGCGCAAAAATAGTCCTTAAAAAAGAAGATCACTATTTAATAACAACAATTTAATAAGTTAACAATTAATACATTTTTAATCACCAGTTGCAGCCGTTAACTCTTGCCAGTTTCTGCACGGTATAATTAATAGAATTAAAAAATAAAGATAAAATTAAATATAAAATAAAATAAAATTCACTTTCTTCACTTTTTTGCACTGAGAGTAGGTTCGAAAATCAATTGCAACTGTTTTTACAAACTATCGCCCGAGTTTTCCAATTTTTTCCAAAAGTCTGCGGAAAAAGACGTTAAACTAACAAACTCGACTTAATACGATAACAAAGAACAGAATTTTTAGTTATCAGTCAAATTTCAGGTTCTGGCAAAATTATTATTGCGTCCGAGTGGGTTCGAAAAAACAGCTCCAAAACTAGAATCCATCCTAAGCAGTACATATATCACAGAAGGACCTGCTCAGAACTATTAGGTCCACATATTTTGCTAAATATGTACGTAGGGAAGGTTATTCATTCACAGCCGTCAATTTGATCTTCTCAACTTTTCATTGTAATTTCTGTCTAGACGACATAATTTATCGCAAGTACGCTACAATTCAATAAAAATGTCAGCACTAGAATATTCCAGCCTCAATCAAGGCAGTAGGGAAATTATCTTCAAAAGTTAGCAACTAGATCAGTTGTATCCAGTGACCGTTTGATCCAAATTTGACTGTTATACTGCGAAATCCTGCGTCGCTCTTGCCTCTCATGTTTATCGTGAAAAGACGTGCAAACTTCCATCCTGCAAACTTCTCCCAGAACGTGTTTCAAGAGTCTCACATGATAACCGTCTTCTGACAGGATAACCGTTTTATGAAGACGATGGTTGTTTAGTAAAAAAAATCCGCTTGATTTTTGCAAAAAACCGTTTTCTCATGAAAGCAAGTACAAATTTTCGCCTCAAAAAATATTGTGAAAAACGATTAGAGAATAGCGATGAATGCGTGGAGAACAGCAAAGAAAGTTCATCGCTAAAACCCTAAAACCGTACAAAGATTCACCGCTAAGTTAGCACCATTTTCGATCGACTCAAAACTTTTAGATGAAACTATGTACGATTGAAGTTGAGTACACTGAAAACGATCAAAGAAACTTCATGGCTTTTACAGAAAAAATCACTAATTGTGAACTTTGGGTAGTTGTGGAAGCAATGGCCGTTTTGCTTTTTTAAAAATTATTTTCTGCGAATAACTTTTCTACTACCCTTAACATGCTAATCTTAAGAAACATATTTGTAGCAACCAGCAGACAGATCAAAACTTTTTAATTTTAAAACAAAAGTTATAAATAACGTATATAACTCGCGAAAATGTCCTTCGTTACAGCCTCTACGTCAAATGAGACCGAAACTCAAAAAAAATCAAACTCATAGTCAGTGATTTTCAACGTATGGAAAGTGTAAAGCATTGGGAATAGTTTCTTTAGTTTTAAATTTTGTTTTCATTGGTCAAAGTAACTTCTAAAAACCGCACATAATACATTAATTTACTGGTAAAAAACAGTTTTTTGGGGTGAATTTTCGTGAGTTGTTAGACGCCAATTTTTTTCACCGCTTTTTGTTTGTAGCGTTGAATTAGTTTTCCTTTCACCAGTTAAGTGGTGAAAAAAAAATTCACCGCTGAAAACCTCAAGTCTTGAAATTTTTCGGTTTTGTTTACGCATTTGTTTTCCATAACCTTTATTGGGTCTGATTTAAATTCACAAGAAATATCGTAAAATTAAATGCCAGATGGCGTAATGGAGTAAAATTTCAATTGCATGCAGGAGCTGGAAAGGTTTTAACTCGTGCAATTCTTACAAAAAATTAACCGCTAAGAACCACAAATCTGACAAAAATTCACCGCTTTTGGCGCATTCATTATTATAATATGCAAGTGCCTTGCAGTGAAAATTATTCAACTCACCGCTATTCACCGCAATTTACATAATCTCAAACTTCGACCCGGGTCACCGCTTTAAACCTTGCTTTCTTTTTTATCAATTGCAAAACCTACAACAATAATATAAGCAAGAGTTTTGAACGCGACTATTCATTTGGTTTCGAGAAAAACACATGAATTCCTCAATTGATCGATTGAGTTTTTTGTAGCAGTCACTTTGAAGTCAATAGCAGCTTTTACATTTTTGGCTAGTTCAATATATTTGCTCAGGTTATCTTGTCCTGAATCTTAGTTTCCGTCTTGTCACGTGATATACTGAGAACAGTCCACTGGAAAATATATCAAAATAATGCTGCTATCCGACTATAACCATATTTTTTTCATCCGATGTTCTCTGCTTATATGTGTAGTTGCTAGAATATAGCAAGAACAAAATTTGCTTGAATCCTGAAAAACTTTTTTTATTATTAATTATAAATTGTTTAAAAGTAAAGTAGCATTGCTGTACAAACCACGCCGCACAGAACCGCTACTTACGTGATAGGTCCTCGACAAGTGATGCCAGTAGCAGTATTTAGAATCTATAAAAGACCGATAGTCAGATGCTTAATTTGTAAAATGTATCAGCTTAAAATTTTAACGAAACTATTTGTTGGTTATTTCTAATGTAATTGTCTCTAAAACTATACCAACAACGTTTCATTTCTTTTTACTCAAGAGTTGTATTTGTTAAAAGAAATTCGGGTCAATCTTTAATATAGAGTTCAACCTTTTTCTTATTCTCACTCCTAGTTGTCTAGGGCTAAGTGCAATAACCGCGTTCGTACATTTTTACAGACAGTTGCGTTTGATTTTGATCTTTTTGGAGTGAGAAATTTGAGGAAAGTGATTCAACGCTAAATTTTATCTTGTAGATTTTAACTTTTTTAAATATACTTTGCACAAACTGGCAAAAATTAACGGCTGCAACTGGTGATTACCATTGTATTAATTGTTAACTTCCGAGTGAACCTCTCTTTTTAAGAACCATTTTTGCGCACAATTTTTGATTTTTTTTTCAGTAAGTTATGAACAGAATCACGGTCCCTGGCTGGCAGTTTTAGGAAAACGTACGTTCGAATTTAAAATTAAAAGTAAAAAAACCGCGATAATTTCTGTGGCGGGTATAATAGTACTGGTGATTCGTGGCACAAAAATCAATGTATCAATTGAAAAAGAAAATATGAGCAAAATTTTAAGACGAATATTTCGTTAAATGAAAGGTTTATTTAAATGAGAGATGTTTGTGAGGCCAATTGAATCTGTGTTCAAGTATTTTTGGAATCGCTCCTAATTGTTGTAAGCAATGAAGACGAAAATGACATATTTCTTGTAAAAGATACAGCAGCAGAATGCTATTGTAAATCAGATGATTGAATTGAGGCAAATTCAATGTTTAAAAAATGCTGCTAAGAAGTTATTGCCGGTTGAGGATACGTGCTTGGCTTGAAAAAAATTTTAAGATTAATGGTCGTCCGTTTTAACCACGGATGAAGTTCTAAAAAATTTTAATTTATTCAAATGATCTAACTAGTTGCTTGACAGGTTGTAAATGCGAGCAAGGTAAAACTTTGTTTTAAATAAACGTATTTGCGAGGCCAAATAATATGGAATATTTATTTTTAAAAAGCCTAAATTTTGTTGTAAGCATTTGAGTTGAAAATTATAAAATTGCTGTAAATATGGCGGCAGAAAACTGATTTAATTATTATTGAATTATATGAGGTGCGAAAACAGAAAAATTTTTCCTACAGCAGTTGATATTCCTTCTGTTGTGAGAATAGCTAACTTTGAAATGATTTGCCATCTTTCCCATTATAATTGAGGCTTCAAAGTAGGTCTTTCCCAAATGAGTTCAATCCCGAGAAGAGCATGTTCTTAAGGTGCTGACTGCGCCATGAGATGTTCCGTTCGGTAAACTAGCAATTGTATCGCTAGTGCAACTAAGTTAGAAAAGCTGGATTCGCGGCACGAGTCCGTCTTCAGATGTGATGCTTGAAATTACAGTTTATTAAAATAGTGGTCGATTAATTTTACAAAATCACTCTGAGAATTTGTCTTGGAGAACTGATGGGTTCTCATTCAGATTACTTTTAGGTTCAAAACAAGAGCTAGAGAAGAACAACTGATATGACTCAAATTTACTGGAGAGAATGAATAGGTAAATAAAATGGGGCGGAATGAACAAATTTACATCCTTTATAGACCGAGGAAAAATAGCATTAGGTGATCAATACGCAAGTCACGATTGTATCATACCTCAAAGAGGAGGTCAATTATCTAGTAAAAAATCCCCTACAGTACAAAACAGTTCAATAGAAAAATCATGAACCTGCTTTCATTCCCCCGTGAACAAGGTTTCTGTTTCCAAGTACTGTTGTCTGTTTTTGAAGTGAAAAATTGAGTTTCAAAACGTGGAAGGCAAAATTGGAAAAATCGAATTTTCTGTTGTGGAAAAACAGGAACTTGGTCACCTTGGCATACATGAATTCAACGCTCATTCAGACGGTGAACTTGTATAACTTTAACGCTCGAAAAACTCTCTTTTCTGTCCTTCTCCTCCCATCAGCTTAGCGGGTGTATATTATTTGCACCCTTCAGACTCACTTGTCATATTTTACATAATGATTTATCATTTATGACACGTGGTCTGTAACTGGGGGACACAAGCGGAAAAAATCCGAAAAGCCATAAGAAAAAACAACGTTTACCGCTTGTTAGATATTAAAAAATTGGATGTGTTCTGGCATGTAACTGTTATGCCCCCAGACGCCATGCTATGTTTTTTTCGTAGTAACTTGATAAACGAGCATGATACCTTATTATTTTAATGACATCAGATAGGATCCTTTTGTAAAAGATTGGAAGTGGCAACCCGAATAAGATTTGAAAATTGTGAAACTTTTAAACACTATTTATAAGTGAATTTATAACCTGGTATCAATTCGACAACGTGGTATCAATTCGACGACGCGAAAATTAGTTTTTATGATTATTCGACTATTTATTGTAATGGGGCAATATTTTGTATGCCGTCCTTTTTTCATCCACATATGGCAATGTTTCAAAAGATAAAATTAGTACTATTTGAAAGTTGTTTAATCGTGAATTCAGACGTTTAAACGAAAATTAAAAGTCTAGCCTTCTCCCCTCTTTCAAAAACCATCGCAATGAAATTTTGTGTTTTGAGTTCATTGATGACAAATTCTCTTTAATCAAGATTTGCAATACTCAATTTCTTTTTCATTAACTTGAAAATTTCTGGAAGAATGGACTATTTGAGGTGTATGTATCGGTAACTGGCAACTTTATTGCGATTTCTGCAAATTTTCGACGTTTTTCTACTGTAATTTTTTCGTCTTTTTCAGTTAAGTATGTCAATCAAATTTCTTTGTGTTTTTAATGATATAGCGTTTCAAAGCAATAAATAGTCTTCTACAATTTTTTAAACACATTTTACTTAGGTCATTTGCAATTTAATGAAATATTTAATGTCTTTTGCCTCTGTTTGTGTCCTATTTTAGAGCAATGTTAATGTTGGCCTACAACCCTGTTGCTTTTAGCAATGAATAGATCTTTCTTGAAGACAAAATAATCAAAAAATTAAACGAACTGTTATCGAACATTGAAACAAAGTTTTCTAAGCATTATGATTTTCATTAACACTTTTATGGTGTCCGAGGGCTTAAAAAATAAAATGAGCTGCCAAAACTTTTTTGTTGCTCAGAAATTAATCTTATCGAAATTCGTCAAAGTTTTTATCTGTCTTTGATTCTAAATAGTCAGTAAGGGTCTGTAAAAGGATGCAGTTTGGTCAGTTTGTTAATTCTGGTCTAAAATGTGGCGTTAAAGACGAACACAGAAAAACCATTTCTGAGCTTTTTTGTACACTATATTACCATTTTTGTTGCAATAAATTATCTTTAGTTTGCTTACATTGACCTTAGAAAAGTTTCTCAATAATTAATATGCGTGTTTAGTTTTATTTAGCAAAACTTGATTTTCAATGCAATAAAAAAAATTTTTAAATAGACTCATGGATTTATTTATTTATCGTCAATGTTCTTCCGCTTTCAATTTTCAGCTTGAACAGTATACTTTTGGGAAGTCGTGTTTTCCACCTAATCTGACATGATTGAGAGCATTAAAATGTATTTCAGTATCCAAGGAGTGTAGTCTCAGATTGCCTTCTTAATTTTTTTATGTGATTGTGCTGTAGTTCAAGAGTCAGAAGGCGTAAAGTTTAGGTGGAAAAGTCAATAATGTAAGTTTTCGAGCACAGTTTTTCAATTTCATTTTTTAAAACTCATTTTACTTTAATCAACATCAACTTTAAAATTTTTTTCTAATATATTATTTGGTACTGCCACCCCAAAAAATAATTGTTACATCTTCAAATTTTCAATATCTTTAATTACGTTTCTATTTTCGCTGTTATAAGACCAGTAAATCATCTTTAGTGCTTATTTGGGCTGTTGGGTCAAGTTTAATGTAATTAGAAGAAACGAAATTTGAAAACTGAAAAATTATGCAATTATTAGTCAAAATTATGCAGAATCTTATATGCACTGAAAGCACAAGACGAGTGGCCAATAATACAAAAGCCTAAGATCTGGTTGAAAAGTATGAAAAAAATGCTCAAGATCTTCAGAAATCTTGGAATGTTGTATGGTTTATTAAATCAATCTCGCAATTGACTTTTAATGCTCCTAACTTCAAGATTTCAGCTTCTGCGGCAATTGTATATCTCTTTTTGCTTGTTTTCTTACCTTTTTGAACTTTGTTGGAACTACCGGTACCACGCAAAGACAGTCGTAAACAGCGTTTTTTCCCCGCCCTTGTTGAAATTTTGCCAAAAAAACGTTAGAAATGATAGTCTTTGATCGGTATTTTTTAGGGAAAAACTGTCGACGCCCTTATGTTTTTTGTTCCTCTTGAACTGTTTTTAACGTTTTTCGACAGAGGAAGCGGTATTTTAAGGAGGTGACCGTTTTTGATCGGTTTTAATTACTAGAAAATCACCGCTACTAACCGTCTTTTTAGGACAAGACCGTTGTTTATTTAGGAAAAGACAGTTTTTTAAACGTAAGAAATGAGAGTATTCAACCGTTATTTTAGGCGACAACTGTTGTTGAGAGGGGTCCAACTCTAAGAATCGCCCTTCACACCAAAAATATGTCACCAAAACGGTTTCCTTGGTTTGTATACATAGAGTCTAGTAAGATAAAAGTCTCTAAGAGCCCTCAATGCCCTTCGGGAGTTATCAGTTTATCCCGTTTTTCAGGACGATAAGTCAAACTGGTCGGACGCAAAATTAGTCAAGCGAGAAATTGCTTAAAAAAAGAAAAGGCCACAGGACTTATATAATTGCCACAAACTTTGTTTCAGATCAAATAAACCAAGAATCAGTTTAAAAAAAGGATTAACCTTGATTGAATCTTAAATAGGGTTACATAATCCCTAGTGGTGATTTTGCACGCGGATTTTTGCGTGCGTTGAAATCAAACATAAAAACTGTCAAAAAACTTTAAAAACGGTAATTTCCTAAACAAACTGCCAGAAATGATAATCTCTTGAAAAAACGGTCAAAAGCAATCATTTTCTAGATTCACAATAATTTTTTCAATTTAACTATCAAAAACGATCGAAAACAATCAAAAACAATAATTTCCTAAATTTACCGATTAAAAACGGTCATTTCCCACACTAATTTGAACGTTTTTGATCGGTCTACTCAACAGAGGCGGGGAAAGGGAGAAAAGAAGAAACAATTTTCGGTATAAATTATAATAAAATCTATAACGAATAATAGTTGATGATTGAGAGAGATCGAATGAACACAATTCTGTTAGTTTATTTATTTTCCTGTACATTAAAGTTACAATGTTTACTCAGAAAGTAGTCCAAAGCTCCGCGATAAGCCAAAATCTGACAGTATGATTTTGTCGGTGTATTCAACGATAACAGCTTTGACAGTAGAGCCATTCTGACCACAACCCATTTCTGTGTGACTGAAAACTTCTTGCAAATTTCTTGAGCTCTAGAGAAGAATGTAAACTTGTCAAAAGTTCCATATCCGTGGAATGCATGAATATGTTTGAACGTACCAATAGGATCTGCAGGTCATTATTACGTAATATTGTGCAACAATTGAATTGGCACACTTAATGATACCGTTTCATTCTTATAAAAAGAGTTTTGACTAATCAATTTTTTTTAATTATTTCTTTAATTAATCAATAATTAATGAATCCTCTCATTGCTAGTAGTTGCCTGGAATAATACTTAGGAGCAATGTTCACATATCCCTTATATGATGAAATTTGGCCAAAGGCAGAATTAATTATAAAGGCAGAAAAAATAATATATTGGAGTATTGTATCGTAAAATCAGCAAAACTTAAAATTTGTGAAAAAACTTAGATCGTATAGCGTTTGACTTGGCGACCCCTGATAATTTCAGGAATCTATTGTAACAAAACACGGGACTAGCTTAGCCAAAAACGTCACTCACCTTTATTTAGACTTAACCCCATATTTATGTTTTTCAGATATTTATGTTTGCTATTTAGACATTTATTTTCGATCAGATGTGGTTTTGATCAAAGGCAGATTAAAGCGTAAGAAAATTCTGTATGCAATGGTGAAATGTTAGAGCAGAAGTGAATTAGTATATAAATTAATAGAATGGAGTATTTTAGACAAATTCGTTAGGTCTGACCGGACCTGTCTCGCATATTATTTCAGTGCTGAATCATTAAATTCCAATTATGTATTTTTTTATGTCAAGTTTGCTGATCATGTCACTTTATAGACTGTTTATGATGTATTTTCAGCTTCTACTATATCGATGGGCTGCATAGTATGAAATAATAAAATTATTTTTTTTTGACAGAATGAATCTTAAACTGTCTTTTCTCTGCAAAGCATGACTTTAAGATGCGCAGGATGCGTAGTAAATGCTTGATTTAAGATGCGCAGGATGCGTAATATTCGCTTTAAAAAGCATTATGTCTAGCAGAAGCATAGTCTTCTGTTTGACTTTCTACTCTTATTGCCTCTATATTTTGTTTGAACAAGCCTCTCAAGTGGCACTCAATTTCAAAATAGACGCTGTGCCAAGCATAAATTTAAGCATTTATAGTATACAAAAATTTTGTTTACAGTAATTTGTTTTAAGTCATGGAATCATGTATTCAAAATTAAAATCATGTGTTTGTACGATTAAGTTTTATTTGTTGCACGTTTTGAATTCACAAGATTTGAATTCTCCTCATTCACAAGTACAGCCACAGCAATCACAGCCAGAGGTCGGTGGTCGGTGGTCGGTTTCAGGAGGTTGGAGGTCGAATAACAGCGTGCCTTCGCTACCGACCTCCACCGACCTCCGCCGACCTCCGCCGACCTCCGCTACCGACCTCCACCACTTCCACCCCAAAGATGTGAATGCACCAATATATGGTTTAGTTAGTTTTAGAATAGCTTTTGAGGGTATCGCCATTCTATAAATTTTATGCATGCGATCATTTATTCGAAATTTTCAAAATTTGCTTTGCTCAGTCTGTCAGTTCTTGGTACAGTCAATGGTACAGCAATGAAACTCACTGCGACCGAGGTCCGGGTGAAAACAGCAAAGAATTTAATTCGCAGAATTTTAATTCTTAGTGCGATGTATAGCATGTGACCATGACTGACTGTTGGACCATGGCCATTGCTCAGCGGCCCATGGAAGCTTTTATGAATGTATTGCAATCGAGGATGGGTACTTTTTACCTAAAAATCCCTGGTTTTTTTTAATTCCAGCGTAACGCTATATGTTTATTTTCACACAATGTTTACAAACATCGGGAAAAGTGATTAATGAGATACAGAGCTATCAACCAATCAGTTTGGAGAATATTTTTTGTTAATTAAATATTGATTGGCTAGTGGCATTATGTCCACATATATACACCTCTGCTACTTTCCCCAGCTCAATTTGAAAAGCGCTCTCCCTTGTATAAAGAATGCAAGACGTGAAACAATTTTTATTACGTGTGCTGCTTAAATTTGCCTATCCTATCCTGATAACGAGAGTTACGTAATAATGACAACAGATCAAACGCCAAAATACCAATAATCTGCCATAGATAATTGCATTACCAAAAAGTTGTAGCTTTAATTTTCTAAAAACTACTCAAGTTTCTCAATTTTGAAAAAAAAACTACCAAAATCAGTAAGTTCGGACACCAGTTATAGATTTTTTGTGTACTGATAGCGATCCATAAACTGTAGATCTAAAATGTTAAAATCTGGTTAACGGATCATTTCAAAGTTCCACCCTTAGTACTTAGAAAATTTCCTCTAAGTATGCCAAACTTTAACACAATTTCAATTCGCTTTCGGCTTTTATAGTCGAATATCAGTTTACAGTGTAAGGGTAACTTCGCGGCCATGCCTCTGTGCAAGATTACTTTCTGTTATTGCCCCCCCCCCCCCAGGTTAATTTGCGCCCAATCTATACATGTTATAGCATATTGTTTGCATTTCGAGGTAATTAAAACTCCATTATAATGCGAGCAGACAAAAACATGCGTGTTTTTACTACTTTGGGCTTTTATTTCATAAGAATAACACTAACTATGGCACTAAATTTTTGTCAACAGAAAAATATTACGAGAATAAACGCGGTCCTGGTCGTTTTTATGATTAATGGGATCTATAAGGACCAAAAAGTTCATATTTTAGGGGTGCAAACAGACTGGTTATATAAGATTTGGCGGCAAAAACAGAAAAGATCCTCAATGCGCGCTTGGATTTGATCCGGAAATTGCGGGTGGTTTTTTATTCCAGCTTGGTTAATTGCCATAGCAGGTAACATATTGTTCAAGTTTTTAACATTGTTTGCGCATGCTTGGAAAGCTGACGTTTCGGATTGCGAAAAAACAATTGCTCAATTCATGTTACCATATCGATCAAAAACGATCAAAATAATGTGGGAAGTGAATTTTTTTGATCGTTTTTGAACGTCAAATCAGAAAAATTTTGTTTTTAATCGTTTTCTTAGGATACTGCCGTTTTTGAGCTCGCTTATAGGAGCCTGTCGTTTTGGTTAGTTTGTTTACTACCGTTTAAGCACCTTGTTGACGGTTCTTATGTTCGATTTCAACGGACACAAAGCTCCGCACTCAAAATCGCCAATGCGGATTATGTATGCGGGCTAAAAAATAAATTGCATAAAAAGAAGTAAGAATATCGGTGAATGCGTTGAGAGCGGTGAAAAAATTCACAACTATGAAATGCAAACAAAAAATTACCTCAAATTTCTTCGTCGAAGGAAATAATTGTGTAATAATTTGTAAGAATAGAGGTGAAGGATAATTTTTGTCGTATCAACGAGCTGCTCAAACCTGGTGTTAAGAGTTATTTCAACCAAATCAAGGAAATCTTCAAATGAGTTGAGGGCCGACAAAGGAGTCTCCCTATCTTATTAGGTTTGAAAAAAATTGATCTAGCTGCTCTAAGACAAAAATTATTCTCAGTTGTCAAGTTTTGCACTCAAAAATCTCCGTGTAATGTTTTAATATCATTGTATAGAGTTACCATATCTCCGTATAAAGTGATTGAGTCTTAGCGGTCGTTTTTTAGGTTCAAAGAAAGCTCAAAAACGGTCATTCCCTAGAAAAAAAACGCTTAAAACCATAATCCTGTTGAAAAATAACTGTTGAAAACAATTTTCCCCAAGAAAAACGGTAAAAAACGTTCATTGTTCCGACCCTCTTGAGGGGGCGGAACTATATACTCAAATGGGTTTTTTTTTGTTCCGTGAATTTTCGCCGCTCGATATATTCATCGTAGAGAGTTGAGACTGGTATCATTAGAAAGCTCGTCCAGCGTAGAACATGGAATTAAATAGATTTTTTAATTTTCGTTTTCTACAGGGAGTTATCGAGGTTTAAACTTCTGAGAAAAGAAGAGTGAATTCACGTTGTTTTTATTCACATTTTCCGGAATTTTTGCCTAAAATTTCGTCAATTTTGCTAAAATTTGTTGAAATTTTTAAGAATAGTGTCGTTGATTTTATTTCTGAAGACAAACAAGCATTGTTGATTATTTTGATTTAATTTTTTTGGTAAAAAAATCTGGATAATTATTTCAAAATTTAGCCTTTTTCATAAAAAACAGCACGAAATAAGCTACTTTAGTCCACTTTGATTAAATTTGCCGACAGTACACCCCCAAACAAAACTCATACAATCTTTGTAGACTCAGAGGGGGGATATTTCTACTTCAGAGTCCGCTGAGAGTGCACTGTAGTTAAAACTTTGCCGTTTTTTGCTAACTTTACTCGTTGATTATCAAAAATGCAGAATTTATTTTGAGTTTTCAACTAACAAATTATCTATATCTACAACATTCGAAAAATCAATTGTTCCTAACGGACAATAAGTATTAGCAGGGCTAGTTTTGGGCCATTCTTGGACTGTTACAATCCAAAAAAAATCGGGTTGTAATCAGTCGGTCTTTTTTTTAAAAAAAAAAAGACTTTTTTTTAATAATAAAGAACAGAACATATCAAATCAAAGCTCAGGAGTGATAGGTCCAACCAATTCGCTTGCTAAGCAGCTCCAGGCTAATGCATTTAGCTTTTTAATTGAAAGTTTATGGTCGTCTCTTTTTTTAAAAATAAATGACTTTTCAATAAATAATTGCTTAATTAACTTTTCCTCTATTTTTTTTAATTTGTTCAACTTCCAGCTTAGTGTCAGCAAAGAAAGACTGCTTCATCTTTGTACTGATTTAACATTTATTCTCGGTTGCAGTTTTACGCCCGAAGTTATTGTTTTCTGGCTTTGATACTACAAGATTTCAGATTTTTGTTTGTTTTGATATTTTCCAGTTTTTCACGTTTTCTAATTTGGTCACATTATCACATTATTGACAGCTCTCATGACACCTTATTAGCATTCAGAGTAAGGAGCAATTGAACATATTAAAATCCTGAAAGATATACATCATCGTTTTAACGGCCTCGACGCCTCTTTCTTGAAGAAATAAATTTAGTTTTTTAATTTTTCTCTAACTGTCATTTATACTTTGTCGTTTCGGTCGTATGAAATTTCCTGTATAGTGATAGCTTTCATTGGCTTTTCATGGAAGAATAGAAGAACCGATATTCTTATAATAGTAGATACCTGATGGCTTTCATGACTTTGAAAACAATCGTTTTCCAAAATTTAAAAAAACTTTTTAACTTCGCAATTTTGTTCTTTTTATGTTTCTTCTGGTTACCTAATCTCGTTAGTTAATTACAGGTCAAACATGACATTATGGGTGTCAAGGGAATAAAAGGGATTGGTGTCCCAAAATCTTTTTTTTAAAGAATTTTTATGACCTTACTGGCTTCGACACCGGTTTTTCACAAAAAAAAGTAAATTGTTTTGATTTTTGTCATATTTGACGTTCTTTTTGTACATGCAAGAAATATTCTGGATAATTACAGGTCTCGAGGGCTTCCTTTTCATGAATACACGACCCTATTTAAATAGCTCTTTCTGTAATTAATGCCTTTCATGACATTGAATGTAATTTTGTTTCGAAAAAAAAATTAAAAGCATTACATACTTTAGCACTTCGCTTTTTTGTCTACTTGTTACCTAGTCTTACTAATGGATGGCCACGTACTACATTATAGCTGTTTGAACAAGGCGCAATCAAATATATTTTGAGTGCCAAAATTTGGCTTGACGGTTTTGACAGCGTTTTCTGGCAAGTTTCAATTGAAATTATGTTTGTTATCTGTTGTTCTTTTTAGCCGCTTTAAAAAATGAATAAGGACAGGTCTCAATGCCCTTCTATAGAGGCAGTGGTAATCGTTAATTTGTGGTAATATTAATTGATTCCTAATGGTATTTATTACTTTGAAGTTAACTGTTTCAAAAAAACATGTTAATTTTTTTTACTTTACTGTTTTTGTTCTTTTTTGTATAATTGTTACCAAACCTTTTTATGGACTGGTCGCATATGTTTTCTGGTGATTTATAAGTTATTGTTGTTTAGTTTTAGGTTTATCTGACGGTATGTTGACTTTGTTATTAAATTTAGTTTTTAAGAGGGACATAAATTTTTTGATGTAATTAATGTTTGTTGTTGTTGTTGTTGTTGTTTGATTTTGCTGTTCGTCTTGACTCGCTTTCTTAATATGGACATATTACAGCAATCTAATGCATCAATTTTTACTCCACTGAGTTATTTGCTTTGGAGGCTATCTTATCGTTCATACAGAATTTTTCGCAAAAAAACAATTTTTGGGTTTTTCTATCTGTTCCTCATTTGGTAGACAATTATGCCAAAATTGTGGATGGGCGGGGTCGGAACCATATGTGCCATCGCACATTACCGAGCCGCCTTGTTTCTTAAGTTTACAAATCGCTCAGAAACAATCCTTTACTAAATAAAAAAGCTCAAAACGGTCTTCTCCTAGAAATTACGGTCAGAAATGGCAATTTCTTAGTATTAGAAGACCTCAAAAACGGCCATCTCGTAAGAAACGCTCAAAAACTATCACTTCCTATGTCGAAAAAAAAACGATCAAAAACGCTCAAGCCGTTCAAAACATAAGGGCCTTGACTGTTTTTTCCTTAAAATACCAATCAAAAACGATCAATTCTTATGTTTTTTTTAAAAAAAATTCAACTGGGGACAGAAATAGCCCAGCTTTGCAAAAGCGACGGGTACAATTGTTGAAAAGATCCGGATCAAACAACAAATGAATGAAAATCAAAAGCTTTTAAATTATTTATCGAAATGTTACCTCTAATTAGTGGGGAAGAAACTCAATTTCGGGTTTTCAAATTGTTCTTTAGGTACTTTGGCTTCTAGATATTTTGACTTTTGAGCAAAATTGTCACGTCTCCAAACCTTTATAATGTGTATCCATGTCCAGCGAATTATCTGGTTTGTTCTTCCAGCTCAGTTTGGGAATTAAATGGTTGATAGCAAGATCGCTTCCATACATGGAGCTGACTAGTCGGTACCAGCTAGGCCAATTTCCCAGAAACTCGTTCTCCTCCATGAACGGCTTTATATGAGGAAATGTGGTTGCATTGAATCCGTTGTTGTAAACATACATCGAGGCGTAAACTGAGTGAGAGTCAGGAAACGTTTTCAATTTCTTAACGTTTTATATATTTAATGATTTTTATAGATGAAAGTTGATCGCAAATCTTACATATTTTTGGCACATATCTGCGCAGTATCGTGCAGATATATGAGTTGAAGCAAAAATATCACTATAGAACATAAACGAACGCTGGGTGAATTGCTCTCGGTTGACAGGCGGTGCATATTAATTTATATAATTTATTAATTTATGTAATTTATTAATTTATATAATTTAATGCTTTATGGGTCCAAAAAAAAAACGGAACCACAGCCGTTGGAACCCGTAAGTCCAGGATTTCAAAAATTCAAAGAATATTCGAGAACAAGAGCGCAGAATTGGTCGACCGAAAATTATTCGTAAAAAAACAAACGTTGACAATGTTTGCTTCAAACAAACTTCGTTCGTTTACAATTATACCGGGTTGAGGTTTTTACCGCAAAGCGCCCGCATTTCTTCAGCGATGAATGCGGTGAGAGCGGAGAATTTTTGTTACAATTGCGGTTTTTAGTGGTGCATTTTTGCGAGGTTTTCTGTTTTCAGTGGTGGAATTATTCTTTTCAATGACCGAACTCTTACAAAGACAAATATTCCTTACACAGGTTTGAACCTGTGACCTCCTGCAAGTCAACAAAGCCTTAGTCTACCAAAAGGGTTACACTAGTAAGAACGACTGCTTTCAAAGGTGACATTTTATTTTCGTCGCTTTCACTGATGATAAAATAGCTTTTTTTTTCTAGACAAACTACACCAAAAATTCTTGATGTTTTAGGCTTCCTATACATATGGGAACTCTGACTATAAGTTTATTTTTTTGAATTTTCGGAATTTTTCCATGCCATTTTTGTGAATTATATACGTTGTTTTAACAAAAGACATTATTTTCTTCAATCTGTCAAAAATCTTCAAAAATCAGTCAAAAATCTTCAATCTGTCTCCTGGTTGATACAAAAATTTTCAATAACGAAGGCAAGATAAACGTCGTGAAGAGGAGTCATAAAACAGTAGACTAAAAAATGCCACTCTAAAGTGCCGAGGAGATTTCGCATTAGAAAGAATACGAGACAAGACAAAGAGCAAAATCTAATGACAACAACAACAACAAACATTAATAACATCCGAAACTCGATGTCTATTTGTAGAAAAAACTAAGAACAAAGTCTGAATAGCGTCAGATTAATTGTAAAATTTTAAAAAATAACTATTTCATTGTTCATCAGTACAAAAAATATTAGACCAATCCTGAATGAGATTTGGTAACGAGTAGAAAAAAAACAACAACAGCGGCCAACTTAAAAATTACGCTCCTATTTTTCGAAAACTATTGGTTTTCAAGTAATGAGAACCATTAGATATGAAATTAAAGCATAAAATACGTTTGCAATACTATGATTTATTTTTTTCACGAGATAGGACATTTGGAACTGTCATTGATAAGATCTTCATGTGGACTTGTCATTAGTAAGAAACAAAACATCAAAAGAAAACTCCCAGAAAACCATACCGAAGGTATTATCACAACCAAAATTATCACAACCAAAATTCAATTTTAAAATGGGGGTTTATTTCCGTGGGGGTTTTTTCCGTGGGGGTTTATTTCCTATTGTCTCCCCTTAAAATACCAATCAAAAGCGATCATTCTTATATTTTTGAACAAAATTTCAACTGCGGCAGAAATAACCCCGCTTTGCAAAAGCGACGGGTAAAATTGTTGAAAAGATCTGGATCAAACAACAAATGAATGAAAATCAAAATCTCTTAAATTATTTATCGAAAAGTTACCTCCATTTAGTGAGGATGAAACTCAATTTCGGGTTTTAAAAATGTTCTTTAGGTACTTTATCTTATAAGTATTTTGACTTTTTTGTCAAAATTGTCACGTTTCCAAACCTTTATAATGTGTATCCATGTCCAGCAAATTATCTGGTTTGTTCTTCCAGCTCAGTTTGGGAATTAAATGGTTGATAGCAAGATCGCTTCCATACATGGAGCTGACTAGTCAGTACCAGCTAGGCCAATTTCCCAGAAACTCGTTCTCCTCCATGAACGGCTTTATATGAGGGAATGTGGTTGCATTGAATCCGTTGTTGTAAACATACATTGAGGCGTAAACTGAGTGAGAGTCAGGAAACGTTTTCAATTTCTTAACGTTTTATATATTTAATGACTTTTATAGATGAAAGTTGATCGCAAATCTTACATATTTTTGGCACATATCTGCGCAGTATCGTGCAGATATATGAATTGAAGCAAAAATATCACTATAGAACATAAACGAACGCTGGGTGAATTGCTCTCGGTTGACAGGCGGTGCATATTAATTTATATAATTTATTAAATTATATAATTTATTAATTTATATAATTTAATGCTTTATGGGTCCAAAAAAACGGAACCACAGCCGTTGGAACCCGTAAGTCCAGGATTTCAAAATTTCAAAGAATATTCGAGAACAAGAGCGCAGAATTGGTCGACCGAAAATTGTTCGTAAAAAAACAAACGTTGACAATGTTTGCTTCAAACAAACTTCGTTCGTTTACAATTATACCGGGTTGAGGTTTTTACCGCAAAGCACCCGCATTTCTTCAGCGATGAATGCGGTGAGAGCGGAGAATTTTTGTTACAATTGCGGTTTTTAGTGGTGCATTTTTGCGAGGTTTTCTGTTTTCAGTGGTGGAATTATTCTTTTCAACGACCGAACTCTTACAAAGACAAATCTTCCTTACACAGGTTTGAACCTGTGACCTCCTGCAAGTCAACAAAGCCTTAGTCCACCAAAAGGGTTACACTAGTAAGAACGACTGCTTTCATAGGTGACATTTTATTTTCGTCGTTTTCACTGATGATAAAATAGTTTTTTTTCTAGACAAACTACACCAAAAATTCTTGATGTTTTAGGCTTCCTATATATATGGGAACTCTGACTATAAGTTTATTTTTTTGAATTTTTGGAGTTTTTTCATGCCATTTTTGTGAATTATATACGTTGTTTTAACAAAAGACATTATTTTCTTCAATCTGTCAAAGATCTTCAAAAATCAGTCAAAAATCTTCAATCTGTCTCCTGGTTGATACAAAAATTTTCAATAACGAAGGCAAGATAAACGTCGTGAAGAGGAGTAATAAAACAGTAGACTAAAAAATGCCACTCTAAAGTGCCGAGGAGATTTCGCATTAGAAAGAATACGAGACAAGACAAAGAGCAAAATCTAATGACAACAACAACAACAAACATTAATAACATCCGAAACTCGATGTCTATTTGTAGAAAAAACTAAGAACAAAGTCTGAATAGCGTCAGATTAAGTGTAAAATTTTAAAAAATAACTATTTCATTGTTCATCAGTACAAAAAATATTAGACCAATCATGAATGAGATTTGGTAACGAGTAGAAAAAAAAACAACAACAGCGGCCAACTTAAAAATTACGCTCCTATTTTTCGAAAACTATTGGTTTTCAAGTAATGAGAACCATTAGATATGAACTTAAAGCATAAAATACGTTTGCAATACTATGATTTATTTTTTTCACGAGATAGGACATTTGGAACTGTCATTGATAAGATCTTCATGTGGACTTGTCATTAGTAAGAAACAAAACATCAAAAGAAAACTCCCAGAAAACCATACCGAAGCCGTTATGACCAAAATCTTTGCCCTAAAAATAGAACGGATGGGTTGCAGGTGCTTGAAAGACAATAAAGGGATTTATGAGCACTCATTAAAGAGACTAGGTAACAATTACACAGGCAAAGAAAAATTCAAAACGATATTCAAATTTTTCGAAAGCATTTAATTTAAAGGTCTTGAAATTCATAAGCAGTAAATTTCAACAAAAAATAGGTTTGTTTTGTACAAAAAAATGGTAAACTAAACCATTAAGAACCTTTGAGATCAAAATAGGTCCTACGTTTCAAAAAAAACCATCTAACACAGAGAAAATTTTTGAAAATCGAATTTTTTTTTCAAAAAATCAGCGTCGAAAACTATTAACACCAGAAATGAATACGTTTAAAACATATGATATGTCTAGTTTTGCCCTTTTTTAAAGCCGGAACTGGAGATGTGACCTATGTTTTTTGAGACTAGTTAACAAATCGACAAAAAGGACAAAAAGGTCTAAGTTAAAAAAATAATTTTTTTGAAACATTTTTTTTCAAAGTCATTAAAGCAATCAGAAAAAAAATTGATTAGCAGGTCGTATTTGGAGTCCAGAGGAAATTTTTGGGACCTGTCATTAAAAAGAAAATGCCAACGTTAACTAAGATAACGTCAGTTGCAGACAAATATCAAGAACCACTCCAATTTTTTGGCCAAAAACCGTTGTCAAAGCTATCAAACAACATTCATCTCACTAAAATTCCAACACCTCCAATTTAAAATTTTTTTCAACGCAAAAGGCGATATGTGACCTGTAGTTAACGAAACTAGGTAACAAATCGACTAAATGAACAGAACATGAAAAAATAAAAATTTCTTTTCCATTTCTTGAAAAAATTATCTTTAAAGTCATGAAAATCATCAGCTAACAATTAAGATTACTAATTATGCTCCTCACAATGAGCCATTGAGACTCTTCTTATTCTAAAATTTTTCTTTCTATTAAAAAATTCTCAAAGAACAAGAAGATAGGCAACTAAAGACAATATGAAAAATAAATCCATTAAAATCTTTTAGAAAACGGTGTCGAAGCCTTTAAAACCAGAAACTCGTCCTTAAAAAATTTTGTGTCCAAATATGCCTTTTTTAAAAACACCAATAAAGGGATAAATGCGCTATCAAAAAGTTGGTAATGTGAGAAAACCTGAAAAAAAGAACCTGAAAATTGAGTAAATGTTCAAAGATGAAAAATTTTTTGCTAATCTAGTAGTATAAAAGCTCGAAAAAAATTACTTCAAGCGCATAGCCGCGAGGCGGATAAATATCCGATTAACATAATGCATTTTCTTGTTGAGACATAGCTGAAAGTTGACCAAAATAAGGGGAAAAACGTTGCAAAGCTCTATAAGCCTGTGTTTATTTTGAAAACAATTGATTTTGAAAGTGATAACGTCAATAGGCTTTTGACTTAGGAAATTAAAAATTTTAGCATTAGATTGTTTATGAAACCATTTGGACCTGACGATGGTGGGACTTGATGTGAATTCTTCTGTTCTGTAATGAACGTAAAAAGGCGATAGTTTTATCTTTAGAATAAAAAACAGCCACTGATTTTCCAAGAAAGCACATAAGTAAACTAGTGCTCTACTGAGTTGAAGCGAAATGTGCCAGCAATATATAGGTGTTCATTTCCTGTAAAATTAAGCAAAGTTGATTAAAGAAGCTTATTTCTGGTATATTTGGACGTAAAAAAGGCTGATTTTTTGAAATACGTAATAAAAATGTGAGCATCAAGAAAATTTCATCCACACTCTTCTATCGTTACAAAGCAAAACGACAAAAAGGACAAAAAGGTCAAAGTTAAAAAAATAAGTTTTTTGAAACATTTTTTTTCAAAGTCATTAAAGCAATCAGAAAAAAAAATGATTAGCAGGTCGTATTTGGAGTCCAGAGGAAATTTTTGGGACCTGTCATTAATCAGAAAAAGTCAACATTAACTAAGATAACGTCAGTTACAGACAAATATCAAGAACCACTCCAATTTTTTGGCCAAAAACCGTTGTCAAAGCTATCAAACAATATTCATCTCACTAAAATTCCAACACCTCCAATTTAAAAATTTTTTTCAACGCAGAAGACGATATGTGACCTGTAGTTAACGAAACTAGGTAACAAATCGACTAAATGAACAGAACATGAAAAAATAAAAATTTCTTTTCCATTTCTTGAAAAAATTATCTTTAAAGTCATGAAAATCATCAGCTAACAATTAAGATTACTAAATATGCTGATGTGCTCCTCACAATGAGCCATTGAGACTCTTCTTATTCTAAAATTTTTCTTTCTATTAAAAAATTCTCAAAGAACAAGAAAATAAGCAACTAAAGACAATATGAAAAATAAATCCATTAACATCTTTTAGAAAACGGTGTCGAAGCCTTTAAAACCAGAAACTCTTCCTTAAAAAATTTTGTGCCTTTTTTTTAAAACACCAATAAAGGGATAAATGAGCTATCAAAAAGTTGGTAATGTGAGAAAACCTGAAAAAAAGAACCTGAAAATTGAGTAAAAAATTACTTCAAGCGCATAGCCGCGAGGCGGATTAAAATCCGATTAACAAAATGCATTTTCTTGTTGAGACATAGCTGAAAGTTGACCAAAATAAAGGGAAAACAGTTGCAAAGCTCTATAAGCCTGTGTTTATTTTGAAAACAATTTATTTTGAAAGTGATAACGTCAATAGGCTTTTGACTTAGGAAATTAAAAATTTTAGCATTAGATTGTTTATGAAACCATTTGGACCTGACGATGGTGGGACTTGATGTGAATTCTTCTGTTCTGTAATGAACGTAAAAAGGCGATAGTTTTATCTTTAGAATAAAAAACAGCCACTGATTTTCCAAGAAAGCACATAAGTAAACTAGTGCTCTACTGAGTTGAAGCGAAATGTGCCAGCAATATATAGGTGTTCATTTCCTGTAAAATTAAGCAAAGTTGATTAAAGAAGCTTATTTCTGGTATATTTGGACGTAAAAAAGGCTGATTTTTTGAAATACGTAATAAAAATGTGAGCATCAAGAAAATTTCATCCACACTCTTCTATCGTTACAAAGCAAAACGACAAAAAGGACAAAAAGGTCAAAGTTAAAAAAAAATTTTTTGAAACATTTTTTTTCAAAGTCATTAAAGCAATCAGAAAAAAAAATGATTAGCAGGTCGTATTTGGAGTCCAGAGGAAATTTTTGGGACCTGTCATTAATCAGAAAAAGTCAACATTAACTAAGATAACGTCAGTTACAGACAAATATCAAGAACCACTCCAATTTTTTGGCCAAAAACCGTTGTCAAAGCTATCAAACAATATTCATCTCACTAAAATTCCAACACCTCCAATTTAAAAATTTTTTTCAACGCAGAAGACGATATGTGACCTGTAGTTAACGAAACTAGGTAACAAATCGACTAAATGAACAGAACATGAAAAAATAAAAATTTCTTTTCCATTTCTTGAAAAAATTATCTTTAAAGTCATGAAAATCATCAGCTAACAATTAAGATTACTAAATATGCTGATGTGCTCCTCACAATGAGCCATTGAGACTCTTCTTAATCTAAAATTTTTCTTTCTATTAAAAAATTCTCAAAGAACAAGAAATTAAGCAACTAAAGACAATATGAAAAATAAATCCATTAACATCTTTTAGAAAACGGTGTCGAAGCCTTTAAAACCAGAAACTCTTCCTTAAAAAATTTTGTGCCTTTTTTTTAAAACACCAATAAAGGGATATATGAGCTATCAAAAAGTTGGTAATGTGAGAAAACCTGAAAAAAAGAACCTGAAAATTGAGTAAAAAATTACTTCAAGCGCATAGCCGCGAGGCGGATTAAAATTCGATTAACAAAATGCATTTTCTTGTTGAGACATAGCTGAAAGTTGACCAAAATAAAGGGAAAACAGTTGCAAAGCTCTATAAGCCTGTGTTTATTTTGAAAACAATTTATTTTGAAAGTGATAACGTCAATAGGCTTTTGACTTAGGAAATTAAAAATTTTAGCATTAGATTGTTTATGAAACCATTTGGACCTGACGATAGTGGAACTTGATGTGAATTCTTCTGTTCTGTAATGAACGTAAAAAGGCGATAGTTTTATCTTTAGAATAAAAGACAACCACTGATTTTACAAGAAAGCAGAGAAGTAAACTAGTGCTCTACTGAGTTGAAGCGAATTGTGCCAGCAATATATAGGTGTTCATTTCATGTAAAATTAAGCAAAGTTGATTAAAGAAGCTTATTTCTGGTATATTTGGACGTAAAAAAGGCTGATTTTTTGAAATACGTAATAAAAATGTAAGCATCAAGAAAATTTCATCTACACTCTTCTATCGTTACAAAGCAAAACGACATCATTTTTTCAAATCATTTCTAACACATTTTAGCAAAACTGACAAAACATATTAAAAAAATTCCTGAAAAGGTGAATAAAAACAACGGATATCCGTCTACATCACAAAATTTTAAACCTCGTTAACTCCCTGAAATGGCAAAAATTAAAATATGTTTTTAATTCCCTATGCTGCTCTGGCTTTCTAATGATACCACTAACAACTCTATACGATGATTATATCGTCCAAATTTTCTTGAACAAAAACAGCTCATTTGAGTACATTGTTCCTCCCACCATTAATGTGGGTCGGAACAAAAAAGGAATGCGGTAAAACAAAATGTTTTGTTACGTTTTTTTGCATCAAACAGTTGAAGAGATTTGTAATGTAATTAATTTTGCAAAAATGCACCTATCTATGCGGTTTTTCGATTATGAATAAAAATTACAAAATATATCCATCAGCTAATTGCTGCATAATTTGATAGATTTTACTTGTACTTTGTTTTCGGATTTAGCACCGCAAATGGAGTACCTTATAGCTCATATGTTCAATTTATTGACAACTTTCAACCTACACAAAATTTCACTCTCTGATAATTGAATAAACCAATTTTAAGAATCCTTAATAGTAATCTGCCGAGGTGGATCATATAGTCGGCAGGGTGTGTGATTAAAATGCTAATGGTCAATATTTCGATCCTCTGCGGCTGTGAAGCTGTCTGTGTTGAGGACCAGCTCTCACTTAACCATTGCTTTGGGTTGACCGTAGCCTGACCACTCTTGGTTGCAAGGATTGTAAAAGTTTCCGCGGCAAGGAAACCGCGTAAAAGTTTCCGACGCAAAAATTCTAGTCACCAAAAAGAGCATCCTTGCTCACAAAAGGAGTAATCTGAGGTGTGGGGAATGATAAAAACGGCCAGTTGAGAACAGAATACTTTTAATACACTGCAGACTAAAAGCCTAGTGCTGCTCCGCTGAACCTAAGGAGAACCAGAATTACTGTTCTTCTTAATAGTTCAAAATGTTCTCAGTGACGTGTTGACCATGAAGAAACTGGAACAAAACTATTCGCTATGCTCTTTGCTATCCTCTTCGCTGTGCTCACAAGTCCTCTCAAGGGAAACTGTAGTTCAAAATTGTGGGGTCCTTCTCGAGTAACTGCTTCGATTGAATTGATTTGTTACAAAAAATGTCTGTATCGGAAAAGTTATGCAAAACTAGTACTACTCTAATGTCGACAATTTGTCGTGGTTCTTTGGTGCAAAACCTACAAGTCAGCTGATTTTGGTTTTACTGCAGAGTTTTGATGGGAGGTCCAAACTAATCAGTGTATGTCCAGTTCATTATTCATATTTGTTCAAACAAAGTTGTTTCTCTTGAACATTTAAGTTAAAGGTTAAAAGCCGATCTCTAATTATAGCAAAATTCTGCTTACTTTGTCCTAAAAAAGCTTCCTAAGATAACTAAATGCTTTGGTTTTCATAAAAAACAAATTTTCAGTGAAAGAGAGATTAGCTCTGCTATGTTGGGTAAACCTCATTTATCAGCGCGAAATCAATTGTTAGGATTCATCTAAATTCTTTTGCTTCCAGAAAAAAGTAAGAGCTACAGTGACTCTACTTCATAACAAACTGTAGATGTTCTAGATCTGAATTTTTGTTTAACGTTTATGTACTAAATAGGTTCTGGCTGAAACTTAGACCTGCGTACATACTGAGGACAATGATGTTTAAGATAATAACTCAAGAACGAATTTTCTGATAAAACAAACGTCAACAAACTTCTGGATTGGTACTTCAAAATAACTGAAAAAAGTTGTGATGGGCAATTTAATGTTTGCGTATATATATCCCATGAGAGAACAGCGACGAATTTAATTTGCCCAAATTGAGTTGTTGAAAATTGTACACAACTTGACATTGAGTTGACTCACGAGTCATGTATGAAAATTCAGCTCAAATATCTATTGTCAAAACCGAGTAACAGCTTTGATTTAAGTCGACCCGCAACAAACAGTTTTGTGTACCGAAAAAAGTATGCATAGCTAATTTTACGCTAATGTCGACAATTTGTAGTGGTTCCCTCTTTAATACCAACAAGTCAGCTAAATCTGTTTTCCTTGCAAACTTTTGATGCGAGGTCCAATCGAATGCTTGGTTGTCTCTTAACCCTATATGATTAGATAAATGTGTTACTCTTGAACTATTAAGCCAAGGATTAAAGCTCTACTATGATAACAAAAACACCTGCCTAATTTGTGCAAAAAATTGTTTCAATTACATAACCAACTAATGGCTGAAGAAATGCTCTCGAAAGACCATTGGGCGCTCTAATCAATTACAGCCTGCTTCATTGGGGGGGGGTGAATCGGACTAAGAAAATCACAAGGGGGCTTCAAATAGCCTAACTAGAGGTTAATATATATACCACTATTAAGAATTAAAGTGAGAAGATGGCACCAGGTTATACGCACTTATCTTTTGACTCTTAGTATTAAATTGCTGCCAATTGAGTTCAGCAGCTTGAAACTGTGAATGAGAGAGAACTTTAGATCACGCAAAACGCAGAAAATAAAGTGCGTAGAAGTTAATCTAAATGTCAAAAAACGGTCAATCAAAATTTTTGCATGGAAAAAAAGGCCAGTAGAATACCGTAATTGACACAAAGCATCGTGCATTAAAATCTCTAAACAAAACATACAAAAATCAGAACATCAAAATATACACAAAAAAAATCAAAAAAGTAACCCAATTAAATACAATGAAAAGCGTTTTAGAAGGATAGCTGCTGGGGGTTGCTGGGGAGGGGTGGAGGTATAGCTGTGGGGTAACTGACGGGGTGAGATGGATAGTGGGTGTAGATAGGTGAGGAGGGGGTAGATGGGTGGATGGGGGCTGGGGGAGTAGATATGTAGGCTGGGTGCAGTTAGGTTGGTGGGCGTGGGGATGCAGGTAGCTCGGTGGGGTTGGGGATGCAGGTAGGTAGGTGGAGGTGGAGGGTGTGCAGGTGGGTAGATAGGTAGGTGGGGGTGTCTGGTCTGTTGTTTAGATTTGCAGGGGTGCTTCATATATGATCAAAAAATCTCAGAACGTTTTCTTCACCTTGAATTTTACTAGAAGTTCCTAATAAAAATACATTACAAAATAAGCTACTGATAAAGTCCAATGTTCGAAAACAGAAGTCAACAATCAAAAACAGAGGTAAAGGTTTGAAACAAAGAAAAAAGAAAAAAGTCATAAACAAACTTGCTCTAGCTAAAAAAACATAGCCGGAAGAAAACCCAAAAATGAATCAAAACGTCGCGCATCTTAATTTTAAACCTAACTTTTTGAAATCAGATCATTGGAACGAAAACGCATGAACCATTAGAATGGCAGAACACAGAGGTCAACAATCAAAAACAGCGGTAAAGGTTTGAAACAAAGAAAAAAGAAAAAAGTCATAAACAAACTTGCTCTAGCTAAAAAAACATAGCCGGAAGAAAACCGAAAAATGAATCAAAACGTCGCGCATCTTAATTTTAAACCTAACTTTTTGAAATCAGATCAGTGGAACGAAAACGCATGAACCATTAGAATGGCAGAACACGAAAACATCAGCGCAAGAAAATAAAACAAAAGTAGCGCATTAATACAGAATAAAAATGCATTTAAGAGAACGTAGACACATTTTTCCAGTTCAGGGGTTTGACCAGTTGCTGCAGTTAATTGAGGAAGGGAGAGGGGTGAGGGTAGGGGGTACGTATGTGCGGAAGGTAGATAGGCAAGGGGGGCAGGAAGGTGGGGGGAGGTATGTGGGGGCAGCTAGATGGGAGTGGGCAGGTTGGTAGTTGGCTAAGGGCAGTCCGGGGGGGATCTGTAATTTAGAGTAAAATAACGGTGACTTAAATAGGATCAAAAAATCTCCAAATGACCTCATCACCTTTAATATTATCAGCAGTCCCTAATTACTATACATTACAAACTAAGCTACTGTTAACTTCCAATGTTCGAAAACAGAAGTCAACAATAAAAAAAACAGAGGTAAATGTTCGAGTCAAAACTCTAGTCATGAACAAACTTGCTCAAGCTAAAAAAACCCTTAGAAAACTATTATCGAGTGGTAAAAAGACAACCACGTTCACAATAATTGCTTCTCTTCGAGAGCAATTAATAAATGATTGCTTTAGCTGCCATAAAATAATAATTGAAAGAGGATGTTAGCTCCCCTATATTGAGCTAACCTCAATAATCAGCGCGAATTCAATGTGATGGTTCAATCGGTTAATTTTGCAAAGAGACTTAAGTAATAGCCACTAAGGCTCTATTACATAAAAATTTGTGTAAATATTAGACATCAAATGTTTGATTTCTAATGTATTAAAGAGGTTCTGGTTCAAGCCTAGACCTGCGTGCAGCTGAATTGGCGATGTCTGCGATGAAAAACTCAAAAGGATTGTCTTACAAAAAAGCAAAAAAAAAAATCAAAAGCGAAAATATAATGTCCGGATTGGACTTCCAAAATAATTGAAAGAGTTTGTGCGGGGCAGTTTTGCTGTTAGACGAGAGAACCGAGATGACTTCAATTTGTACCATTTTAAGGAAACATTTGATAGGAAAGTTAAAATGTGTGCAAAACTCAACATTTAGTTGACTCGTGAGTCATGTTTGAAATTCCAGCTCAAATATCTATTGTTAATATCAGGTAAAAGCTTTGAAATTACTCAATCTGTTACAAAATTTTTTGCATCAGAAAAATTGCGCAAAACTAGTTTTACGCATCTTTCAACAATTTTTAGTGTTTCTCGTTTCCTACATGCAAGTCAGCTGATTTTGTTTTATTGCAGATGTTTGAGGTGAGGTCCAAACTTATGTGTGGATGTCACTTTCATTAACCATATTTGTTCAGAAAAAAATGTTGCTCTTAAATATGAAAGCCGGGGAATAAAGACCAATATATAATATCTAATATATAATATATAATCCAGTATATTATATATATATATATACATATATATATATATATATATATATATTTATATATATATATATATATATATATATATATATATATATATATAATATCAATAACATCTGCTAAAATTGTACTAAATCAAGTTATGAGACGAAACTTGCCTTGATAAAAGAAAGATTAATTTGAAGAGGAGGTTAGCTATGCTGCCTTGAGTTAATCAAAGTTATAGGGGCAAAATCAATATTAGGAGTTACACGGTTTCTTTTGCTTATTGACACTCTGGCCCTATTATAGCCAATGTGGCCTACTATGGAAAATCTGTTAAAGTTCGAGAACTGGATTTTCTCCCTGGCCGAGGAGTTTTGCCTAAATTATGTAACAAAATGGATAACTAGAGTTTACGAGTAAAAAAATTCACCGCAATCTTACATAATATTTCTGTGAATGCGCTGATCTGTACGTTTCTAAGCGTAGATCTTCCATTATTTTGCGTCTCTAAGCGTAAATATTACATATTTTTGCATTGAATTTAGCGCAGATCTTCAAAAAACTTAACGTTTTGATCTCAGTTTGTGCGACTCGAACCACTTATATTCTGCGTGCTTGACGTCTCTTCTGCCACTGTGCCCACGTACCCTACTGCACTCTTTATACACACTCTATATAACTTATGTGAAATCAGCGCTGAGTACGTCTGAGAACCGTACCCTAAAACTCAATCAGCCCAAAAGCATAGATTCTCGCACTCTCAATGCCATCTCGCTTTACCAGTTTATCTCGATTTTGAAGCCGGAAACAGAACTTAAAATGTTCGAAGGAACGCAGGAATGTCCTAGACTGGTCTACTTGATGATGCAGTCAAACAATTTTTACATAAAAAGACAGGCGGTAAGATAGCGGAAACGACCAAAACTAATCGTCCACCGGTGGCTGAGGGCGGTTAGTTGGTTAATTGAGGCGCACGCGGTGGAGTTGATGGTGAGGAAAGAGTAGATGGTTTTGACGAGAGAGTAGATGGAAAGAGTAGATGTTTTGACTAAATTGAAAACAAATCCCTGCAAATTTAGACAGAGTGATAAAATACTCTTTAACAATTCCTTTCTGGCGTCGCCACCCCAATTTCCTCGCCACTCGGAGAGCCCACTTCCCCATCTGCCCTACTTGTATAAGATTGAAGAAGGTATTTTGGGAAGAGAAGGGAGGGTAGAGGGGGCAGAAGAGAGGTAAAGGGGAAGTAGGGCAGATGGGGAAGTTCGCTTGTGGGGTGTAGATTTAAAGGAGCAGGTAATTGAGTTTAGAGGTCGAATTATGTGGGGGTAGATGGAAGTATTTGGGAATGAATTCATGAAAGGTGGCATGTAGAAGGGGATGGCAGTTCGAGTAGGGAGCAAGGATTGAATATTAACCTCGCTTGGAATAGTACTAAAGGACAAAAGGACGCTAAGCACTCAAAATTAGAGATAAACTGAGTACTCTAATGGGATAACTACAAATTTTAAAACTGAAGTCAAATTTAAAAAAAAACAAATTTCAGAGCAGATTATGGCTCTTATGATTTTCGGTCTTAGGTAATCATCATCAGGCAAATAAATATTCCTACTGAAAATGCCGACAGGTGATTGTTTCTAATTTAAAAAAAAGCTCACCAGAAAGAGCTTGTTAATCGACAAGCTAGAGATCAACTACAATATTTATCCAGAGATATTTCTACAATAGTAATTATTGCTATTAATTTCTGCATAGTTCAGGAGAACAGCATAATAGGCCAGCAAGAGCGTATTTTCAGATGCTGATATTTTGACAGATGACAATTTTATAATTTTCTTTTTGAAAAACTGACCTAATATTTTAAGGTCAAAAAGTGAATTATTTTGACTAAATTTGAAAACAAATCCCTGCAAATTTAGACAGAGTGATAAAATACTCTGGCTTCGCCATCCAGGTTGATCCAATATTAACAATTCCTCTCTGGCGTCGCCACCCCAGTTTCCTCGCAACTCGGAACAGTTGGTGATAAGTAAACAATACTGAATAACCTCCTTGTCCATAAACAATGGGAAGTTTTGCTGAAATTCTCCACTTGAAGAACTGTGAATCACAGATCTGTTTCTTTTACCCGTTAGCAATTTTTTAAGCTCAATATAGGAGGTGCGAACGAGTAAAATGCTTGGTTTGGCTTTGAAAAATGATTGCAACTTTCAAGTCAACCTATTGAGACTCATCATCTTTCTAGCCATAGCCTGCAGATTGCCGGAAAATAGCCGCGATAGAAGCTTGTGGCCTTCCATGAATTGAAAAAACTAAAGAAAAACGATACACAGATCGACCACCAGTTCTTTAGTAAAACACTAGACTTTTTGCGTTATGTTCAGACTGTCAATTTTATGACACATACGGTCTATAAAAAAGCCCTAAGAGAGCTTTTCAAAATCGATATTCGAAAACAAAAACTCTAGACTAATAATCAAGCATTAGGGCATGTAAGTTTGGCACTACTTAGATGCACACCATTAACAAGTAAATGTTCATAAAATTTAAAGTTCCATTATTGAGTTCAGAAGTCATTTTTTGAGTGAGGTAAGTCACGAAATTAGCCTAAAAGCAGAAATCACGTCACGTACACAAATTTTAAATGCAAAACAGTAGAAGTCATTGAAGTCATTGAAAAAGTCAATTCCCAGAAGTCAGGTCGTAAGAATCATCGATGGAGACAACGAATTAAAAGAAAACACAGCAGGCAGATTGCCGGAAAATACCAGTGATAGACGCTTGTGGCCTTCCATGAATTGAAACAACTAAAGGACTAAGATAGACAGATCAAACACCAGTCTTTTATTTGACCACTAGACTTTTTGGGTTTTATTTGGACTGTCAATATTATGACAAATATGGTCTATGAGGAAAACGCCCTAAAAGAACTTTTTCAAAATCGATATTCGAAATCAAAAACAACACTAGTAATCAAGAATTAGGGCATTAAATTTTGGCACTACTTAGATGCAAGTTTTAACAAGTGAATATTCATAAAGTTTGAGGTTCTATAAGTGAGTTCAGAATTCTTTTTTTTTGAGTGAGTTAAGTCACGCGATTGATCTTTAAACAAAAATTATGTCACGTACACAAAATTTAAATGCAAAAGCAGTAGAAGTCACTGAAGTCATTGAAAAAGTCAATCCCAAGAAGTCAGGTTGTGAGAATCTCCGATGAAGACCACGAATAAAAAAGACATAGCATGACAAGTCCTGACGTACAATTCAAGGACATTTCATTGAATAAACAGAAAACTAGACCTAGAACGAACTATGAGTGAATTCGGAAAACCGAATTTTTTCGTTTTTTTTTCAGAAGCGAAAACTGTTCTAATTCGGCGGGTGTTGGGTTATGGACTTTCGCAAGCGGAATAAAAAGCGTTTTTAACTAAGTAAAAGAATTAATTTCTCAAAAATGAGAGAATAACAAAATGATATTTTACAGTAGAATTTAGAGATTTACAGGAGAGATCTGATTATTAGATCAAGATGGTGATTTGAATTTGGGGATGAAAAAGGACTCAAAAATCAGCTGTATATATACCCATTATCAGTGTGAAAAAGTCAAGATACAAAACTAATCTTAGCACCGTGATTTATAGTGGGGGTCGCAAAGGTTACCCAATGTGGTTTGCTTCTGCAAATCAGTCGCAAAGGGAACCAAAAATGGAATGCATTTGCACTTTTCTAAGAATTCATTCACACTTCCGGAGATATCATCATCATCTAATACATGCTGGGAAGATTTTACATCACTTAATCTAACTCTAATAATAGTTATCTAGATTCACCAATTTGAACCGAATATTGATTCTCAGCACCATTTCTTGACGATTCATTTATATAATTTCTTTGATCAAAATCATATTGCTTGTCTTTCTAATCTGGTAAGTCAAACTTTCTTTCTAATTCTCACTAAGTTTAAGACTATAGTTTGATCGAAATTCTAACACCCCCACTCAGACTTGAGCTGATTGCGTAGAGTCTGTTCCCATCAAAACTGCTCTGAATGTTTCCACTTTCGAAACGGGTAAGGACTTTGTGAAGATGTCCGCTGCCATTTTGTCTGTAGGAACGTAATGAATTGAAATAGTCCCATCCTCTGTTTTGTCCCGGATGAAGTGAAACTTTGTTTCGATGTGCTTGCTCCTTTTGTGCATGACTGGGTTTTGGCAGAGTCTGATACAACTTTGGTTGTCTTCTCCAATTGCTATTGGACGTTTCTGTTGGATGCCAAAATCCTCTAGAAGTTGTTTCAGGTAGAGTGCTTCCTGAACTGCTGCTGCCATGCCCTGATATTCTGCTTCTGATGAAGAAAGAGCAACTGTGGCCTGCTTCTTGACACCCCAGCTGAGTGCTGCGCCACGTCCGTTGAGCTTGCATTAATAGCCCGTTGTTGATTTTCTGTCGCTCACGTCTCCAGACCAGTCTGCATCACTTTCCCCCACTAAATCATAACTAGCCTCTTTTGTGTAAGTAAGTTTCAAACCTTTTGAACCTTGAAGATATCGCAGAAGTCGTTTTCCGCACATCCAGTGTTGATTGGTAGGTGCATTCATGTGTCTGGACAGAATGTTGACTGTGAACATGATGTCTGGCCTCGTCTGTTTGGCCAGATACAGAAGTGATCCAACCAAGCTTCTGTAGATCCTCTGGTCCACTTCTTCGTCTCCGTTCTGTGCTGTCTGAAGTTTCAAATTCAAATCAGCTGGAGTTCTTGAGGGTTTGCATTGATCCATTTGAAACCGCTCAAGCATTGTTTCTATGTTGCGTTCTTGGTCGACTGTGACTTTGCCCTCTTCTCGTCTGATTCCAGGTAGGCGCAAAAGTCTCAAAGTAGTCCAGTCCTTCCACTTGCTTGAAGCCTTTCGCCACATAGCGCGCTTTGTATTTGTCCACTTGACCACTGGGTCCCAATTTCACTTTGTAAACCCATTTGCCCGGTATGACGTCCCTGTCTGTGGGTGGTCTCACTAGGTTCCAAGTCTCGTTGTCTTGGAGTGCCTTGACCTCGTCCTTCATTGCCCGGTGCCACTGGTCCCAATCGTCACCTTGCTTGGCTTCGTAGACTGTTTTGGTTTCCACATAGTCGCCCTCAGTCACAGCAAGATGGGTCCTGACTTCTCCAAAAAATTGCGGAACATTCCTTGCTCGTGTCCCTCGTCTGGGCTCCGCTCTGTCCGCGTGTTCCAGTGCATCTTCATTGAAGCCAACTGTCTCTAACTGTGAGAAGTCTTCTGTGTCACTGTCTTCCAGTGACTCTGAGTCTCTGTGACTCTCTCTTGTTGCATTAGATCCTTCATCTAGTGCTGTTTCTCCAACATCCGAGGCCTCTTGTCTCAGTGTTGTTTCTTGTGTATTCACGCTCCCTGCGTCGTGCCACTCCTCCTTTATTGCAGTAGATGTGTCCTGTCGTTCTCTGTTGTCATCGTCTTGATGACCATCATCTGGGTGCCAGATTCCCAGTTCCAACCCATCATCTAGTAGGTCCGCCGTTTCTTTGTTGTCAGGGATTGAGCCTACTTCAGACTCCTTGATGATCACATCTCGAACTGCCATCACCTTGCGTGTGTTGGGTATGTACACCAGGTATCCGTTTTCTCCTTCAGTGTAACCCACAAACTTTCCTTCCAGTGCCTTGGGTTCAAGTTTGCTGACTTCTCTGTCCCTCTTCCTCATGAAGACTGTGCAACCAAAAATAGATAATTTACTAATTGGAAGCTTAGGTTTTATACCTCTCATCAGCTCTGCTGGGCATTTTTCTTCTCCTCGTCTCACAACCAAGTTTCTGATCCTTGCTGCGTGAAGAATTGCTGCTCCCCACATCATCTTGGGAAGTCCTGAGTCAATGAGCAAACATCTTGCCATCTCCAGCAGTGTACTGTGGCACCTCTCAGCTAACCCATTCTGTTGTGGCGTTTCTGGTATGGTCTTTTCCTGTAGAAGCAGTACTAAGCATCTAAGCATCTAAGATTTTCATCTAAGCAGTACGTCTCAAACTGCTCTGAGAGAAACTCCTTCGCATTGTCTTGCCTCAGCTTCTTGGGCGTCCCCACACTGAGAACAAAATTCTTCAGGCTGGCCAGTGCTTCACTCTTTGCCTTAAGCAAGTCCACAAACACAAACTTCGTGTATTGGTCTGCAAACACTATGCAGAACCGGAACCCTGACAGTGACTCTACTCTGAAAGGTCCCATCACGTCTGTGAACACCCTCTCCAGCTTCTCTTCTGCTTGGGTCTCTGCCACTCTTGGTACTGGAGTCTTTGTGATCTTGGCCAATGCACACACATTGCATACATCATCGAGTTCCCCCACTGTCTCCGGTGCATTCCTGACCACATCTGCTTGATTCAAATGACCCAATCGTCTGTGCCACTTCCTTGCACTGTCAAGTTTCACGCTGTTGGAACTCATCTTGAATTCTAGAACGCTGCAGGGTAAGTAAAACAAATTATTTTCTTGTGTTAGTTTTACCCGAGTTCCCTTCTGGAGTTTCATGCAGCTGTTTCCTCTCTCGAAAGTGAAGCTATGTCCCCACTCCGTGCATCTTGATACTGATAGGAGGTTTGAAGAATAGTCCGGCACACACAGAACATTTTTGAGTTCGCATTGGAATTCCCCTTTGTTTGAGGGTATGCTGATCCTCACACAGCCTCTGCCCAACACTCTGGAAGCCTCTCCGTTGGGATTTCTGACCACTGATTGAATGGGCACAAAGTCCAGAAACGCATCGATGTTCGTCACTATCTGATCTGTACAACCACTGTCCACTAGCATGCCTGCTGTCTTCCACTGGGTAAGAGCTGCCCAGCATTCCTCGTCTGGTGTAGCCAATGTTGGACTCATTGCCACTGACTCATGTTTGCCTCCATCTCTTTGTCTCTTGCATGCCCTGTCTAGGTGACCCTTCTCACCACACTTGCTGCATTGTGCTGTCTCCTTCTTCCTGCAGTCCTTGGCAAAGTGTCCAGGGATCCCACACACAAAGCAGTTTCCTTTCTTGGGTCCCTTCTTGAAGTCACGCTTCACTGCCAGTGCCACTGAACCACTTTGTCCCTTGTGTCTCTGCACCGTGCTCTCATGAAAATTCTGCAGCCTTTTCCTCAACTCTGTGAAGTTCGTTGCCGGGTTGAAGCTTTCCTGTATTACAAGTTTCATACCTCATTGGCAGACCATTGAGGACCAAGGCGTTGAAGAGGGTCTCTGAGACTGCTTCCCCTGCTTCTTGTAGCCTTGTGAGCAACTCTTGTCCTCTGATGAAGAAGCTGTCCAAATCCTCAGAATCCTCGAGCTGCAGTCGAGCAAGCTGTGCCACTAAAGTCACCACTGTCGGCGTCTCCACACTCTGAAATCTCCCTTGCAAAAGCTTCCAAGCTTTTGCTCCATCTCCAATGCCATCATCTCCAACACAGTCATGTCTCATCAGCATGAGGGTTGTTGCATCTAGAGTCAGTGCCAGATGGCACCACACATTGTTCCGTTTCTCCTTGATGTCTGCAACTTCCTTCTCATATGCATCCTTCAGCACCTTGTGGTTCTTCTTTTCATCATTGGTTGCCCCATTGGCCAGTGGCGCAGGCTCATTGGGTTGCTCCTCTGTCCCTAGTAGTGATTTGTAGAGTCCCTTCGTCTGCATCATCGCCACAAATCTTGTGCTCCAGATTGGAAAGTCCTGTGCCTTTCCTGTGTAGGTCAGCAGCTTCACTGTCTGTTGATCCATTGAAGTTTGAGCAGGCAAAACAGTTGTGAAAAGAAAAGGTACTAAGCAGAAAAGGATTATGACTGTCAACAACAAATTAGTTTTGTTTTGGAAATTAATTTTATGACTTAGAAAATTGCTGGGCCCATAACCTGTTGGGTTATGGACTTTCGCAAGCGGAATAAAAAGCGTTTTTAACTAAGTGAAAGAATTAATTTCTCAAAAATGAGAGAATAACAAAATGATATTTTACAGTAGAATTTAGAGATTTAAAGGAGAGATCTGATTATTAGATCAAGATGGTGATTTGAATTTGGGGATGAAAAAGGACTCAAAAATCAGCTGTATATATACCCATTATCAGTGTGAAAAAGTCAAGATACAAAACTAATCTTAGCACCGTGATTTATAGTGGGGGTCGCAAAGGTTACCCAATATGGTTTGCTTCTGCAAATCAGTCGCAAAGGGAACCATAAATGGAATGCATTTGCACTTTTCTAAGAATTCATTCACACTTCCGGAGATATCATCATCATTTAATACATGCTGGGAAGATTTTACATCACTTAATTTAACTCTAATAATAGTTATCTAGATTCACCAATTTGAACCGAATATTGATTCTCAGCACCATTTCTTGACGATTCATTTATATAATTTCTTTGATCAAAATCATATTGCTTGTCTTTCTAATCTGGTAAGTCAAACTTTCTTTCTAATTCTCACTAAGTTTAAGACTATAGTTTGATCGAAATTCTAACAGCGGGCAGTTTCAGTTGGATTCTAAAACTATATTTATTTCCAGTTTCTAAACGGAGAGCTAATAAGCTTAATACCAATGTCAGCTAGCAAACAGTTTAATGAAATTTGATAACCTAACTCTCAATTTCTTAATGACCGGTCTTTATCGGTTTATAAGGTCTCTTTAGATTTCGCTCTTTTGACCTTGACTGTAACCACTCTCTGGCGTAATTCATTGAGTGAATGGATTTAAAAACCATTTAGTTGAAACAGTGAGTGAGGTAAGTCAGAAGTCAAACCTGAAAGTCGTGATCAAAAGGTAAAGCAAATTTAAAAAACATAGCAGGACAGTTCCTGACGTACAATGCAAAAAATTGTCACTAACTAAACAAAAAACTAGACCTAGAATGGACACTGAGTGTATTTGGAAAAAAAACATTTCTAAAAAAATCAGATCAAAAAATTTTAAAAAAATCACAGAAAATTGACGTCAAAATGCGGCATGTGAACAAAAAACTACTAGCGACAAACGGAAATTTAGTTCAAACTATAAACTAGGCCTAGAATGAACTATGAATGGACTGAGAAAACCATTTAGAAAAAAATCCGATCCAAAAAATCGATAAAACAGTAAAAGTCAAAGTGAAATTGCCGCATGTGATCAAAAAACCACTAGCGAGAAAAGAAAGTTTTGTTCATACATCGTTGTCTCATTTCAACTTTAAAATTAAATTGAAAAAATTTCACGCCGCAAAACCACTCGCTTTTTTGCTTTACTTCCTGTTTCGGCGTTACCATAATCACTACTCAAATTTGACTTCAAAAATCATGAAAATGTGTGAACAGATCTTAAAAAAAAAGACAGCGCCCCAATACAATTTAAACTCTTTGAATTGCAAAAAACCGCGATGTCCCCAAAAATAGCCGCTATAGCTTCGCGGCTATTAAAGAGCTAAAAAATTGATCAAACAGTAGAACTGATTTGGACGAAATTGAACAAAGAATGATTTAAGGGTACTAAGATTTCTTAATGGTACCAGTTCATGTATGCCTTAAAAGGACTTCTATGTTAAATATATTGCGTTGTTTATTTTGAAAGATTCTATGATAACGAGCGACCCGGAATTAAAGAAACCAGGCTCAAGTCAGGGAGCCAAATGACACTTGATTAGATTGCCCCTAACCAAAAAAGCGACCTCTCCAGACCAAAAGGGTCGCGGGCGGTTATGCATTCACGGAGGACCTTTGAAGCAAGAAAGGAAACAGCTCCTGTCCTGTGGACTAAGGAAAACATCTGCATCTGTGCGGAGTATCCGGTCGTATTTATTGACGATTGATTCAATGTCTGGATCTCTGAGGAATGCAAAAGATTTTATATAAGGATATTCCTGGTATTGGTAGGATAGTTGTCTGTAGTAACAGGATGATTGTTTTCTTCTGAGCTGTCGTTGTATGTCAATCAGTTGTGTGCAGTCGATTGGCAAGTTTTTGCAAACTCGAATGGGATTATTAGTTTATAATCTTTTTTATTTTCCAGAAAAATAGTTCCCCGGATAAAGAAGTTTGAAAGATTTCGATAGCTACTAAATAATAGTCGGAAACAAAGCGTCAAGATGTGATAAAAATTGAACGATCTTGATTGCGAATGTTTCTGAAACCTTGGAGGAAGTCCCTAGGACCCTGGTGCCGGAAAAAATGATAAATTAAAAAGCTTTAAATAAATTTAAAAATTTACATTTTTTTTAAAATTGCTGATATTAAAATCGAAAAACATTCCAATTCAAAAAAACTCTAAGAAAAATTGCAAGTTGCTTAAAAAAAACTGCAATAAAAGTTGAAAGCTAATCCATGGCCGAAAAACAATTTCTAGTAACTTATTATCAAACCCTAACGGAGATTTTCTGTTTGCTGAAAAACCTGAATAATGACAATAAAGGTAAAAAAAATAATTAAAAAAAATTGCAAGATTCGCAAAAAAATGCTAAAATTCGTAATTTTAAAATGTTGAAACCAGTCCACTGCCACTAGAAACTATGCAATAACCTATGATAAAACCCTAGAGGAGGTTCCCTGACACCTAGGGCTAAAAGAACTCAAAAAATTACAAAAGTTTTCAAAAAGCTTGAAAAAAATTGTGAAAATTAGTATAAAATTGCGTGTTTTTATCGAGCGGGTGTTTTTCAGTAGCTAGAAACGGGGGAAGGGGGGCACCGAAGGGCGATGGGGGCAACAGTGGGGTGCGGGGTAACGGATCGCGGGGGAAGGGGGCAATAGTGGTGGGGGGGGGGGGTCAACAGTGGGGGTGTTTTCAGCCTCTAAGAACCGCACTTAGCACCATAAGTATCAGTTTCCAAAGCAGTTTCAGCTGTAACAGAGCTGAAAGGCTCTAGGAGCATTTAATGACCGCTGGGCGCTACCTCTTTATCCTAATTTGGAGGACGCAAATTCAAAAGCGTCAGACGAAAAATCGGTCAAGCGAAACATCGCATAAAAAAGACCAACAGGACTAATATAATTTCTACAAACTTTGTTTGAGAGCAATTAAAAAGCCAAATTTTTTGTAAGTAACCTGTACTAAAGTGGCAGAACAAAAAATATATGCTCAACTATATGAGTTTTTTTATGTTCAGTCAATTTCTTCTAGCGATATGTTTGACGTAGAAGGACATGAGTGGCATCATTTGGGAGGCAGAAAGGTTAAAAATGTAGATTAAAATGACATTTTTTTAACTCTTGAAGTGGCATAATTGAGTTTTTAGCCATACTAGTCACATGTTTAAAAATTTTCGGCTTTGACACGATCTGCTTTTGTGTACAATGTTTTTGAGTTTTCATGCACTTACAAACAATTTTTGATTTTCGACTGTAATTGTTGTCTTCTTCTCAGCATCAAATCTCATTGATCAAAGGTATCTTATGACCTATTTCTAGTTTTGCCAGTTTTTGTTTTTCTTTGTATGTTATTATCACTAAGATTCATTATTGAAAAGAGCAATGAGGTTGATCAAAAACCATCAGTAAACTTTTATAATGTCTGAGTGCAATCGTTTTTCTATTTATCATTGATGTTTTAAAAATTGAGTTTCTTCAAAACTAATTAATTTTTGATTTTTGTCTCGGAGGTTATTTTTTTGCAAGTTTGTCGCTGATCTCAGAAACGGGCAGTTCTCAGCTTATTTTGAGCAACAGCAAGTAACTTTGTTGCTTGCATGTAAGTTTTTTAAATTTAATAATGGCTTTTATTTATTTAAAAAAAGATTTTTTGTCCGAATTTTCTCTTGATTTTTCTCTAATTCTCATTAAAAACATTTATGAATATTTCCAGTGTAGTCGTATTGGCATAGTGCTTTTGTTCCCTGGCTCATTTTACCAACTAAGACATCATTAACTGTTATAAATTTTTAGGAAGTCTTTGAATCCTAACTTCAAATTCTGGCCTTGTTGTTGTCTTTGTTGTTGTCTTTGTTGACTGCTATTCAGAAAAAATGTTTGCAGTAATCTACTACTCAATAAAATGAAGCTTTAATGATTTTGTATTCAGATATGTGGTTAACCAACTTTTTCAGCTCCGATGCATCTGCTTTTCTTAAAAATTGCGAAATTTCCGCTTTTAATACTTCTTTCTTACTCTTGAATGTGCGCAATTTAATTCATTTCGTGAGCAGTTTTAATTTTTCAAGAAATTATGGTAATAAAGTTTCACTTGAAGTAATTTCTCCTCTTTTTCTTTTTTGTGTTTACGTTCTATTCATATTATTTGCTGAAAACCAAAGCGTGAAGCTAAAAATTTGGTCCAGTTCGGTCCGAACATTAACCACATTACCAAGCTTCCATGTTTTAATTTGCTACACGTTGTCAATTTCTTCAATCTTGTTAAAATAGCCTACTGATTTGTAATTTTGTACTTTTTTTATTCCAAGTGTCATTCAGAGCTAATACCACTAACAGAAAATAAGTTGCTGACTTTGGTCTCTATAGCACCATTAGAGCATTGAAAGTACCATTTATGTGTTCTTTTTACAATTTTCACATTTAAATGTACAACGTTGCAAATGTTTTGAAAATAGACATCAAAATATGATGACACATTAGAATATGGCAAAGAAAAAATTTGCAAAATTCTGGAACTGTTTTTATCTGAACTTAGAATTCTCCAAAGAATTCTCCTCATCTTGAAACTTCTACAAGGAAAGACAAAATCCTACTGCTTTGTAATGGGCCGCTATATTTAAACGGGCAAGGTTCGATAGAATTACATTTTCCTGGCTTCACAATTATTTCATCATACAATAATACTTACTTTTCATGCTCTTTCAGATCAGGTTCCACACTCATGACCTCAAAAACAAAACTTTGCAATCAGCAAACATTTGCAATGCATGTTAATCACAGAAAACAGATTTAAGAACAATTTTTTGGGTGTTGTTACGGTCTTAAGAAGAAATTTGAAACCAGATAAACAAGTTTCATGTTGGATAATAAAATAGTTACAATATTGCTGAAACTTTTCGACAACACTTGACACACCTGTTGCTACACACAATAAACAATTGGAATGCTAAATGCGAATTTAAAAACAATAAAAAAATTATGAAGTTTATCAGTATTCAAGTTTAACAATTGTGATAGTTTTCAAGATATTAATTATAACGCTAGATGTCCGCTTTAATGCATCAAAAAGGTGTTCTGAATTGCTTTAACTGTAAAAAATTTTCTGGCTGTTAACTGTTTAAACGATTGTAAGAAAAAATGAAAGCTTATAAAGCTTTCAAAATTCTTTTTTCTTTGTTTGCTAGGTAAAACTTGGAATAAGTAAGATTCAAGAAAAAAAAATTAAATGAATTATCAGCTAGTATGTGCAACCATAAACTGATTTTTCCGTTGTTTCAAAGATTGATGAATTTTCCAACTTTAAAGACAATTTACTAAAGAAAATGATTGTACAAATTTTTTGATCAGATTGTTTTTTTTCTGAGAATTTTACCTAATTTTACCTAAAAATTGAAGGATTTCAACTATGCAGTTTAAATGTTTGGTGTTCCTGCAAGCCAATATAAGATCACCATTAAATGTAATTTATTTCGCCTGAAAAATGAATGCAGTGCACGCCTGAAAACTGCCTCGTTAGCGTACCCAATACAAAGCTTACGTGAATTACCTAATAAATTTATCTCAAGTTTATTACTCACTTTGAGGTTAGGTTACTGGAAAAAAAAGCAAAAAATGATTTAGTTTTTTATTGTAAATTTAATTTGGTAACAAGAGGTAAGTAATTTTACCTGGAGCCTCGAGGTAGCTGCTAAATTAAATCAGGAATTTTCCAAAAAAAAAACAAAATCAGGTTTCTTTTTCATCAGTACGGAAAATTTTTTCAATACGATTTGCTTGACCCTAAGCGAACAATTCTGACCTCAGGGGAGTCGTTGAAACCGTTTAAAATTTTGTGAAAATCAAAACCTGGCTTTGTAAGTAATTTAAATTTTTTTCTGTAATTAAAATTCATAATGACAGCATGAGGATATTTGAAAATATCAAACAGAGTTAATTTTAATTAACTGAAATTGTCGATATCTGTTTTCATAAAATGTATAAATATCAAAGACAAGAAGACATTGATTTTTTTACACTGTGTGTGTATTTCAATTACTTTAACGGTGCTTTTTAAAAACATTAAGATTGTGTTATAATTAAAAAACACGAGTGTAATTACTTTGGATCTTCCAAATGTACTTACGTTGAGAGCGTTAAATCTCTTTTTTTTCTGTAATTACTAATAACTTTTAGTTTGTTGTAAACTCTGCTTGCGAATTCTTGTTTGTTGTTTCCAAATACGGCAATAAAATTTAAGGTACGCGTTGTTCACAAGAGTTATTTAAGAATTCGTGTTTCAGGAATGGTTGTGAGAGTTACTTTCGTGCGAATGCAAATTTGCACTATAAATTTAGGGTTAAACTACTCCTAATGTTAGCACCTTTTGATATTTCTAGAATAGGAAACTTCGTAACTGTCCAATATATGTTGCATTTGTAATGTCATCCGTAATTTTTTGGACAAATTGCATCCACTTTTGCGCTTATAGTATTCTTTCTGATCATAACCGGGGATATAATAGTTAGCGTCAGAGTCCTGCTTTTAGAGCTGGTTTTCAGTTTTAATGAATTTAGTAGGGAGTTTTTCAAAATAAAACTTGAAGAAGCCTTTGTGGTTCTACAGCAAACAAGAAAGTAATGGGAATAAAAGATTGCTTCGACTAACTTGCTAAATTGCAAGTAGTTCCCCAGACGTTTGAGAAGATTTATCGTGTAAGATCTTACAAATTTCTTACAAATTTCCTGAATTCGTGTTTCAGGAATGGTTGTGAGAGTTACTTTCGTGCGAATGCAAATTTGCACTATAAATTTAGGGTTAAACTACTCCTAATGTTAGCACCTTTTGATATTTCTAGAATAGGAAACTTCGTAACTGTCCAATATATGTTGCATTTGTAATGTCATCCGTAATTTTTTGGACAAATTGCATCCACTTTTGCGCTTATAGTATTCTTTCTGATCATAACCGGGGATATAATAGTTAGCGTCAGAGTCCTGCTTTTAGAGCTGGTTTTCAGTTTTAATGAATTTAGTAGGGAGTTTTTCAAAATAAAACTTGAAGAAGCCTTTGTGGTTCTACAGCAAACAAGAAAGTAATGGGAATAAAAGATTGCTTCGACTAACTTGCTAAATTGCAAGTAGTTCCCCAGACGTTTGAGAAGATTTATCGTGTAAGATCTTACAAATTTCTTACAAAATTGTCTTATAAGTACTTATATAAGATTATGCGTCGCCTGACTAAGACTTTGTTAGACAATTTATCAGGTCTTACACGATAAAAAATTTTATGAGGTCTGATGAGATCTTACACGATAAAAGTTCACTTTGTCAGATCTTACATGATAAAAATGCTGCCCTATAAGACATTACACGATAAAACTTTCGAATGACAAGAATCTTTTAAGATCTTGCAAGATAAACATATGGAAATCTATGACTAATCTCTTTGATAAGATTTTTATCAGATCTTATATAATAATTTTTTTTTAATTATGGCATGTTCTTCATACTGAAGATAATTCAGAGTTGTTTTCAAGCAGCAGCCGAAAAACAACAGCTTGCAACACTTAAGTGCTGAGCAACAAAACGAAAATTATCTTACATTGTCTTTTGAGGCTTATCAGATATTTTGAAAAAAGTTATTCGGGTGTTAGGGTTTTTTTTCTGGGGCGATGATTATCAAACGCGGCTGAAAATTTTTGTCAAAGACCAAAACAATATTGGGCAGCTAAGTTTAGCCATAATACCTAGTTAACACTCAGTATCAAACTGCCGCCAAAAAAGAATCAGCAAACAGTTTTTTCATTCAGAATTGGTTAATTGACCGATGATTTTTTTTTACTTTCTTATGATCTTGACTAAGTTATAAGGTTAAATTCAAATCATTGAAATAATTCTTATCAGATCTTACACGATAAAATATTTACCCTAAGTGAACCGTTATTGTGTAAGATCTGATAAGATACTTATCAGATAACAATTCTGCAAAATTGAATCATAACAGACTAACGTCGGGCGAATTGCTCTCAAACGACCGGCGAGCGGTTGGTTTCGTCAGTAGCTAGCCACGGGGGGGGGGGGGGGGGTGCACCGGGGGCTGATGGGGGGGACAGCACTGGGTTGGGGGGGGGGCAACAGCACGGTGGGGGGTGGAGGCATCAGTGGGGGTGGGGGGTTCAACAGAGGGGGGAGGTGGGAAGGAGTTGTCTCAACCTGTAAGAACCACCCTTCACACCATAAGTATAAGTATAAGTCTCCAAAACAGTTTGAGTTTAAACAGCTGAAAAGCTCTAAAAGCACTTAATGCCCGCTGGGCGCTACCTGTTTATCCCGTTTTTGAGGACGAAAAGTCAAAAGCGTCCAACGAAAAATCGGTCAAGCGAAAAATTGCATAAAAAAGACTGACAGGACTAATGTAATTGCTACAAACTTCGTTTGAGAGCAATTAATTGTTATCTTATAAGATCTGATAAGTATTTTATCAGATCTTACAAGACTAAAGTTCACGTAGGGAAAATTTCTTATCGTGTAAGAGCAGATCAGATCTTATACGATAAAAAATTCCAGAATCACTTTGGTTTCTATTCATTTTTTGCAAAAGTAAATTGTATCAATAGCTACGTCCAGTGTTGAGAATTTCACCGGATTCAAACAAAAAAAATTCTCAATTTTTGTCCATTTTACGTCCCTAAAACCGATCAAAGCCCGTACGTTTTTTCGTCATTTTGACCAGTTTTCCCTGGTATTTAAACGTAAGAATCGTCGGTTTTCTTCGGTTTCAAAACTTAAGAAGCTTGAAGAAGCGTAAGAAGTGAATAAGAACATATCATATAATTAAAAAAACCCTCAGAAGACTAACTCATTGAAAGAAAATTGATCAAAAGAGAAATTTTGATTTTTGGCTTTTTTGGTCAATTTTCTATCAATGATTTATTCTTCTGTGATTTTTTAATTACGAGGTATGTTCTTATTCATTTTCTTCTTTTTCGTTATCATACCTTTGCAGGTCCGGATGCTCGGCAAGAAGTTAACATATAAAATCTTGCTAAAAAAGCGAATTTTGTAAGATCTAGTGAGAATCTCGTAAAATTTAACAAGGTCTTTTAAAAGTCTCGATAATCACAAACTTCTTACATGACATTGGTATTTCGAACAATTCTTTTAGAATTTTAGAATTTCTAACAGAACAAACACTTTCGTAGAGGGTTCTCGCCAGATCTTTCAAGGTTAACTTAAGTTCTAACTAGCCCTAATAAAGTCACCGTCTTCCTTTCGCGAATCATTATAACCCGAATCGATGTGTCACCGCTATTCAACGCAAAATTACGTAAAATAAGCGGTGAATGCGGAAAATTTTGCAAGACAAACGGTGAATGCGGTGAAATTACATGAAACAGACGGTGAATGCGGTGAAAAAAACTTATCGCCTGGTAGCGGTGAAATTACATAATTTCGCCAAAAATTTTAGCGGTGAATTTACATAAATTCACCGCTTTGAGAAAAGTGTCCAAATTATGTGAGATAATTGATTAATGCAATGGAATTACATAAATTCACCACTGAACTTAGTGCTGAACTTACATAAATTCACCGCTTACAAAAAGTGTTAAAATTGTCTAAGAAGAGCAGTGAATGCGTTGAAATTGCATGAATTCACCGCTTAACTTAGTTGTGAAAATACATAAATTCACCGCTCAGAAAAAAAGTGTTAAAATTGTGTGAGATCATCAGTGAATGCGTTGAAATTACACAAATTCACCGCTTAACTTAGTGTTGAAATAACATAAATTCACCGCTTAGAAAACGCCTCGAATTGTCTTTTGTTCAACAAAGTTAAGATACATTTATTAAATGACGCTCACCCACGAATAATCACGCATCTTTTTGATTTTTTTTTCATATGCTAGAATTTAGTGAGAAGTGGCGCAGTGGAAGAAGGTGGTGGTGACATGCAGGAGGTGAGAGGTTCCAATCCGTGCAAGGACGATAACATGTAGTAAGAGGTGCAAAGTGGCGAATTTTTGTAAGTTCACCGCTCACTCTAGCGGTGAACTTACATAATTTCACCGCATTTCACCACAACATTATGTACGAAATTTGTGGTGGAAAAACCAACTTTTCACCGCTTATTTTACATATTTTTCCGATTTTTTCTCGACCCGTGAATAATCAAGGTTGAGAACGGGTGTCATTACAGATGTGCGCGGTTAACAAGAACTCTGAAGACGACCGCTACCCAAGTAACCGTTCATGACCAGATAACTATTAGATCTTACCAGATTAGGTTGTTTTCGACTCATTGTATCAACAACTAATCATCCCGTTTTCTTCACAATGCACAATAATGTCAACTTTGCTGGCAACTTTCGGGTCTCTGGTCCAGGGGTAGTGAGTGAGGGCGAATCTCCAGGAACTATAGAGCATTGAGGTGAAAGTGAGCCATGATTCTGCTTCACCTTTGTGTAAATGAGGAACAGAGTGAAGAACAGTCAAAATTCCCACTTTGTGACTGAATTTGGAATGGAAATGAGTCATGACAGCTTCTTTTTACGTGATATGAATAAGTCTATATGTTTTTTTTTGGTTTTATGTGAATGAGTGTGAGTGCGTGTTCCTAGTCTAGACCTGAACTTTATGAAAAGACCTAATAATTCCAGGGGATGAATATTGAACTAAATTACAGGGTCGAGGCTATTTTTTTCAAAAGGCAATATCATTTCACAGATAAAAATGAGTCAAACTAAAAATTTCCGTCAACAACTGGGTTCGACCTCGAGATCTTCTCTATCCATACCAAACCGTTAACCAATTACCTACATGTCCTTAAGTTTTTAGAAAATGAAAAACAAACAATTTTTACGGTTGCGAGCATAATTCGGGGACACGGTTGATTGTCTAGCCAACTTCCAAGACACGTTTTATTGTCGAGCAAAAATTTGGTGACGATTGTTTTTGTTCCAGCCAGAGTCATGAGCTTCATGCAAAGTCCAGCCAAAAACTCTTTTTAAACAAAAAATTTCAAACAACCAATAAAACCAAATAGAAAAGGCTCTCCACTTAAAGATATTGAACTAGAAAAAAAAACTCGTATAACATATATTAAGGTCTTTGTAAGAGAGAACGAATTTGAGACAATTAACAGATAATTGACCAGGATGAAGGTTTCCCGATAATTTTTTTTCTGTAGAAGTTCTAACAAAGCAAGAAGTCAACTCGAGCATCATCGTCTTAATTCAAATCTTGCTTTGACACCAGAATTCACGTTGCACCATAAAAGTTTCAGAAGCACAGCTCATGGAATACTATCCTTTTGCAGTAAAATATTTTTCTTTTAAAACTTATTTACCATTTTATTTTTTTATGGGTAGACTCTTATCACTGAGTTTTAGGACTCCTAAGGACTTTGAACTCCCTAGTCGAGACTTGGAATTTATGAAAAGACCTATAACTCCAGGTGGAGGGGGGTAAATGTTGAATTAAATTACATGGTCGAGGACCCTAGTTAAATTCGAGGCTAATTCTTTCCTTGAGTCAAGCCATATTCTTTTCATTTGCAAAAATGAGGCAAACTAAAAAGTTCAGACAACATCTGGATTTGATCTCGTGACTTCTCCAATCTTACTCAATGCTTAACCAACTGCGCTACATGTCCTGAACTTTATGGGAAATTGAAAACAAGTCATTATAACGGTCGCGAGCGTAATTCATGGACATGTTTCATTGTCCAGCCAAATTCCAGGACAATTTTATTGTCCAGCCAAATTCCAAGACGTATATTTTAGTTCTAGCCAAACTCTAGGACGGTTATTTTAGTTCCAGCCAAAGTCCTGTACATCACATTAGGTCCAAACAAATTCTTTTCATGCCCAATATCTGTCGAGGACAGTTTTTTCATATCTTAGATCTGTCGAGTACGGTCACTTAATAAATCCAGGTCTTGACTAGGGTTTCAAAAGCTTCGACATTGTTGGCTCTGCTTCGCTATGTTTTCCAGGTTTATTATCGCATTGGAGCCAAATATAAACTTCTGAGTAGAAACAGTTGATCGTAACAATTAATCTTCGGCGAGCTCTCAATGGGTCGGTGCGCTGTTTGCTTCGATAAAGATCATCGAGGAGGAGGAGGGCTCTTAAGATTCAGAACCCCTCTTGATAAAATTAGTTCATGTCTCCCAACAGTTTTGGTGAATGGCATTCTTGAGACTAGTAAGACGTAAGGCTCTGAGAGGGATACTCAGTCACTTGATGTCCTCAGGGCTTTACCTGTCTGTCCCATTTTTGGGGGAAGAACAGTTAAAGAATTTAAGGACAATTGATTAAAATCTGGCATACTAGAATCTTATATTGCAGGGTTTTCAATTGAAATTTAAGATTTAATTTTTCGATTACGGTTTTGTGTATGTGATCATTCCACTTATATACTATCTACTGAAACTTGCTTTCAATATAGGAGTAGAAACTGGAAATACGAGCGTGCATAAAATGAATTTCCGATAGGCACTGCAATATCACAAATCATCAGAACTTAATTCAATATTCTGAATTCCAACGCAATTCACTATTAACACGAGCTTTTCAACGTAAATCCATGAGAGTACCGCAATAAATATTTATAATGGAAGTCGGTATACTCTCAAATAGAAGCAAAGAAAATAAAATTCAAAAAGTCATTATCTAATCTTTTCTTGAAAAGTTTTAGGAAAAAATTGAAAATGAGTTATTAAATTTTATCGGAGCCAATTGCTAACGACTGCTGTAAAGTTTACATTTACTGGAAATCACGGAAAACTATAAAACCTAAAATATTTTGTTCACGATGGTCGTTATATGTGAGTTAAGCAGGAAAAGTATTTGAAAATGATAGATTTTCTTAAGAATTTGGGTTTTTGCTTCGCACACCCACGTACTCAATGCGCTTTAAAGCATGAAAGTGGGTTTTTAAAGGCGCGCTGAATAAGACGAAGTTCAATCTAAATCATACATACAATTACATCAATTTTTGTGCCCTTTTTGCATATCTATTGCAGCTAAAAATTCTGAGTTGACAGGTTCCTTGGGGTGAAATCAATCCTCAATGTCACTTTTCCCGAAAAAGAGTATAAGGAAGCTCTCCTGAAGTTTGACTCTGATGCTGCTTTGTATCTTGGAAACAAAAGCTGCTGCACTTTATCCATCTTTTTATCCAAAGTTAGTTTTCGATTCATTATCGTGCTGTTGATTTTGCTCTCTACGTATTTTGCTTTGAACAATAGAATTCTGTTCTGCATGGCAATAAGGAATTGGTACGTAAAAAGCAAGCCCACTAGTATCGAGACAACTTTGGGTCGCGGTCGAAGTAATGCTCGGCACCTCATCTCTGTTGCAGATGTTCGGCTCCTGATGCCAAGTTGAGAGCTTTCAATGGTTGCTCGTACAAGCAAAACTTGTTGCTTGTCAGTGATATGATAATTATGCTAAGTAAGAAACCGTGTGAACAAGACGGTTTAATTGTTTGGTATATTGAGTAAGTTCTTTTCAAAGATGTTAAAATATGCAAAGATTTGTAGAACCATAACAAAGTAGAGATCTTACACCTCTCGAAATATCGCCAAACTTAAAGTTATTTTTTGATGATTTTATGAAAACTTTGGGAAGCATTGCAAGAAAAACCCCTTAATCCAAAATAAATTAATTGTAGCAAAAACTTGTAAAACCCTTTTGCAAGGTTGAGATCGGAACTCCTATTATAGATCTTCCTATTCTCATTATAATTTTGTGAAAAGAGCGGAAAAAATGACTGAGAAATTTTAAAAAAACAGCCGCTGATCAATTATTCTGAAATTTTTCGTAAAAAGATTTAATTGAGCTCGAATTTTAGTGTAAGCACAAGAGAAACAGAAGTAACCTCACATGCTTCCAGCCATATTTGCATTTCGAGAAAAATTTTAATATGGAAGTTTCAGTTTTTAATGTGCAAATTTATGGATATCGGATTTGACCAGATAAAATGGTATCTAATTACTTCTTAGTTGTGTTAATCGCATATCATTTAGATAACCCCTTGCATGACAGATAAGTGTAATATCCAAATTTTTCTTGAATGAAAACAGACGATAAACAGGCGGTAAACATAAAAGCGTAAAGGAAAATCTTGAAACCATTTTCACTCAGAAATCCAAATAAATTCATTAGCTTGTTAAATACATCAATCTGTTACAGGTAACGGCAAGTAAGGGACATTCTAAAAAATTAATTGAATGTGTAAAAAAATAAGGGCTAAAAAATTTTAAATACTTTGGTTTTTTAGAAGATAACAAAAATTTCTGATCTTTTCCGTTTGTGCCCCCCCCCCCAGCTTAGTGGGTGCTTATTATTTGCACTCACCTGACGTACGTGCCATATTTTATTTGACTGTGTTGCAGGTGCCATACTCTGTGTATTGACACGTGCTCTCTAATTGGGGGGGGGGGGGGGGGAGGGGGGCATAACGTACTTGGGGGGGGGGGAGGCACCAACGGAAAAGATTATATTTTTTAGTATGGCCAAATCCATATTCCGCGTGCATTATTTGTCCCGCAAAGTTGATATTCGTACTCGAAGGTTAGCAGGAACGCAACATTTATTTTCGAAGTTGCAACTTTAACTTTCACTTTAATTTCAAATGATGGTGAAAGCGTAAAGGTTATTTCCTAATTTATTTTGAAGACTATTCGAAAAAAGATTCTCCATTGTGTTTCTAATCAATTTGTCTGAATTAATTTTTGAAAGATGTTTTTACTCTCTTATAGTGATTAAGTTTAACGTAAAGGTAAAAGAAAATTTATGTTCACCTCAGGTTAGAAAAAAGAATTTTGATTTCAGCTTGTGGTGCTGCTTATATCCAGTGAAGATTTCCATTAAAAAAATTTAGATTTTCTCGACAGTAAAATTTTAATGGCACTGTTAATATAGATTGTAGGGTTTGGTTTAATTTTTCAGGACGAAAATTTAAGCAGAAAGTTTGGAACTTGGAAATGTTCCGGCAATGAAAGTAAAATTCAAGTCAAATGCATCAAAGAGTTTGATAATGTGATGAAAAAAAGGTCGAAAAGAATGAACGTATATGCAGGAAAAAAATCTAGCTGTAAAAAACGCAAAGAGGATGTAAAATTTCCCAGGAAGGTTAAGTTAGGTGTCTCTGCTTGACAGCGTTGAGAACTTCTGACGCTTAACAGGTTTTTGGCTTTCTTCACGGGCATGTGCTTGTATTATTTGTTCTGGTTTTCGTTAAGAGTAAGAATCAGTGTCAAAAATCAAGGGATCCCTATATCAGGGGACTGTTAGTTATAATGTGCAACGACTGAGTTCTTAAATTAATTAGAGGCCATATGTAACTCTAATTTGAAAGTTTTTTTGTTTTTGTGTGAGTGAAAGGAACTATGAGAGCCGAATTTTCCAAAACACTGCTTATTAAATCGACTGTCCAGAAGAACTATCCAATAACCCATAGGACTTTAAATTAGACACTGGAATGTGGAACATCTTTTTTAGTAACCCGGAGGTTGGTGGCAGAGCAAATCAGCGCTGAATCAGTCTAGAGATTCTGTTTTTTTTGGTTGTCCAGTACTCTGTTCATGTCACAATCTCACAATCTGATTTTTGAGTAAAATTTACTTTATGGAAAATAATATGATCAGCTTAACTCCCGCCAACAAGTTTTGCTTTATATGCGATTCGAACTTCCGGTTGGATAGTTGTGACATTTAATTTGCTTAACAATTCGTAACCACTACAGTAAATGGGCTTTGTGTTAATTGCCTACAAACCAGCTTAAATATAAATAGTGTGTTTACTACTATATTAATTACCAGTTATAAGCTACAAAAGTATGACTTTAGTCTGCTCAGACTTAATTTTGGCGTTTGAGTAATTTTCAGATTATACAAGATAAGTTTAGCCTGGCGAACTCTATGACCTCAATATAATCATAATAAAGAAATATTTCATTTAAAGAAACTTAAAATATTATGAAGTTGCATTGTTTCAGAACTGAGTTAAGTTTTTACTCTTAGAATGTGCTGTGGTAAAGAGCTGAGAAACTCTGAGACTCAAGTCCCGGAAGCAAAGTAGAGTGCACCTTTTGGACGCTCGTTGTTGATAGTTTAGGTCTTAACCATTATAGCACCTCATGAAACTATAGTCCCCTTTATGATGTATTTACCATGCTGGGAGGCTATAGTTTTTCTGATCACTAGGCTGGAGGCAATACGCATTCTATACTTTGCATAGCAGCCCCTGTAATAACAGGCTGCGACTGTAAGCCGTTTTCTAAAATTCACTGGACTTACATGTGTACAGGACATTTTATCAGTTACTTTGTGAGCAAGCGCAGTTAATACACAGATTCGCCTAAATTTTATATTTTGTTAATGCAGCAGCACTGTGAGCAAATCTGGTCATTAGCATTGACTATTACGTCAGAATCCAATAAAACAGCTGCCCGATGCGTCTTTTTCCCCAAAATTGAGGCTATTACGCGAGCTGTCCATTAATAAGTGGCGATATGATACAGTTGACGTAATCTTCACAAATAAGGAACACTTTTCGAAATTATTACTCTTTGGTCCGTAATTGTTTTTATGCCATTCCTTGTAATTAATGCTATATTATAAGGCACGTTACTGTACAGAAAGTGACAGGTGTATCTGGGCGGATGAAACTCTGCTGTGGGAGGGGACCAAATAGATTAATTATTTGCATGTCTTGTTTATTTGTTTCTTAGTTTGAAATAGTTGTTTTTTTTTCATGTGCTTCACTTTATTGAGTTTATTTATGGAAAAATAGGAATGGCTAATCTTTCAGTAATGACCTGCTTAGATCAATTTTCACTATTATTCAATCACGTTAAAAATTAAGGCGTGAAAGGGTGCAAATAAAATTCGAAATGATTTCATAGCGTTTTTAATATCTAATGTGATGAAAGTTCGACAGTTCACATCAGTTTTTGAGCTATCCTTTTTGAAAATTCATTTTGTCAAGATTCGATTTCTGTCACAAAACACCTAGATAATGAACTCAGATTTAAATTAGAGAACAATATCGACATTTTTTTGTTTAAGAGTGTTTTTTTTCAAGAGTTAATGAATTAGACCCCGTACCAATTGCTCATTACTGCTAACTCAACAGATTACCAAGAGTTCTAACTGTAAAACCAAAAAAGCATAAATTTTCGATTTCATTTTACAAAATAAGAACAAAGGAGATTTCCAAAGTAAGAAACAGGTAAACAAAATAATTTTATAGATTGAAAATGGATTTTTTTTGCTGCAGAAATGTGGGATCTGATTCAAAGCAAAACCTAAAAAACATTTTGAACTTTTTCGAAACTGAACAACTTAATGCAGCAACTTTTTCATCATGTTTCAAGTTCACCTTGTATTTCTCCAGACAATTTAGAAAAGAGTTGTCATGTTTTCTACGCTTAGCTCGACAAAACGAAAGCTAAAATCCCTAAGAGCACAGCGCTTCGTGTTCCACTTTGGTTTTCGCCTTAGAAAAGACTGTCACTTTTTAGCAGTATAAACATTTCGGATCTTTTCTTTTTGTGCCCCCCACCCCGCCTTCTGCGTGCCCATTATTTGCACCCCCAGAAACATGTGCCGTGTTTTTACATAATGATTTACTGTGTAGTGATACATGCTCTGTAATTGAGGGTCCATAACGTACTGGGGCACAAACAGAACAGATCCAACCTTTCAAAATGGACTTTTCTTCGAAATCTTGAGGTCATTCAATTGAATAAGAAAAATTGCCATGCGACATGTCACAGAAACACAAACATTCGTCGAGAACGAAAAGATGTTGCGAGAAGTGGAACCGTAATTCCGAAGTACCTCTTTCTGAGTCACTGAAAATTGCTTGGGGAATGCACGTGTAAAAAATGAAACGGCAGATCACTGCATAGTGCCCGATTTCAAACTTGCAAGCTCGTAATTCAAGCGCAATTAGCAAAATCAAGTGACTCTTGCTAAAGACACCAAAAAACTCTGGCTTGAATCACTTTGGGAATGCGTTTATCAATAAGTGCAAGAGCTTCCCAGTTGCTTTTATCAGAGTGACGTACCCTATATTTGAAAAAAAAAACAAATTTTGGCACTTCCTATAATTCAGTAAACTTGTGAAAAATATCAGTTGGTTAGATTATCGTTCTGACAACTCTGCATATACCAATAGTGGAGAAAAATGTGGCACTTAAAGATTGTCTAACAGAAAAGCAGATTATTGCCCCGTGCGTGTCTTTGTTTTTCGTGGTATTGAACGTTCGCTAACAAGTACATTCAACGATACGTTTTGTATATGTTGAACAACGTCTTATTCGCACGATACACTTAGTGCCCTGACACGAGGGCGTTTTCGTCCGGGTGCTAGGTACGAGGCCCGAGGGGGGCAAAGATAGTGTTCTATCCTACTTAGAGAACCAAAAGTGTTGAATCGCATTTGAAATTGAAGATAAGAGAACAATTTTGCAAATTAATGAAAGAAAAGTTCTCTGCTTTAAAGTGAACAAGAAATGAAATTAATCAAATTTGCCCGTCTCAGATAGCAAAGAATGCAATTAATTTTAGCGGTTTCTTTCAAGTGTCAAGAATTAGATTTCTAACTAAGTCTGGTTTTATACCCAAAAAATTTTGTCCCAAATTAGAGCAATAAGTTTAGGTCAAAAAATTAGACATTTAGTTAAGTAAGTCTGACTTCTTTCTTTTAAGCTAAGCTCAATGCCTCCAAGTTTTAGTAACGAACAAAATCGTACCCTAGGGTCTCAAAGCACCTGTTGGTTTTGTTGCAAAGAAGGTTGATCATGAAAGCATTCTACTGGGTTTTTTAATCTATCGAAATTATTCAACAACTCGGGTCCACCTCGGATCGGAGCTCGATAACTTCTGATAGCGATCTTGTTTTATTCATGTAATTTAATTGTGGTGAGCAATGACTCAATGGATGGGCTAGCCCAGTTTGCTCACCTTAAACAAAACTTTGAAAAATTACAAAGACTCATGAGCTGCCGTAGCAAAAATATGAAACTAAGTACGGCATGATATACGGTGACGATGTACGATCATGTTCTTCACGGCACCGTACAAAAAAAATGGTACTACCTGATTTCTCAATTCTTAGCTTCTAAAAATGATGTTAAACTAAATGTTTAACGCATTTAAACTGCTTTTGAATGCATTTTAAGCTGGCTACAACTCCGAAAAAATACAAATCTTAGTACGGCTCCGATCAGAGCCGTATAAAATTTTACAATTTTTTAAGGTGTATTAACTTCCACAAGAACTGTTAAATAACCTAATATAAAATCAACAAAACTCTGTCTTTTTAAAGATTCGAGTCTTTTGAGACTTTTTATTATCAATTTTAGCGTAATGAGTATCGAAAATTCATTGAATCGATCCTAAATATTTATTCTACAGTAACTTTTTTAAAGTAGCACGTTTAAAACAGCAGTTTTTGACTGATTGACTATTTCTGCAAACTTTTTTCAGTTTAGTCGAAATTTTTACTTATTTTTTAAATATGGTTTGTTGTGTTCCACCTTTATTAATCAATGATTTATCGTGTAGAGAGTTCACAATGAATTTAAAATCAGTAGGGAAATAAAACTTGGCTGCTAAAATGCGTGGTAAGTTTATTTTAGGAAAGTTTTAGGGAATTTTAAATGTTGATAGTTTTTTAATTAGGCTTTTATGGCTATGTTCATGTTTGACAGATATTTGCACACAGAACAGCTGAAAAAGTAATTTTTTTATTTACTTCTTGTTCGCAAGTTTGTTTAGGTCAGCCGAAATGAAAGATTTGTTATTAACCTACTGGACCTAATTCTTTCAATGATTCTGAGCTAGCACTTTTAATCTTTTGGTCTACGTTTATTTCTCATAGTTTTGTAATCGATCTCAAAATCTTCCTCAGTAATTTTAAATATAATATTCGAGCGCAAAAACGTGAAAAAAATATCAGTAAAGAACAATTGAGTGTTATAATTTTTATTCGATATTGCGCTCAAATCCTATTTCAACAATTTTTTCAGCTACTGATTTCTGTTTCTGTTCCAATCTAAAATGTCGGCGCGTAAGTCTGAGTCGCAGCTACCTTCAGCAGTTTGTTGGCTTTGTTTTTTTTACTGCAGTTTAATTTTTCTTTACTTTTCCTTCATGAGAATTGGAAAAATACGTTTGTTTTTCTTTGCAATATCACAATTAATACCAACCTTGAAGATCAAGAGAAAAAATTTTAGAAGAATGTCAGTATCTCGTTAGCGGCATGCTTTAATTTAGTTTTAAAGAATTCACAGTTTCAAAAAATTTATACCAATCTGCTGCAATTAAGGCCCCGGTTGACCACCATAGACGCAACTTTGAAAGTTTATTAACTTTTTTATCTAGCTGAAAAAAACTTACAAAACTTTGTAGGGCGCCCTTTAAGGACGTATTAAGTTTTCTAAGGCGACGTTGCGAAATGATATAATTACCAATTTTTATAGTATAACTTCTTAAAAACGATGTTTAACGAAATGCTTATCTAATAGAAGTCATTTTTTAATTACTTTTTTGGCTCTGGCTTTAACTTTTCTCACCACTGAAAAAATACGAAACTCAATGCTACGCCTTTTAAGGCCTTATGGAGTTTTGTAATGTTTCCAAACAACTGCTTTCCAACAATAAATTGTTCTGAAATTACACCCGATGGTCTTAAAATTTACCTAGCAAGAAATCGGAATTACAAAACTTAATGCTTCACTGATAAGGGCGGGCCAAGATTTGGAAGTCATGTTAAGTATTGTTTTTTTGATTATATAAGTCTCTATGCAACCCCAGCAGTCTTAAAACATATGATCAGTTTCATCATATGATTCAGGTATTAGGAGACCTCGCAAGTTCTGGCATTCTAAAATGAAATTTGATTATAACGTTTATCTCATACATCTCAACGTTTATTTAATTCTGATACTGGGTATAGGTTTTCATGCCAGAGAAAAATTACAAGCTATTACATAAAAAGAACAACACTTTCAAACCCAAACATCTCATTTGATTCAGTTTCTGCCAGTGATTTTAAACTATCATTTTTAGATCCTCATATCCGTCTAGAATTCAATTTTTAAAATTGAAATTCATTTGAGTTCTCCCTCAATCATTTGGTGTCTTGTTTTGCTTTTTTTTGAGATTTGCACGAGTACTGTTGTTACCGTACTACATCAGTACTCCTATATTTATTTCAGTAACTCCGCCACTGCGGTTCACAAGCCGGGAATGAAAAAGAACGAGGGAAAAAGCCACAAAAGTGTATTTGAAGACTCCCAAGTAGTCGGTTGTTAAATTTATTAGAGGGTTTTTGAATGCTGCCTGGCTATTATATTAGAAAACACCTTAATAAACTTGATATGGCCTTTGTACGAAAACTTAATGGTCTTGATCCCGCCTTAATATGGTAACTTAGAAAACGTACTACGGACCGTAGTCAAATTTACAAGATTTTCGTTCAGTTTTCATTCAAGACTTATAAGGTGCTCTGATACGGGCGTACCGAGTTTTCCAAGTATGGGCCTTCTGGGAATACAAAATTACGTTTTAACTCTTAGTTTCCTGGACTGGTGATACAAATTAGCAGCAAACTTTTTTCAAAAAAATTTCTTGATTTGCGTCCAGCAATTGATCAATTGACTACTTACGAAATTATCAGTTTTTTGTTGAATTTTTTGATATTTTCGAGCGCAAAATGTGTACCTACTGAATTGTTGACCCTGACCATAGTATTAGCTGAGCTTTGCTTACAATAGCATGCGAACAAAACATTTTCAATATATGTGAAATAAATTTGAATGAGAAAAAATCTTCAAAAAAAATTCATTCAACGGTTAAATGGAAGACTTGTGGGTTGAAATTGATCGCGTTTTCTGGCAGACTGCGATCCCTAATTTGAGACACAAAAAAGCCACTGCGAAGCACTGCGGAGTAGTTAATAATTTAGAAATTCTTCTTTTTTAATTAAAAATTAATTGATTTTTCTTATTATAAATTTTAACAGAAATTCTTTTTAGCAATTAATCGTTGTGATTGATCACTCTCTGTTATAACGCTGCATATTTTTCAAGTTTTCGAAATCATGCAAGAATTTAAGATAGGACTTCTCTAATTATGATTTAATATGAATGATACACGTGGACTATGAAGCGTGCACAACCATGAGAAATATTGTGCAAGGTGCAGAGTGAAAATTCTACAAGTGTTTTGTAAAACAAATATTTTTCACGAATCTTAAAAAACACTACAAGCACAATATCGATACGCTTTTATCTGGCCGGAAAATTTATTTGGAAGTGACGTCATATTCATCATGTAATTGTGTCAAAAATATTGTATGCCAGCACCTAACACACAGCGAATGAAAAAAAAATGAAATAAGATGTACCCTCAAAAATATTTGTAAACCAAAATTTTTTCGCAAACATTAGATGCAGTGAACAAAGACTTAAACAATATAAAAATCGAAATAGTTTTTATCGAGAAGATTTTAAATTTGATATTTGAATTTTTTTGCATGAAGTTTTTTCTACTGGTTCATTTTAAGAAAAATACTTCACGAGTGTTTGTGAACTGAAAACATTAGACTATGTAATTAATAGAAATCTTCAATTCTTTAAAGCTTATCAAAATCAGCTCAATCAATAGTTTACGGGATCTCGGGTTTCTTTTTTTGTTTGTTTTAAAGCAAAGATAACGTTTTTGCTGTCGCGCTTGGAGAAAGTTTTCCATTTTTTTTGTAATTTTTTTTTCTTTTTTTATGAAAAAGTCAATCTTGTTATGTATGAGCTGAAATAAATTTGTTATCACTGTTTTCAAAATCTCAAATCTAAACTGTCAATTCTGATCGTGCATTTATAGTCGAAAATTGTTTGGCTTTCTTATACTTATAAAAGGATTTCAAATTGACATCAAGTTTTTATATGTGCTTTGCAGTGTGTATGTCTTCTTGGTGAAAGTGTGAACGGATTTTGTTGCATCTTGTATACCAAAATTTTAGATACGGCTTATTAAAGATTTCCAGTGTTGTTTTTGTCATTAAAGACAAAAAAATTGTTTGATCTTTTGCTGAAAGGTTAACTAATTAAAACTACATTTAAATCTCGGTGTTGCGTTTGATCTCATTTCACCTATAGCGTAATTGGCGGTTCCAAGTCTTCAACCTCTCAAACTCCCTTTGGCATCTCAGTTTGCCACCACAGCCTAGAGCGACCGTTAAAGCAGAATTTTCGAAATTTTCAGATTTTGTTGGTAACAAAAATTACCTCCGTCTCTCCGTTTTGAAAATACTTGTAAGTTACCAATTCTATACGCTGATAATCAGTTAAAAACCGCTTTTTACAATTTTTTAGCACAAAGAATGGTTCTTTTAGATCAATTACAGCTTATTTTTTCAACGATTTTTGCTTTTACTCATAAGTTAAATGGCAATGAAAAAATTGATTGCACGAAAACGATTTATGCGTGTAATAGATGTAAAATTTGGAAAAAAAAAACTTACAGCAGAATTAGAGAGCTAATTAGAAATATTATCAAATTGTTTTGTGATTTTTTCTAATGTAAAATACCACCAGTTTTATTTCAAAAATAGTCTCGTGAGTATCCTTTTCAAATGGTTACTTTTATGAGAACTGATCAGAAAAAATTCGTGAAAATAAAATTTCTAATCAAATATCACAAGACAGAAACTTGTCATATCTCAAAACTCTCACATAAAAGTTAGAGCAATATTTCTGAAGACCTGGACATTTCAGCATCATCACAATGGAATTGACCATCCGGATCATAGTAATATAGTCAATCAAGGAAAAAGCGCAGATTATAGTATCATAGGTAAGAGTCCGCATATTAGAAAAAAAGCGGGGTGGGGAAAGGTTGGGGGTAGGGGTAGTCGGAGCCGATTAAAAAGGATTCGAAGAGACAGATCTATTTCACCCAACTCAAAATTACTCTCAGGATTGGGACTAGCATCTGGTGATTGCCAGCTTTGCAGGCTAGCTTTGTAAAAAATCGTCTAGGGTTAACCCCCCCCCCCCCTCCGGCAGTTTATATTAATTGGTGAAATGGGGCTATGTAAGTTATTTTGAGCATATGGCCGTTTATTTGCATACCCCCGGCAGTTATTTGCACCCACTCACTCACAATGTCCCGGTGGGGGCGTCATGGTGTTGCAGTCAGGAAACATGGTGTTCCAGTTGTATATTGTTGGCCAGTTGTGTCGTACACTATTAGTATTCAGCAGTCACTTGAGACGCGAGTTCGCTTACATCATTTAGAATTATGATTCGCGGAGTGAAATCCAAGCTTAATTAATTTACGCTTACTTGCGGAGCGAATTTGCAAAGAAAGAGGAGCAACTGAAATTGAATTACGAAAGTTAAACTTTTAACTCAAGTACTTGTAAGCAAGTAAGAAAAATGTGATCAGACATGTCTGATCACGAAGCGGGAAACCAATTAAGGATGTAAAGAAATAACGTGAGACAAGGTATGAATAAACATGAAATGTAAACGAAGGGCAAATAAACTGAACTAAATAAATACATCATATGAAACTTTACTGCATCAAATAAAAAAGGAATTGTTAGATATCCACGGGTATCACATAACCCTTGTTGCGACAAAAGAAAATTAGTGAAATGAACAATTTTTCTGTAGAGAATATTTGTAACAATATTTACAAAATAAAACTTGATCCCCGGTTAAATAAATAATAACAAAAATATATGTACTGGTCATAACATCTAAAAACAAAATATTTTTAAATTATGAGTTCAACAGTTTTATGCAATTTGGGCTGCGGACGTGATCACTATTTCATTTCTTGATTTTCAACTTCCAGTACTGCCATCGATCTCACATTGACATCCAACGTTGATGTGTACAGTTCATTTATTGGTAGTATTTGGGAATCGGGTGTCGAAACTTCTCCGATAACGGGAGAAATGTTGGTCTCATCGGGCTGTTGGATTGCGATACTCTGTAATGTCTCTACAACCGATGCAGATGAAGGCTGGAGGTTTTTAACGTCTACCGCTTGGCGTGGCTATTTGGTTGGAGCTTCGATAGCCGATTCCGAAGACGAGTTTTCAAAACCGTAGTATGAAGGGCTACGGCGGTTCCTATCTGAAGTGCGCTTGCCCTGCACCGTCAATGATGCTGGTTCCATTTGTTGTAGGGCCGATGAAGGTACTGAATGTGCGGAAAGAACCAACTCGCTTGCCATATTGGTCTGTTCTTCATTGTCTTGACTTCTATTTGGGAGAATATCCAGAATTTTGGGAATGCGCCCTCGCATCGCGCGTGAAACATTGGAGCGAGAAGATGAAACCCCACTGCCGGGATCTCGCTTGCGGTGCTTCATTTTCTTGTTTTATGTGGCTTTGAATTTGCGCTCCAACAAGATTTTCACCAGTCCTTAGCCCCCGTCGAACCGCATAAACCTTTAAAGGGGTTTGTCGCCGCTGAACTGTCCCAAATTTAGCGATATCACTATTGCGTACAGTAACGATGGTTTTTCCGGGTTCTTTTATAGTTGATGTGGTTGAGCTGACTTTCAAGATGTTCGAACCCGGAGCCAAAACCTCATACAAGCCCTCCAGATTCTTCTTGGATAAACAATTTCCATGTATGTTGCGTGCCAGTTTGAGTTGTACTGCCCTTTTTTTAATCGGGATTGGCCGGCAAAAGCTTGAACGAATCGTGATTCGCCGTCCATGCTCGCCTGTTGCCGTTCATTTGCCGCCCGCGCTGCTCCAGTCATTTCGAATTCCACTTCGATATCGATTTGATATCCATTTAGCCAATTATTGTCTGGGAGAATGGCCTCGTGTGTGACTGTCTTCATCTAAAAAGTGGATTACAATTTTCTCATATGAAAGATTAGACAATTTAGGTTTTGTGGAGATTACGCTCAAGGGAGAAGTAGGTTTACGGCCAAAGTGCGCCTCGAATGGCGAAATCTTTTTCTTTTTTTTCTGTTTGCAGATTTGAAATTTTTGATTGATAATCTTTAATGCATGCTTTACATGAAATGAATTATCTGTCAATTTTTCTTCTTTGATACATGCCAGTATAGTCTTAGTCGTTTGTATTATTCTTTCTACCAAATCAATAGCACGATGATTACTAAAAGGAGCTTCAATGATTTGAATAATATTTCTAGTACAAAAGGTCTTTACTTGATTGCCAACTAAACATTTTGTTTGATCCAGTCGAATAGAGCGAGGAATTCCATGAATTTCGATATACTTGTCCAAAAAATTTAAACATTTGGTCCATTGGCTTTTTCATGGATACATGCTGCAGGGTATTTAGAGAAGAGGGTCTACTGCAGCTAATAACGAATCTTCATTGCCTTCTTCGTCAAAAATAGGTCATCCAAAGTCACTTTGTATTTCTTGATTGGGTTCAACACACGGTATATGAGGTCGAAATTGCTTAGCGGGAATTACAGACTTTAGATTCCTACCGATTGTAGTTAAAGATTTGCACTCTCTCGCTTTGACGATAAGTTCACGATTCATATACGACAACCAACAATGCGGGGCCATGCAGATCATCCCCCAAGTACCTGGGTGGCTGGCGTGAATATCGTCAATCAGGGCCTCAATAAGGACCTTTTGTATTGCAATTTCTTTTTCGTCGATACATAAGCAGCCAGATCGAACGTGGAGATCTCTTCAATAGGAGTGAATATATAGATTAAGGGCTTTAAGGGTGAATATATAGAATAAGGGCTTTTGAGGATACAATCTCAAACCTCTTTTAATACAGCGTTCTTGCCAGTTAGGGATGCAATTAGGGACTTACTGAATGTTTTGTTGAAAATGATCAAATGTGGGAATTTGGGGCTGGTTAATAGGGAAGTACTAACATTTGATGACAGAGCTGGGGAGGTTGGGGTTGTGATGAGGGTAGGATTCACGGCGCGAGTAGCACTTGACGAATCAAGCGGTTGATTTTCGGCTTGAGATGAGGTTGAAGGCGTAGAGGGTGGAGTCGTGGTGCTTGAGGAGTCAGTGAAGCTGACTCTAGTGATGCGCTTTTTAGAAGGCATGTTGTTTTTATTTGTGTTGATTCGATTGATATCTGAGATCTGAGTGCGTTTAAGTATTTGAAGGAGATTTAGGCATTCGAATTTCAGGATGATTTGAGGCAAAAAGCACTCATGATTTTTTTGGATAGTAACTTTAAGAAATATTTTCGGAATTTCTCCTAATTGGCGGGAAATTAGACCTATTGAAATGAGTTTCACGCCTTGCGAGACACTTTTCATTCCGATTTTGGAAAGATTGTTTACATTGAGTTGCATTTCCTTTAGCGAGTGAAGTGTTAAGTGGTATTTGTGACGCAGGATATGCATATTTTAAATTGTTGAAATTACAGCTAGTAATTATAATTTGATTTGGCGGGGCGGGGGATAAGTAATAATCATGCTTATGCACGCGGGTAGCGTGTGTGCTAATTGAATTTAATGTATTTGAAGTAGCCTCAATTATAGTTGTGATTTGATATGCGGGATCATGCGCTTGTATTAAATTGTGTAAATGAAGTGCAGGTTCATTAGATTTTAAATTTATTGAATTGACTGATGCGGAGATGACTTTCAATTCTGCCACAATGAATTCCTCGTCATATGCGGAAACTTTTTTAGCTCTTTGGTTTGGGTGTCGTGAAAGATAATCCACTAATCTCATTTCTGCCCCTGGTAAATGTTCAATATCAAATTGAAGTCGGAGTAGCCTATCAATCCAGCGAGTTCAACGACTGTTGTAAGATTTATTGCTCGATTTTCCTTCAATATAGAAAAGAGAGCTCTGTGAACTGTAATTACTGTAAAATGTTTTCCATAAAGGTAATTCTTAAAATATTCAGTAGACCAATTTACCCCGAGAAGTTCCAGTTCCTTGACGCAATATTCAGTAGAGCAAGCTACCCCGTAGACCAAACTACCCCGAGAAGTTCCAGTTCATTGACGCAATAGCGTTCATCACATGAATTGAGAAATCGGGATGTAAACGCAATCGGTTTCCAACCATCAACTGTTAATTGTTCAAGCGGTCCTCCGAGACCGGAATGAGAGGCGTCAGATTTTTTGCGCGTTTCAAGCTGCGGGTTGTCGTGGCGATTCTCCGTAGTGTTCGCGATATGGTTCTTTATTTCATTGAAGCAATTTTCTTGTAAATCGGTCAAGATAAATTTAGATGACTTCTTTAACAGGATGAGTAATTTTGTCTAGATTTGGAATAAATTTACTGATGTAGTGCACTGAACCCAGAAGTGAACGGAGTTTCTTTAAAGTCTTTGGAGCTTCATGAACCAAATAGAGGTTTTGATCTCGACAGGCGAAATACCCAATTTTGAGATGTGGTATCCAAGCCAATCAATTTCTAATTTAATGAAATGACATTTTGGGAGGCTTATCCTTAGATTTTTGTCATCTAACCGTCTAAGACAATTCAGAATGTAATGCTTATGTTCAACCTCCGATCCCTTACTAGCAATCAGAATGCATTTGAGAAAACAATGAGTAGTCTTTAAACCAATGAGGGTATAATCCATTGCTTTTTGAAATTCTGCCGGCATATCTGTTAAGCCATAGAGTCCAGGTTGAATTATGTACGTGCCTGTCATGTCACCACTAATTATTTTGAAGTTACAGGGATTTGCCGTGTTAGAATCTACTTTTAATTCACTGTACGCGTACTTCAAATCGAATTTAGAGGAAAATGCTGTGTTTTGCAATGCGGGAGCACTAATTTGCTGCGAAATAGACTCATTGAGCGTATCAATATTAGGCATTTAATATTTGATTTTTTGAATGGCTTTGTTTAGAGTTTTTGAATCCAGTGTAAGTTTAATTGTTTGCTCTTTCTTTAGGGTGACCACTATGGGAGATATGAAAAACTTATCAGGGCAACTAGAAAACTTTATTATGTGTTTCTCATCTAATAATTTTTCGAGTTCATTATTGTGTTGGCTGCCTTTTACAACTTTTGAGGCGAGTAACCGATTGAGAATACTGCATGCGCTCCCAGAGTCCACGAGGAGAGTAGTTGAGATGTTACCGATATTGATGGGCATATTGAGGGGTTTTATCTTTGATTATTCATTCTCGATGAGAGCAGCCGTATTGTACTCCCCGCTGCTGTACAGTTCGTCGTACAGTTCGGCCAACCGAAGAAAATTCACCGAATCTTCCGGGTGCCATTCTTCAGCCACCGTACTCACAGTTCTTTTCTTGGTGTTTTGAAGCTTCACGTTGTTTTGTTTTCGGCAGACCTTGGCGAAATGGTCCATTAACCCGCAACTAATACAAGTTTTGCCTTTCGCGATTCATATATCGAGATGATTTGGGAGCCAGTTCCCGCCAAAATTTGAACAACACTGTTGTAGGTGATTGGTCGGTTTCTGGAAATTGTTCGAGAATGACCAATTTATTGATTGTGGGTTGTTCGGAAGTTGAATTGCATTCACGAGTTCCAGGTTATTAGCCAATTCTAACGCCTGACGCGGCTCTACTGTTTGTTCATTTTGAAGCTCAGGGTCAATCAAATTAGTAATGAATACATCACGTATCAGGGTTTCCTCTTTATTCTTAAAGTCGCAATTTTCAGCTAATCATTTTAGCTTACCATGGCAATGTTCGATGGTTTCACCTCGAAGCTGTTTTGTTTTCAAGAAAACGTGACGATCCAAAGTGATGTTCCGGGGTCTCATGAATGCGGCTTCCACAATCTTCCAAAATTCCACAGTAGACAATGTATCGATTATTAAATGGGGGTTTTTGTAGTTCAGGATTGGTTGTCCTTCCACCCCGACGCTCAAGTAGAGAAGTGAGACCGTTTTCCGCGGGTGGCCATGGTTTATCTCGGCACATGATACCGACTGCAATCAATTCTTGACACTTGTTCTGCAAATTCATTTTTTGCTGGGCATTGCGGGCATTTTTTTCTATCTCCGTTTGTTCCGACGAACCAAATATTGTTAATTCATAATTGATCCACCATCTCATGTTTTAGTCCGAGTAGAGTGTCGAGAATGATAATCTTTTTTGCGAGAAAAGCCAGTTTGTATTGTACTCTCCATTTTTTCCAATGAAGAGGGGGGGGGGTCGGGTGTTGGCTTGTCCCCGAGCGGTGTGCGTTTGTTTGCTGGCTTCGCCATTTCGTACTCTATTTGAATTAAGTAGTCACTTGCGACGCGAGTCCGCTTACAACTTTTAGAATTATATTTGGCGGAGCGAAATCCAGTCTAAATTACTTTACGCTTACTTGCGGAGCGAGTTTGCAAAGAAAGAAGAGCAACTGAAATTGAATTACGAAAGTGAAACTTTTAACTCTTGTAACTCTCGCAAAACCAAGAAATGTTGAATTGAAATAACTTGAGACATTGTATGAATAAACTTGAAATGTAAAGGAAGGGCAAATAAACTGAACTAAACAAATACGTCATATGAGATTTTACTGCATCAAAAAATAAGGAAAGGTTAGATATCCGCTGGCGGGAATCACAAGTTGTATATTTTACAAACTGTGCTTGTTTTTGTTGACTAAAAACGAAGACTCTCAAACAAAACGCAATTTTAATCTGAAATAAATCCATAAAAATCTATATATTGTGCCAAAAAGTTGAAAGTTTGTCGGGTTCCAGGCATTCGGCAAGTATTTACTGAAGTTGGCTGTTTTTCTTTCCAGATTTATTACGTTTTGCAACCTTTTTCGTGAGACTCATACTGCACTTGAGACATTATGAGATTTATACTGCGCATCATGAGTAGCACGGTGCTCTTAGGATACACTGGCATCTGATTTGTCTAGAAAAGATAGTGTTCTATACGCAAAAAAGAAGACTTTTGCTATATAAATCCTAGAGAGAAATGGAATGATACGTTCCAAGTAACGTTTTTTGCTGAAGGAACATTTACGACCAAAAACAGAAAGGTTTTAGAAAAACATATCACACACACACACACACACACACGCCCACACTCAGACACACACGAGCAATTAGTGGATAAAGAAAATTCAACAAATTCAAAAAACTCATTGTAACGACATTTTGTGACCTATTGAACTCGAAACACTGATAGTAGAAATTACAAAACAGCCGTTCGCTGATATCAGTGCAAATCATTGACGACAATTAGTTCAGTCAAACAGCTCATGTTTCTCTTTCAGAGTAGAGTTATGTTTAAGAGCGAAAGTTCCATTGATAAATAAAAAACCATGAAGGGTTGTTTTGATTGAAAGTGGGTCCGATTGACGCTTATACCACATAACTGCGAAACGAAGCTATTGAACCTAAACTCTGCAATTAGTCATCAACTGAGCATGAAAAAAGAATGGCTGAATCCTGTCTGCCATGAGTCAAACCCAAGCTGAATAGTCTCTGCCCAGATAACAAGCATGTGATCGGCATGTACAGTGATTCCCTCATGCTTCAGAATGTACAGTACGGAATTTTCGAAAACGTGTTTTTTTAAACAACATGAAACGTTAAAATGGCGCTTTATATGCGCTTCAACTGCAAATTCTGAACACGAGCACTAGACGACATGCACAGCCTAACAGAGATGCTCACAAACCACCTCAATCCGCCAAAAATCACCTCAGCCTCCCCCCAAACCCATGACAATAAAGTTCCATAGGGGCCAATACGATGGCACTCTCTATGACGTTCTTTGTCATAATTTGGAATCCTACGTGTTTATTCCCAGGCGTTTTTAAATAATTATATGCGCCAGATGAACGTCTGGTTATGCTGACAGCGGTATCAGCTCATATCTGCATCCGCCAACTGCTGCGTCCATCCACTGGAAACGCTGCGATCTTGATGATAACGTCTCAAATTGTTCGACCTTGCTCCGGGCGATCGATCAGCTCTGAAGAAAAACTTCAATTCCATTACAAATTAGGTAAAAATGTATTAGATAAAAATGTATGAGATCAAGCACGCGTTCTTTGTGGATCTAAATGTGATCTCACTTCAACGTTGACTGGTCTCCCGGTGCAAGGTGGAGGGATTTGAGACGACAGCTTCAATGTAGCAGCGTTTCGAGTCGATGGACGAACAGTTGGCGGGTCCAGAGGTGAAAAGAGGCGACTATGATCATCGCCAGAGGAGAATCTGGAGATTCTGTTTGTCTGGAATTGGCTTCGAGAAAAAACGTGACATTTTACCAGAGATTGTGTGAGAGAGGAAATCACAGAGAGAAAACTAAAACTATATCAAACTGAATCAGTAAATCTACATCAATTTTATTCGAATGTTTGAACCATTTTTGATTAAAAAATCATTAACAGATGCATTCACTCCTTTCATTCAATTCACATTTAAGCATTCACAATTTTCATGAAAATGGGTAGATCAATATGAATATTTTATTGTTGTTGAGTAAAGTATTGCAAATTTAAATTGCCAATTAAGTCTACAGAAAACCGCGGGTAATTAAGAGCAGAGAAATTTCAGTACCAATTTCAGAGTGCGCAGAACAAAGTCAGCCGGCATTTGTTTGTGCACAGCTTTGCGTCAGCCGCAAATTACTTATGCACCGATAAAGTCCATAAGAGCAAAACCACGCTTTCCTGAATCATGCTGTAAAAGAATTTGTAAGTACAAAATGTGACATGACCAGAAGCAGGTTAAGACATAAAAATAGAATGCATTTTTAGGACAGAATGTTTTAGCACTGAATTGCTCTGACACCAAGATACGGGTACCTAACGTTACGAAATAATTGTTTCATGTTTTTTAGTCTGTAGGGCACTGAATTTTTCGAAGTACCAATCTGACTCCTCATTTGTCTGCCATCTAGATTTGCAGCTAGCTCGTGTAAAACAGGACTAAAACCAGTTTTAGGATGGCTCAGTTGCAAAAAATTTTCATCTTTTCATGTTATCTTACCGATGCTTAAGATGTTTTCGAATTTGCAAACGTTTTGGCGTAAATTTCCCAAGGAGAAGAAATTTAATGTAAAGTGTCAGCAGTTACTTTTCCACTAGCCAAAACCATACCCACTTATATTTCGGTTCTCGTGGCTTTCAGAATGAGCAGATGTAGAAATAAATTCTACACAAGAAGAAAAGAACTGCCATAATGTTACCAGTAGCGTGTTCTTCGCACGCAAATTTTCGGCCAAAATCAATGATGTAATACTTTTTAACATTGCAACCAATTTTAAATTCTGTGGACATATTGGTACTCAACTATTAGTTGACTACAGACCTGTATTTCTTTACAAACAATTGCAAAACTGAACACTATCGAGAACAAACCGAGCTGGGTTTCAACCAGTATTCTCACACATGAAATCAAAATTTTACTAAAACTCGATGCCGTAATCAGTAATGTAGTTGCTTTTTGTCAATAAAAAGATTGCCTGGGATGAGGTTTGGCGGTGAATTTTTTAAAGAAATGCGGTGAAATGCGTTAAAAAAATAATTTTCACCATGTATTTCTTACATCTTTTTGCGATGAACTGACAAAAAAGAATCTTCCCTACTCGGGTTTGAACCTCGGACCCCTCCATGCTTTCTACTGCTTATTCCACTGCGCCAACTGTCACTAACATCGTTGATATTTCTTGTGAATCTAAATCAGATTGAATAAACGTTGGATAGCAAAGGCAGTGATTTTTTGTAAGATAAGCGGTGAAATATTTATTCTCACACATTTCAATGGAATCAACGGATTTCTTACAAAAAGTCACCGCATTTCTTACAAAATTTTAACCAAAATCCTCGACCCGGATGTAGCTGTTGAGGATATTTTAAACCAGAGGTACTCAACTAATAATAATAATATTAATTTAATTTCCTAAATGCTAATAACAATTTTTTTTATGAATCAATGAAATAAAAAGCACTAAGGTAGACGTTAAATAAGCAATTTCATGCGTTTTTGGTACCGCCCGAATAGAGAACCAAGAGATTTTTGATTGACTCACCTTGATATGAAAGAGACAGAGGATGAAAGAAAGGCAAAAATTGGAAAAAATCGGAACTTTTTGATCGCTAAACCTAACTAAAATTTTTCATCTTTTTTCTTGCATATTCCTGCCCCTCCTTACAGCAGTATGCACTAGGGATCTATCTGAAGGTCTACAGGGCTAAAACAGGCATTGACTGACGAACGGAGACGGTTTCCCTCTAGGCGGGATATGCAAGGATCTAATTATAAAAAAAAACAAAACTATGCAAAAACAATATCAATAATTTCATTGCCGTATAATAGGACATCGTCCCTTAAGTAAAAAACAAAAAGTTGTATTTGTTTGTCAGAGAAAAAACTCAATTCATATAAACCAATTGATGAATGGAGTTCAAAAATTCGGCACCCCTATAAGCAATAGATAGCTGGATAACTGACCTTTCACTTTGGGAGTTGATAGTATGTGAACGCTTGACGAGCGTAAATTCTTGGAATATTGACGATGGCAAAAGAAATTTTTAAAATAATTATCGTCAAGAAGATTATTATACGATCTTAGAGCAAACTTAAGCAATTTATTTGTATACAGTTTATGAATAGTCAAGATTCTATGCAATTCAAAAAGATGATCGAATTTGTGCAGAAAACAAATACTTCGTTTAAACTTATTTTGCAAACGTTTCAGCACATTCAATTCCGATTTTGAAGTAGAACCGTACACCAAAATTCCGTGCCGCATTTTAGGCTTGATGTATACATTGTAGAATTTTAGCAAGTCTTGTTTATTTAGAAACTTACGCATCTAATAAATCAAACCAACCAACCCGGATATAGAGCAGTGTTCTCTTAATATGAGACTTATACTTCAGGTTTTTGTCAGCTATGACTCCTTAATATTTTACACTCAATACTGAAAGCAGTGTTTCGGAGTTGATGTAACAATCGAAATGGTTTTTAAATAACATGACTACCGTCTTGTTCTGGGGCACTCCGCAATTAAGTGGAAGAGCTGCAGATATACTGAACCTCGTTCTAACAAGGTGCGACCTCTTTTCTAATTAACTCGACAGGCAGAATAAAAGATAACCGGGAATTCCATATGATTCTAATTTTTTTAATTAGTGTAGAGTGACCAACCGTGTCAAATGATTTCATTAAGTCAAGAAAAATGGCAACTGGAGGCTTACAACCATGCGTCAAATCATGTCTAATAGTTTTGGTAATATGAACTAACGCATCAACATTCAACTTTTAAGGCCTTAACCAATCTGATTACAGAAGAAAAAACTAATGTGTGTAAAGTAGTCTAACAATCGATTGTATAAAACGCGCTCAAAAATTTTGCTTATAGATGGAAGCAAAGAAATCGGCCGATAATTGTTGGGATAAGCTTTGCTTCAATTTTTGTGTAGCGGCACTGCCTTTGCGTATTTGAACTCTGGTATAAAAACTCCCGAGCGAATTTGTTCATTTATTAAATACACCAGCGGACTACTGCGCACATTTCCTAATATTTTAATCACCACAGTGGGTATGTCATCGACACCAAAGAAGGTATTTGCTCACAAAGAATTTAATAATTCTTTCACTTCGCCAGAGGTTACAGGTTTAAATGCCAATGAAAAATCAACATCGTCGAGAGCAACAGGTTCGCCGTGATCAATAGCATCCGAGAGCTGCGGCCAATTACAGCAAAAAACTCGTTGAGAACTAAAGCAATATCAGCATCATTTTCAACAAAAATTCTATTGACGGAATTCTCAGTTGGTATTGATGGTTTTATGTTTTTACCAATAGCAAAGTTAAATGTATCGAAAAATGTCATGTGGTTTTCCATGCTCTTTTCAATTTGCGTTGCATAATATATTCTTTTTACAAATCGAATTGATCTTATAAGCAAGTATTAAATAGATTTGTACTTTTCTGCTAGAATTCTTGAAGTGGGATAGTGAGCAACTTGCTTCCGAATACGGTTGCAATTCGACATAAGGTTTTTAAGTGAATTAGTTATCCATGGGCATGGTTGCCGCATTGTGTGTAGTGCACGTTATTAGCTCGAAGTATGCCCTGTCTAGGTTATCAATATGCTCACAAACAAACTCTCAAAAACGGTTCCGATTTTCTTCAATATTAGATAATTATCCACATTTGAAGAAGTTTGGATGCTTTTTTCTATTGACAACAACATCAACGAAGACGAGGAAGTGATCTGTTATAGAGGAATCGATTATTCCTGAATTTTTAATTTTGGAAGATATTCGTTGAGATGTGATCCAGCAAGGAAGAAGAATTTTTGGTAACTCTGGTTGGATTTTGGATGGCTTGCTGGAGGTCATGGCTGCTAATTAACTTCAAATATCTTTTCAAAACAGCAGATGATTGAAATATGTCAATGTTAAAATCACCCAAGACAATCCAATCTCGATTACCGCCAGCTACCGATTCCATTAATGAGTCAAACTCCTCAACGATATCGGCAGCCTTCGAGTTAGGAGGCCGATGGATAAACAGAATGACGAATCTGAGATTTTCATAGGTGATAGACACTTTAAGGGTTTCCATTGGGGTTTCCATTTCGAAGCGCATTCGAAAACAAGTAGGCCTATACCTCCTCCTCTGGTTCTTTGATTTTTAGCTATTGATTTGCTGAAGCCCGGAAAAGACATTGACTCCAAATGGTCAATGCCGTTCAGCCAAGTTTCAGTTAAAGCTATGACAGTCGGTTTGACTTTTAAAGAAATTAGAAACAGAAGCAACTCATCATAATGGCTTTTTAGAGATCGAATATTAAAGTGTAGCAACCAACGTATTTTTTTAGGAATGAGCACCAATTTGATTTTTAATATAGGTTCCATTTGAGGTGGTATCACTGTTGGTAGAGAAATGCTGCTGAGAAAAACAACTCCAAACGTCGTTGAAGTAATAGTTGAGAAGATGGTCACCATCAAATAGATTACTTATCTTTTCCATCTTTTTGTTGCTCTTCCAAGTAAAGAAGATGTTTCCTTCTTTGGTTCGCATTGACTCAATCCTGTGATCAACTTTCATCATGTTGAACAACCGCAAACGTGGGGCCATCAAGTCTTCGTAATTTTTAATGTCTTTCGTCTCTGCTGCTTTAACTAGATTTTTCTTGTTTTGAAGGATATTGATTTTTGTAATACGCCTCGAGAATCGCACAATCAACAGTCTATGACCAGGTTTCTTTGTCGGAAGTCTATGCGTAATTGAGATATCTTGTTCATTTATTTCGCTTTTAAGAAATCGTCTACGTTCGACGACTTGGATTACAGAGTTGATTACAGATCTGAATTTCTTCTTTCCGAACAAATGCTATATTGAGGAATGTCGAGAAAATAGAGATCCAACTTTTAATTATGAATGGTATCGATTTGTATGTAAACTGTATCTCTGCTATAGCTTACCAAACAAGAGTTCAAATGTTTTTTTTTCTAGTTTTTCTTGAATAAACTTCTTCAAAAACTTGTGCTTGTAATATTTGACACTTCAATCAAAATTTGACGTTAAACCTTGCAAATAAGCAAGAATTTCTAAAGAGAAAGATGTCTCTAGAAAGAAGCAACTGTTTTACTTGCCCGTTATTCCCTTCAGGTGGCTATTTTTTCCTCTTCATTGTCCTTCACGATTCGGTCCATTGATTAGAATCGATAGGCAATCTAGAATAAATTGTCCCATCTCAGACGATCTAATAATAAATTAATTGTTCGCATGTTTTTCCACACAGTATCAACGATATACCCTTAACGGTCTTAGATATGATATCTAGCATTACACATTACAATAAAGAAGTAATGTGTATATGGTCGCTTCCGCACGGTGGAGCCGACTCTATCCATGCTTAAAATTTTTGATTTTATTACATTTAGCTCATTTTTACTAATGTTTTCTTTAATTTAATATTTCTTTTTATTTTACTCTAAAAAAACAATAATAATAAAAAACTTTATATATATTCTCTCTAAGTATTATAAAAATCTAATTCACTGATAAAATCTAAATTTACCATTACTATCTCCAATGCCTTTATACTCAAACTCTATAGCTATAAGCATAATTAAACAATAAAAATTAGCCAACAATAAGTCCAACTCCGCATACTTACGCACACCATGCGCACGCGCACGGCCGCGCATTGTTTCCTACTCAAAAATTTCAAAAATTTTATTATAATTATATTTCCGGCTCACAATTTTATTGAAAATAAGGCTTTAGATAAGGCTTTGAGACAAGGCTAGAGATAAGGACTTAGATAAGGTTGGAGATAAGGCCAACTATAATGCTAATGATAATGCTAATGATAATGCTAATGATGAAGCTAATGATATAAAAGTTTATTTAATAATCTACTCTTCTAATATTTGATCTATATCTTTACCTTTGGCTTTTAATTTACAATATATTAGATAATAATTATAATACTCGGTTTCTTCTTTTATTTCTTCATCAGGATGAATACCCCAAATCTATTTTTTATGAGAGTTTTTTATATGGTTCCTTAATCCACAAAAGCTAATAATTGAAGGGCAAAATTCACACTTAACTTTAGTTGAATTACATTTTTCACATTTTGACTTGTTTTTTATCAAAACATGTTATTTGATTTATAACTCTACATCTATTACAAAATTTATTTGTTATCTCAAATTTTGTTTCTATATGGTTATCAGTGAACGGATTCCGTCCGTGGCATGCCAAAGGGGCATCAGCCTTCGTACCCCAATTGCTTTGCAGATTAACAACAGTGAAACTGCTCCGCAGATTAGAATTAGAATCAGAGTTAGAATTAGAATTAGAATTGGAATTAGAATCAGAACTAGAATCAGTCAAAGGGGCTTCGCCCTGGGTTCCCAACTGTTTCGCATATTAGAATCGGAATTATAATTAGAATTATAATCAGTGAGACTGCTTCGCAGATTAGAATCAGAATTAGGATTAGAGCTAGAGCTAGAGCTAAAGATAGAACTAGAGCTAGAGCTAGAACAGTTTAAACAGTACCCCATAATTTACAAGAATTTTCTTGCACACAGTTACCAATTATTGTTTGATTTCCACAAACACACTTACTAACTCTATCTTTATGTTCTATTTTATAATGAAATAGCAAAGTGTGTGGGTTTCCACATCTATAATTACAATGTAAACATTTCACATGCATTATTTATAAGAAATCAAAACTTTTTAAACATTTATAACTGATCATGAATCTGTATATTTTTTTATATTTATAATTAAACTTATATTTATTTTTATAATTATACTTATATTTATATTTATAATTATTTATATTTATAATTATTTATAACTAGCTATAATTTCAATTAAACTTCTAGAATGATCATTAGAGAAGGTTAACATACCTAAAATTTTCATACCCAGCTTATTAAGAGTATTATATTTATATCTTTTATCTAAAATCTTTTCGTTACCCAATCCAGTTTTATCTCCAACTAAATTTACAACTTTATCTCTAAATTTTTGATTATTTTTATATAGATCTTTTAAATCATCTATACCCTTTTCATTTTAAGCTTCACTATCTTCATCTACAAAGCTGCTTCCCTGATCAATATACTCTTCTTGTTGACGGGCATTACTATCTTGTTCATGGGACTTCGTCGATCCGTGAAACGGCTTCGCCGATGCTTCGCCATACTCTTGATATGAAGGTGGTAACCCATCCTCACCCCAAGCATAGTTAAGTAATGTAACCGTTCTATTTATCATATGACTTGCAGGTGCTGTCACTTGTGCTGCAGTTCTTATTGTTGTATCAGGTTTAATACATTTCTGTATCCAAAATAGTACACTCAAACCCCCTCATTTACCCCCTATATACTTTGCCCAATCAGTAGCAATCTTTTTTTGTTAGAACATCATTCTGAGTTTTAACACTAGTAGAATATATAGTTATCTTTATTAATAGTATTTCTGTCTGTAGCACTATTCTTTAGTGGTTTAATATAATCTATAATTTTATTTATCTCACTATTCTCTAATTCATCTTTTAAACTAAGAGCTTTAAGGTCTAGGAAACTAAATCTTGAGTCATAAAACTTAGTTATATTTCTATCAATAATAATAAAAATTTCCTCTTTCTTTTTATACTTAACCATACCATAACAAAGAGCATCATCTGTCCCATCTGTACAATTATTATAACTAATATTTAACTCTTGAATTATACCATGCTTACACTCATATGTTGTACTTAAAATTATTAAATAGATCGGCCCCATTATAAGTTGTTTTATAATAAGTGTCACAATTCATTCTAGTCATAATATCTATCTGAGCTGGTTTTTGACACATCAAAATCATTTGAATATTCCTATTTCTTCCTTCTGTAACATAAAAAACTATATCTTATTAAACTTATCACCCCTATCATCAAGAACAATTACACTATTTTGGAATTTATGTATATTTTTCATTGTGATCTTATTTATATCACTCATATCAAATCCGGCATACGGCTTTCCAGTCTTGGGATCATTCCGATCCCTTTCATCTTTACAAATTATGATTATAGAACTTCGGTCATGGTACTTTGTCCATGCTTCGCCATGTTCCATCATCTGAGAAGCAGGTTCCCCGATGGACCTCCGGCCATATTCCCCCATTTGCGTTTGCCATTGCTCTTGTGCCATCATAGACTTTCGATCTTGATTTTGATCTTTATTCTGATCTTGGTTTTGATTCTGATCCTGATCTAAGTATAACTTTAAATATTGTTTAACAAAATAAGTCTTTCCTGTACCAGTGGCACCATAAACAATAGTATGTAATGGTGACTTTTCAAATTCAAATCTAACTAAACTTTTATTCATAAACCCACCAAAGTTTTCTTCTAGCTTTGTATATTTACTTGGCAAGTCATAAAACACTATAAAACAAACAAATGCTACTAATACGAAAATAAAAATTAAGGGACCGTTTCCCACTTTTTTATCCATTGAATATAGTCTTATAATTACACTTAGATTTATAATTAGACTTAGACTTAAACTTATAATTAGGCATTAATTTTTTTTATATAAAAAAATGCTTATCCTAAGTTTTGAAGAATTCAATAATGAATTTTGTATTGATAAAGAACCATTGAGTAATATCAGAATAAAAGATATAGGTAAAGATATAAGTCTAACCCCAATAGAAATAATAATGAGAGATGAGAGCCAAGAAATCATTAATGAGCATAACTTTAAAATTATTGTTAATTTACATCCAACTGATGTCACTCAATGGGTTCTAGTTATAGAAAGGAGAGCTGGTAAGGTTATTACTTTGGCAGTTTTGGTGATGAGACTCTACCATTATTCTTAGAAGAATATGTTTATCTGGGCTCTAATGAAAGAGTACAAGAATATAATGAATTTTATTGTGGGGCTTGTTGTTTATATATGATCTATCTTATTGATAGAAGATTTACAATAGAGGGTGCTTTGGATATTCTAGTTAATCAAGTTAAATGTCCTGATGGTTAAAAAAATGTCAGTGTTTGGCTTGTAAAGTTGTTGTTGAAGTTGAAGGTAATCAGGGAACCTGCTTGGCTTGCCACGAGCAGAGCTCGTTCGCAGATGACAATGTTAATGTTAAAGTTAATGATGATGTCAATGATAATGTTAATCGTAATGACAAAAAAACAATGACATTGACAATAACAACAATGACAATGACATTGGCAAACAGGAGACCCCATTATCAGATGACGGCGTTAATGTTAATGATGATGATGATAAATATATTAGTATATTTAGTGAACGGACTCCGTCCGTGGCACGCCAAAGGGACGAAGTCTTTGGCCTCCCTACCAAACAAATAGATAAGTATTGTTCACTGTGGATGTGGATGTGGAGGGGCCCCTTCCCCAAAGGCATCAAGGCTTGGTGCTCCAGTAAACAGTAAAGGGAATTTATTGATCAATGTTAATGAAAGTCTACAATCTTGGATAACTGATAGTAATATAACAGTCTATGTTCTCGTCCCAGAAAACCTCAGATGTATAATAGCAGGTCCTAGTGAATGTGGTGAGACAGTCTTATTAAAGAATATATTTATACCCGGCACACAATTTGCTGGATCATATACCATTGGTCCTACTGGTAATCAATATAATGATTTAGAGTATAAAGATATCGTGTTTATCAAGGATATAAAAGAATTACCCCACCCTGATAACCTACCAAAAGATATAAAAAAACTCATGATATTTGATGATGTTATTGCTAAGGAACCAATTATTAATGAATACTTTTGTAGAGCTAGACATGAAAATTGTGATATGATATATCTTAAACAAAAAATATTCTCAGCAGATAGGCAGAATGTTAGAGAGAACTGTAATCTATATTTTTTCTTTGAACAAACAGGCAAAGTCATCACTGCTATATATTATGATCACTTTTCTGGATCTCAACTTAGTTATAATGATTTTAGTAATATATGTGAAAAGGTGGGGTCCAGTCCTTATAATTACATTGTCATTGATGAATCAAATTAGATATGGTTGTGGTAAACTAAGAAATAATTGGATTGGAGTGTTTTAAAATTAGGTATAAGTATAAGTGTAAATCTATATCTAAGTCTAAACCTAAGCCTATGACTATGACTATGACTAAGTACAAGTCTAAATCTATGACTAAGTCTAAGTCTATGGCTATGACTATGACAATGACAAAATCTACAAATAAATCAGATGGGTCTTCGACCAGCCAGTTACACTAGATCTGCGAAGCAGCTTCACTGATGGGACTTTGCCCAACTGACTACGTCAGATGCAAATAAAACTCAATACATCCCCATTAAAGTCTATAGGTCTTCCATGCTCATCTTCAATATGAAATTCAATATATTCTATTCTATCCTTTGTTGCATTTTGATATAACATATTAGTCGGTATAATATTTGTTAGATAGACTGGGGGTTCCCTTAGAGTAAAAGTATACAGTGTGTCTGTGCTATTGCCATTATGTTTAACACCACATTTAAGATTACAATGAATATTAATAGTACTAAAACCCATAATATCAAAAATCTTTTAAGATGCATATTTACCTTGATCATATTTTTTTTCTAAATCCTAGTAATGAGGCTTTTGAGTTTTCTACATCAAAGTTAATTGCACCTTGTTTTATTTCCGTTAAATATTTCATTGTATTCTTATCGGGTTCTATTATAACATTACCATTAGTTTCTTCTTTTATTAATTGTGTTATTTCAGTTTATTCATATGCACCCGGTGTAACAGCTGAAATCGGTGAAACCGCTTCGCGGACGTTGCCTTCATACAAAAATTGATTATTTGTTCTATTTACATTAAACACTGAGTTATAAACCGATAATCTTATTAAACCTAATTTTGCTGTAATAAGTATAGGTTCACTAAAGTTAAACTTTTCTGTTGGCTTTCTCAATCTAAAGATAAGTGTGCGTTCTTCATTAGTTTAAGTTAAAGCTTCATGTATCTTTTGTAGTTCCAATAAGATTAAATTGTCAACCTTTTTTTACCTATAAAAATGGACTTTGATTTGAATAAAACTTATGAATTTAATATTGATATACACAAAAGTAAGATTATAAAATATAAACCAACTAATCTAGCAACAATGATTACGGTTAGTACTAATATTAATATCATTTTCAATCGAGAAGAGAACCATTTAAATATACTTGATTCATATCTTGAGATGGAGTTTGTTGTATCAGATAATGCTGGTGGTGTATTTGCTAATAATGCTAATATCAGATTAGTTAATTATGGTATGATGGCATTATTGAGTTCAATTAAGCTTGAAAATAGTGGTGGTAGGACAATTGAACTTATAGATCATTGTCATCCTAATCTATTAAGGTGTAAGTCATTAACTAGCACTTGTGATGATTATGAGAGTGGTTTTGTTAGAAATCAAGGTAATAGAGATGGTCAACTCAAAGGTGATCATGCTGCTCCAGAACAAGGTCATATGTATATGATGATTAAGATGAGTGATCTATTTGGTTTTGTGAATGATATATCGTTCTGAATAGAGAAGAGAACCATTTAAAAATACTTGATTACCACTACCTATTGATAAACTACCAAAAGATATGAAGAAACTCATGATATTTGATGATGTTATAGCTAAGGAACCAATTATTAATGAATACTTATGCAGAGCTAGACATGAATGTTGTGATATGATATATCTTAAACAAAGTATATTCACAGCAGATAGGCAGAATATTAGAGAGAACTGTAATCTATTTATTTTCTTTGAACAAACAGGCAAACCCATCACTGCTATCTATTATGATCACTTTTCTGGATCTCAACTTAGTTATAATGATTTCAGTAATATATGTGAAAAGGTGTGGTCCAGGCCTTTTAATTACATTGTCATTGACGGCGTTAATGTTAATGATGATGATGATAAATATATTAGTATATTTAGTGAACGGACTCCGTCGTGGCACGCCAAAGGGACGAAGTCTTTGGTCTCCCTACCAAACAAAGAGATAAGTATTGTTCACTGTGGATGTGGAAGTGGAGGGGCCCCTTCCCCAAAGGCATCAAGGCTTGGTGCTCCAGTAATCAGTAAAGAGAATTTATTGATCAATGTTAATGAAAGTCTGCAATCTTGGATAACTGAAAGTAATATAAAAGTCTATGTTCTCGTCCCAGAAAACCTCAGATGTATAATAGCAGGTCCTAGTGAATGTGGTAAGACATTCTTATTAAAGAATCTATTTATACCCGGCACACAATTTGCTGGATCGTATACCATTGGTCCTACTGGTAATCAATATAATGATTTAGAGTATAAAGATATCGTGTTTATCAAGGATATAAAAGGATTACCCCACCCAGATAAACTACCAAAAGATATAAAGAAACTCATGATATTTGATGATGTTATAGCTAAGGAACCAATTTTTAATGAATACTTTTGTAGAGCTAGACGTGAAAATTGTGATATGATATATCTTAAACAAAATATATTCTCAGCAGATAGGCAGAATATTAGAGAGAACTGTAATCTATATTTCTTCTTTGAACAAACAAGCAAAGTCGTCACTGCTATATACTATGATCACTTTTCTGGATCTCAACTTAGTTATAATGATTTTAGTAATATATGTGAAAAGGTGTGGTCAAGGCCTCATAATTACATTGTCATTGATGAATCTAAAATTAGATATGATTGTGATAAACTAAGAAATATTTGGATTGGAGGGTTTTATAATTAGGTATAAGTATAAGTGTAAGTCTATATCTAAGTCTAAACCTAAGTCTATGACTATGACTATGACTAAGTACAAGTCTAAATCTATGACTAAGTCTAAGTCTATGGCTATGACTATGACAATGACAAAATCTACAATTAAATCAGATGGGTCTTCGACCAGCTAGTTACAGTAGATCTGCGAAGCAGCTTCACTGATGGGACTTTGCCCAACTGACTACGTCAGATGCAAATAAAACTCAATACATCCCCATTAAAGTCTATAGGTCTTCCATGCTGATCTTCAATATGAAATTCAATATATTCTGTTCTATCCTTTTGTTGCATTTTGATATAACATATTAGTCGGTATAATATTTGTTAGATAGACTGGAGGTTCCGTTAGAGTAAAAGTATATAGTGTGTCTGTGCTATTGCCATTATCTTTAACACCAGGTATAAGATTAAAATGAATATTAATAGTAATAAAACGCATAAAATCAATAATCTTTTGAGATGCATGTTTACATTGATCATATACTTTTTTTCTAAGTCCTAGTAATGAGGCTTTTTAAGTTTTCTACATCAAAGTTATTTGCACCTTGTTTTATTTCCATTAAACATTTCATTGTATTCTTATCGGGTTCTATTATAACATTACCATTAGTTTCTTCTTTTTTTAATTGTGCTATTTCAGTTAATTCATATGCACCCGGTGTAACAGCTGAAATCGGTGAAACCGCTTCGCGGACGTTACCTTCATACAAAAGTTGATTATTCGTTCTATTTAAATTAAACACTGAGTTATAAACCGATAATCCTATTAAACCTAATTTTGTTGTAATAAGAATAGGTTCACTAAAGTTAAAGTCTCTGTTGGCTTTATCAATCTAAAGATAAGTGTGCGTTCTTCATTAGTTTAAGTTAAAACTTCATGTATCTTTTGTAGTTCCAATAAGATTAAATTGTCAGTCTTTTTTAGCTTATAAAAAAGGACTTTGATTTGAATAAAACTTATGAATATAATATTGATATACACAAAAGTAAGATTATAAAATATAAACCAACTAATCTAGCAACAATGAATACGGTTAATACTAATATTATATCATTCTCAATAGAGAAGAGAACCATTTAAAAATACTTGATTACTACTACCTATTGATAAACTACCAAAAGATATGAAGAAACTCATGATATTTGATGATGTTATAGCTAAGGAACCAATTATTAATGAATTCTTTTGTAGAGCTAGACATGAATGTTATGATATGATATATCTTAAACAAAGTATATTCTCAGCAGATAGGCAGAGTATTAGAGAGAACTGTAATCTTTTTATTTTTTTGAACAAACAGGCAAAGCCATCACTGCTATATATTATGATCACTTTTCTGGATCTCAACTTAGTTATAATGATTTTAGTAATATATGTGAAAAGGTGTGGTCCAGGCCTTTTAATTACATTGTCATTGATGAATCTAAAAATAGATATGATTGTGGTAAGCCAAGAATTAATAGGGATTGGAGAGATTTATAACTAAGTATAAGTATAAGTCTATACCTAAGTCTAAGTCTAGGTCTATGACTATGACTAAGACTAAGTATAAGTCTAATTCTATGACTAAAACTAAGTCTATGGCTATGACTATCACAATGACTAAATCTATAACTAAATCAGATGAGTCTTCGAATATCTAGTTACACTAGATCTGCGAAGCAGCTTCACTGATGGGACTTTGCCCAACTGACTACGTCAGATGCAAAGTAAAACTCAATACATCCCCATTAAAGTCTATAGGTCTTCCATGCTCATCTTCAATATGAAATTCAATATATTATATTCTATCCTTTGTTACATTTTGATATATCATATTAGTCGTATAATGTTTGTTAGATCGACTGCGGGTTCCGTTAGAGTAAAAGAATACAGTGTGTCTGTGCTATTGCCATTATGTTTAACACCACATTTAAGATTACAATGAATATTAATAGTACTAAAACCCATAATATCAAAAATCTTTTAAGATGCATATTTACCTTGATCATATTTTTTTTCTAAATCCTAGTAATGAGGCTTTTGAGTTTTCTACATCAAAGTTAATTGCACCTTGTTTTATTTCCGTTAAATATTTCATTGTATTCTTATCGGGTTCTATTATAACATTACCATTAGTTTCTTCTTTTATTAATTGTGTTATTTCAGTTTATTCATATGCACCCGGTGTAACAGCTGAAATCGGTGAAACCGCTTCGCGGACGTTGCCTTCATACAAAAATTGATTATTCGTTCTATTTACCTTAACCACTGAGTTATAAACCGATAATCTTATTAAACCTAATTTTGTTGTATTAAGTATAGGTTCACTAAAGTTAAACTTTTCTGTTGGCTCTATCAGTCTAAAGATAAGTGTGTTCTTCTTTAGTTTTAGTTAAAGCTTCATGTATCTTTTGTAGTTCCAATAAGATTAAATTGTCAGTCATTTTTTGAATTATAAAAATGGACTTTGATTTGAATACAACTTATGAATTTAATAATGATATACACAAAAGTAAGATTATAGAATATAAACCAATTAATCTAGCAACAATGAATACGGTTAGTACTAATATTAATATCATTTTCAATCGAGAAGAGAACCATTTAAATATACTTGATTCATATCTTGAGATGGAGTTTGTTGTATCAGATAATGCTGGTGGTGTATTTGCTAATAATGCTAATATCAGATTAGTTAATTATGGTATGATGGCATTATTGAGTTCAATTAAGCTTGAAAATAGTGGTGGTAGGACAATTGATCTTATAGATCATTGTCATCCTAATCTCTTAAGGTGTAAGTCATTAACTAGCACTTGTGATGATTATGAGAGTGGTTTTGTTAGAAATCAAGGTAATAGAGATGGTCAACTCAAAGGTGATCATGCTGCTCCAGAACAAGGTCATATGTATATGATGATTAAGATGAGTGATCTATTTGGTTTTGTGAATGACTTAGAAAAGATTCTATATGGGATAGGATTTACACAAATATTAAAAACAAATAATAATGATAGAGCTCTATTTAGTGTTGATGCTGATCCTAGCCGAGTTGCTAATGATGATAATATTAAAATTACAGATATATCATGGTGTAAATCTAGTATTGATCCTAGTGATGATAATAGAATTATTGTACAGAAAGGATTAAATAAAAACAATAATATTGATTTTTATTATTATGAAAGCAAGACATTTTACAAGAATGTACCCAATGGTATTAACTTCTTATTTGATCTTGGTATGGAAAGTGGTATGGAAAAACCCCAATACATAATAATTGGTTTTGAAAATAGTAATGTTAATGAACAAACTCATGATGCAAGTACATTTGATATAATGAATGTTACTGAATGTTATTGTAAGATTGGTACTGAGTTTTATCCCGAGGATAGAATGAATAATAATTATGGTACTAATAATTATAATGAGGCTTTTAAAGAGATTGTTAATTTTAATAAAGATTATATTGGGTTACCTCATAATATTAAACCATATATAAATCATAGAACATTCAAAAGTAGTTATGGATTATATGTATTTGATACTAGATATCAAAATTATCATATAGGACCACAACCAATACAAATTAATTTTACATTTAGTGCTGCATTTGCTGATTTTATATGTCACGCAATGGTATTAACTAGTAATTTTATTAGTGCCAATAGTGATGGTAATAAGATGGTTGATATAATCTTGTAGTTATAGTTATAGTCAATGTTATAGTTAATAATAATAGTATAGTTATAGTTATAGTTATAGTTATAGTTATAGTTATAGTTATAGTTATAGTTATAGTTATAGTTATAGTTAATAATAACAGTATAGTTATATTTATAGTTATATACTTGTACTTATACATAGTAATATCCACATACTTATACTTGTACTTATACATAGTAATACCCATATAATTATACTTATACTTATAGCCAGTTAGCTCTAGTCATTATCTTAACCAAACAATTTCCTACTAGTCTTAACAAAACCTTTAGCATAAAAAGTATCTAGTTTCTTTTTTTTTCTCTAGAGTTAGACCTTTAGCTTCAAGTTTAGTCTTGGGCTTTGGCTTAGTCTTAGCCTCAGGTAATCGCCCGGCTTATTCTTAGTCTTATGTAATGGCTTAACAACAAACGGATTATACTTTTTAACTTCCATTATTTTTCATATATAAATATGAGTAGCTTTACTAAGTTTAAAACTAATTCTTATTGTTGTGGTGGTAGACATTATAGTGGTACTAAAATAATAATAGGGGTTGTCTCAGCCAAAGGAACTAAGGTGTTAAAGGGTAATTGTAATAAATGTAAAACGAATAAATCAATGACTGTCAGTGATGCAACAATAGAAGCAGCGGGATTGAAAGACTTCTTTAAGAGTTTAGGTAAAGCAACAGTTAACTTTTGAAAGAAAGTTGCTAGTAACCCAGTAAGAGCATTAGAAAAATCAAGTAAAATAGGAAGTGCTGCTGCAAGTAGAAACCCTAAAGCAGATCTAGCAGCTACACCTGATTTAATTAAATTTGCAACTACTGGTGAAGGTATAAAAAATGGTACAAAAAAGTAGAGGGTTATATTTAGGTACTAAGAAGAGACAGTTTAATTATATTAGAGTTTAAATAATAACTTTGTCTATCAGGAACTGCATGGCATGCCACGGACGAAGACCGTTCGCAGATGACTATGGGTATGACTTTAGCTTTGACTATAAGTGTTAGTCTAGGACTATGACTATGACTAGGAAAAAAAACTATAAGTGTAGGTCTATGACTATGACTATTACTATGACTAGGACTAGGTATATATCTCATGATGAAAAATAATACTAATAATATTATTACTAAATACATTATTACAACTAAACACTATTAACTTTAGTTTTAAAGATTACTCAATTTATTTTTCTTGTTCTTCTTATATTCTCCGTATACCTTAACTAATTCATTATATTCGTCATTATCTATTTTATTATCATTCATTGATTTAGTATATAGTTTCATAAACTAAACTGTTTACTTAAAATATACATTTGTGAATACTTTATAATTTTATTTCTTATTTTTCGTATTAATTGTTTTTGATAATGAGCCACAAACAGTTGCTGTAGTAAAAGCTATTGTTATGGAATAAGGTAATCCTATGCCTGTTAATGCAACTGATGTTGATGTTGCAGTTGTTGCTATAGTTTATAATAATATTTTTGTTATCTCAGCAATGTTAATGTAAATCTTATATCTAATTAATTTTTTTATATAATTATTAGTTTCGGTTTCATAATAATTTCTAATATCTTTTATAATATTAATGTTGTTATTAAATTTATTATTAGCTTGAATCGTTTCATTTATCAATCTTTTTGATAAAGATGACAGATCCGGATATTAAAATCTGTCTCCCGGTGCTGATGGTTGACTCATTTTCAGTAGTAAAATAACTCTCAATATCCTTCATTGGATTTTCTTGTTTAAAACCATAATGCATCTCTAATCTTTCTTGTTCTTTGTTGTCTACTAGCTTACTTTCTGGTAATATAGCTATAATATATTTTATAACTATCTTCATCAAAAATGATGAAGATAGTTATAAATCTTCGTCAATTTCACCTAAACCTCTCCATCTATCAACACACGCATCACCCAATTGAATATTAGTAATTGACTGATTAAACTTATTGTTATCAAACTCCACTTTTAATTCAATATATTTTAAAATGGTATCAGCGGAATTTTTGTTGCCAAAATGAACAATATTAGTTTCAATTTCAGTCATCTTATTGGCCAATGTGGATATATTAGATGAGTTAAGAGAAACTAGTTCAGCTGTATCACAGTCAATCCATACAGTATCTCCATTGGTTATAGATGATGGCAAACCAATAATATTAGCATTTAGTTGGCCAATTGTAACTTCTTCAAATGTACTCCATCTTTTTGATCTATGGGAGGGTGTACATTTGTAATTTTATAGGTATCTTTTATGTCAATATTATCATTGTCTTCCGGGAAGAAACCATGAGCTTTACTTAGTGTTAAGTTGTTCATTGATGTTGATGTTGATTGATGTTTAGCCTGATTGAGTCTGTTTCTTGTCATCTTTGTTTTTGTTTACAGTAAGAAATATACCTAATGATTCCAAAACCTTATTATTAGATTCAAAATCAAACTCGGATTTGAATAGTTCTTTTCATAGTATTTACCTTCTATGATCTCACCTTTAATATCTTCTATTCTGTCTGTTGGTGCCTGTGTTTTTAAAACTTCATTAACTTTAAATAATTCATAATTCCAGTTAGAAGTGTATCCTTTAGAGAAAATGTTACGTTTGCCGGCATTCCTGACATAATCACCAACTTTAAATTTAGGTTTCTTATTCTTAAAACTAAAAGTGTATTTAACCTTATCGGGATTATTAGAAGCATCAATGGGTGTCATTTTGATAGTAGAGTGAATGTTATTGTTATAGTTCTGTCTCATATTCTTTAAGTAAGGATTTAAATGTTTTATTGTAAAACTCACTAACTCTATCTACCCATAACTTTTCTGGTTTTTTTCACTTTCAGAGTCATCCCGTGGATGTTCACCTAGTACTATTTAAAAGCCATTAGTTATAGATATGCCAGATTTATTCTTCAGTGGAATTTTCTGAATATATCTATAACTGTTAATATAAGCTTATATTTATTATTGTATTTACTTAGAGATGATTTGGCTATCAAATCAGCTGACCATGTTTCATCTTTATATAATGGTATTATTCTTTCTCTTCTAAATTTTGTTATTTCGGGGTTGAATACTTCTTCAGCTAGGAGTTGTTGTTTAGTTTTAATTGTTCGTTGTTGTTTTTCCACCATTATTTGTTTAACATAATCAAAAACAAAATTATCTAATTGTTCTTGATTAATAATTTTCATAGATTATAGTTGTGTAGATATATTTAACATTTCATCATATAATCCATAATGAGCAGCTTTAGTTTCTAGTATACGTAATTTTAGTCATTCTACTAAACTATTTGGGTCTATTTTGCTAAGACCACTAGCTTTCACTTCTTCATCACTCTCGTTAACAGTTTCTTCCTCTTCTTCTACTACAGCCCCTTGTTCATAATCACTAGTATCACGTTGATATTATTTGTCTTCACTGGATGTTGTTATTGATATAACCTGAGAAGTGGGTTCACCGATACTAGCAAACATTCTTCTTATAAGTTTTGATCTATTACTTTAGTATCTCCTCTTTGTTTATAACCAATATACTTTAGAAATTGTTTTATTTTGATTTCATCACCTTTTATATCTCTTTCGGTTACATCTTTACTAGTAATAAGCATAGCAAAGCCCTTAGAAAAATCATAGACTTTACATTTCTTTTTTTACCATCTGGTATTAGAGATACATCTATATCATTTTAAATTTGTTCGAATTCGCATCGATATTAATTGGAATTGTTCTTTTGTTTGTTTACCCTTTTCTAACAAAATATCAATCATATCATTGTCTACAGTAAATGTGTTGCCTCTCTCATCTTTTAATTTTACACGTGCATCGGTTGTGGGTGTCATGAGAGCAGCTCGTTCATCAAAAAAGCTGTTTTGTTGTTGGTTCCATAGACTCAAAAGAATTAGTATCACTGTCTAATGCGGCTAAATTTTTGTTTTGAAGAGCTAGCATTGATTCAGCGTTTGTATTTAAAGTTTTAGTTAAAAGATCAAATCAATCTTCTCTGTCGCCATAATATCCTTGTTGTCTTAGTTTATCTTCTAATCTATTTCTTCTGTATAGTTTTCAGACTTCCCACATTTTTTAAGATAAACACATTCCCTACAAGTGAAAAGTTTAAATCTATAGTTTGATATATGTTGATTTACTTTGCATAAACTACATACTAAATATTGATCTGGGTCACTAAAATGACTATGCATATGATTATTTTTTTCTTTATATGTTATAGTTTCAATACATACGAAACATATATATGGTTTACTTTGACACTCATCACAACTCCAAGACCAAGCCTTATTTTTACATTTGTCACATTTGGTTCTATATATTTTTGTTAAAAAGGTATATAAATAATATTATTTCAAATTTTGTTGTATAAAAATGAATGGTCAAAATAATCTTTCCGCAAATGAACAACTCCAATCTGGAAGTGAGCGAGTTTAATTGGGAGGTGGGCAAGCTCAATCTTCAAGTGGGCAATCAAGTTCTTCGGATATGACCATCCAAATTTTGTTAAACAAAAACAAGACAGAAGTTAAAAACAAACCAATAGATAAAGGAGAACAAAAGAGGGAAGCAGAAAAAGGTTTAGAATCAATCAGAAATTTTAATAAAATAAATGAAGAGATAAAGAAGTCTTATGGTGAACAGGAAGCAAAAACAAAACATCGGGAAAAGAATATGCGTGAGTCTTTGCTAAAGGCAGAAGCTAAATACTTAGAAGATGACGATGGAGAATCATCTAGAGATGGAGAACCATCTAGAGATGGAGAGTCATCTATAGACGGTGAATCATCTAGATATCGAGATAAAGATAAAGATTCAGATTCAGATTCATCTAAAGATTCAGATTAATCTGATGAAGATTTCTATTCTAAGAAGCCTAAAACTCATTCTAGTAAGATTAGATGTGAAGAATGTAATGAAGAATTAACACAAAAGAATTATGGTAGACACTTTCATTCACTTAAACATAAAAAGAATGAGCGACTAAATAACAGAAATAAAATTTTTGAGAGTGCTAATGAGAGTGGGAAGAAAATTACTAATGAAGATATAGAACAAAAGATAGACAAGCAGTATTCTGAACTAGAAGGAATAAAGTATTGTGATAGTTTTGACATGTATCTAGACAATAATACTGCTTATAAAAAAACATTTGAAAACATTAAGGCATAAAAATAATGTAAGGCTAAATAATGGGGAAATAATAAAGAATGGAGATAGGTTTGATTGTGTAACATGCAAGACTACTTTAAGTCAATATAGTGTGGATAAACACTTTAAAACAAAGACACATCTAGATAATGTTGGGGGAATATCTAAAGATAAAATAACTAAAGACAGTTCAAGTTATTGTGATATATGTAACAGTAGATATGATATTAAAAAGAAACACATTGCATCAGAACAACATAATGAAAATAATAAAGAGAAAAAACTTGTTGAAGAAAAGTGGACAGATAAAGTTAATGAGTTAAGATTAGATCATAACATGAAGCACAATCAAATAATAATATCCAGTAGTGATTATGACGATCCTAGATTCTTGGAAGCATTGGAGGCAATGCACAACATACACCCCCAAATTAAATTTAACACCTTTGATGTAGTAAGGTATTTAAAACCTACATATGATAAGATAGAAGAAAATGAATTCACATTGAGGTTAATGACTAGACAATACGATGGACCTTATGACTTGGATATGTTGAATGGTGAACTGGAGGTTAGAATGCAGGAATAAGAAATGAATCAATCTGGTTGGAGCAAATATTTATCAAAAGAACTATGTATATACACAGGTTTTATCCAACTGGAGGATGTACTACTATGGTACCATTCCCATCTAGATATATACTTAAAACATAATACTCATAATAAATGTTTACTATGGTGTTTAATTGCTTATCTACATCCTGATAAAGACCACCCCAATATAGTTAGTAATTATAATAAACCTGAATATATTAATGAATAAAAATTACCAAAGACTCCACTTCCTTATTGATATAAAGATTTTCAGAAAATGCAAGAGATGAATGAAGATAAAGTATTAGTCAATGTGTTTAATCTAATTAAAACTATAAATCCTGTATTAATCAATCATAATGATCCTAAAGGATGTAATATAATATATTGGGATAATCATTATCTACTATGTAAAGATGTCTCAATCTTATTAAGATCATCTAATCATAAAAGTTGTCCACGTCTAAAATGTTGTGTGTCATATAGAACTGAGGATGCATTAAATAAACATTTAGAGATGTGTAATGATACTGGAAGAAGAACATTCCATAATAATGAATATCTAAAGTTCGATAAACTCCATTATAAGAACAGAGTACCATTTGCTATGTAATATGTTTTTGAATGTATAATAAAAGATGGGAAACACTTACCTATTGCTTGTGGATTATATTTAAAAGGGATCATTCTGGTATATTAGAAGATGAGTATGAAAGTTACTGTGGAGGTGTTTTAGTTGAATGGTTTATAAGTAGGATGAGTTATTATAAGGAATTATTTAAAGGTATATTTAGTATAAATGTTCCATTGAAAAAAGATAGTATTACTCCACTTACTAATATGTGTTGTTTTTGTAAAGATTATATGGATAGAAACATTGTTGATGATCACCTAAATGGAAAATTTGGAGGATATGCTCACAATAAGTGTGACCTTCAAGCCAAGAATAATTTTGTTCCAATATATGCATTTAATTCTACTAATTATGTTAACCATCTATTTATAATTAAACTGGCAGAGAAGGTTAGAATAAAAGTATTAACTAAGACTGATGAGAATTATATTTGTATTGATATGGGTCATACAAAAGCTTTAGATATGTTTAGGTTCTTCCATCCACTAAGCTTGAATAAGATAAGTTGTATAGTACATAATAATGAGTTAGGTAAGCTGAAAGATGAAATACCTAATGATACTATTATGGAAGCTTGTTTCCTTAAAGCAAAAGCATTTTGTTTAAATACAGTTCAAGGTGAAGAAGAAAAGAAGTTAGAAGGAATAACTTAAAGTACTATTAGAAACCAAATTATTTCGGAAAATTATACTAATGCTATATATGAAGGTAAAACTAAGTATGTAACTATTTATACTACTGATAGTAATAGGCATCATTTAGAAACAAAAGAACAAAACAAGATAGCTATGGATCCATTTGATGATAAAGGCATTAGAGATAGTAATGGTAAATTTAGATTCTATCAGTGAATTAGATTTTTATAATATTTAGGGAGAAGATATATAAATTTATTTTTATTATTATTGTTTTTTATTAGAGTAAAATAACAAGAAATATTAAATTAATGAAATTATTAGTAAAAAAGAGCTAAATGTAATAAAAGCAAAAACTGCAATTTTAAGCATGGATAGTTATTATTGTAGAGATTATAAGGATAGAGACATTGTTGATGATCACCTAAATGGAAAATTTGGAGGATATGCTCACAATAAGTGTGACCTTCAAGCCAAGAATAATTTTGTACCAATATATGCATTTAATTCTACTAATTATGATAACCATCTTTTTATAATTAAACTGGCAGAGAAGGTTAGAATAAAAGTATTAACTAAGACTGATGGGAATTATATTTGTATTGATATGGGTCATACAAAAACCTTAGATATGTTTAGGTTCTTCCATCCACTCAGCTTGGATGCCATAAGTAAAACATTGAGTGATAGAGAGTGTGTAACATTAAACATGGATTAGAAAGACGTAAAGGTATATTCCATTATGAGTGGTTTGAGAGTATGGATAAACTTAATAATACCAAACTACCACCCGAAGAAGCATTCTTTTCTAAGTTGAAACAAAGTGGTATCACAGATAAAGAATATCAGCAGGCTTTAGATTGTTGAAATAAAACTCGATGTAATACAATTGAAGACTATATGATGTTATATCTTAAAACTGATGTATTAAAATCGGTAAATGTATTTGAGAAGCTTAGAGATAAGTGTTTAGAATATTATAAAATAGATCCTTGTTACACATATTCTACTCCTGGATTGACTTGGTTATGTGGATTAAAATATACTAATGTTGAACTTAAATATTATAAAGAAAATACAGTTAATATCTGTGACACAATACAACTTGGCATTAGAGGTGGGTTCGCTTCAGTATTAGGTGATTGTCATTTAATATGTAAAACTAAACAAGTAGATCCTGAGTATACTGGGAAAGAGAATTATCTAAAGTATTTAGACTTCAACTCATTGTTTGCATCTGCTATGGTTCAAGCTTTACCTACTGGTGAAATCAAATTATGTGATAATCCAGAAACTGGCTTTGCAGAAGTAGTATATACAAGATCTTGCTCTAACACAGGATATATCTATACCATTGATATAAGGTATAATGATGACTTGAAACAGAAAACAAAGAAATATCCATTTTTTCCTGAAAAGACAAAATGTGACAAGGATATGAACCTAATGAGAAGTTGATGATAAAGTTTACAGATAAGGAAGATTATGTAAAAGATGGAGAGATGTTAGATTGGTTTTTAAGTAATGGTTTAAGATCGGAAAATATTATAATTAAGCAAAAGTTGGAGTATAAAATAGTGAATGGTTAAAACCTTATAATGAGTTTAATATTCAGAAAAGAAAAAAAGCTAAAGCTAACGGCGATAAACTTGGTGATGTGTTTTTAAGTTAATGAATAACGCCTTATATGGAAAAACAATAGAGAATGTATACAATAGACAAGATGTAGAGTTAGTTAATGATGTAGATAGATGTGTTAAATTACTAACGAATGTCAGTTTTAAATATGCTGTGGAATTTGATGATGACCTAGTGGCCGTACATAAAATTAGAGGTAATGTTAAGTTAGATAAGTTTAATTATATTGGTTTTGTTATATTAGAGGAAGCTAAACTGTTTATGTATAAAGCCATATATGAATACTTTGAGAAAATGTTAACTTGTAGTTATCATTATACAGATACTGAAAGTATATTTATAAATATTAATGATCCTTTAGATTGTGATATAGAAAAAAAATGAATAAGATAAGTTGTATAGTACATAATAATGAGTTAGGTAAGCTGAAAGATGAAATACCTAATGATACTATTATAGAAGTTTGTTTCCTTAAAGCAACAGCATTTTATTTAAATACAGTTCAAGGTGAAGAAGAAAAGAAGTTAGAAGGAATAACTAAAGCTACTATTAGAAACCAAATTATTTCGGAAAATTATACTAATGCTATATATGAAGGTAAAACTAAGTATGTAACTATTTATACTATTGATAGTAATAGGCATCATTTAGAAACAAAAGAACAAAACAAGATAGCTATGGATCCATTTGATGATAAAGGCATTAGAGAAAGTAATGGTAAATTTAGATTCTATCAGTGAATTAGATTTTTATAATATTTAGGGAGAAGATATATAAATATATTTTTATTATTATTGTTTTTTATTAGAGTAAAATAACAAGAAATATTAAATTAATGAAAATATTAGAAAAAATGAGCTAAATGTAATAAAAGCAAAAACTGCAATTTTAAGCATGGATAGAGTCACCTCCGACCATATACACATTACTGAAAGACCCACAATTGAAACACCCGAGTGCAAGTTTGGGTATGATAGACAAGTGCAATGCTAGATATTGACCCAGGTTGAGGTGTCAGACCAAAAGTTGATATTTCGTGACCATCCCAGAGTGAACATGTCCATGAACATGTTCAGATTTTTGTGCACTACAAACTAACTTTTCTGCAGTCCAAAATTAAATATTCGTGCGTTCATGTCCAGACGTTCAAAGTTACCTGTGTCCAGACTTTCGTGCTCGCAAAAAAAAAGTTCGCGCGCTCCAAAATAATGATTTTTATCGGATTCATCAGGAGTTTTTCAAACTTAAACTTCATTCAATTTGATATCAAGTGATTCCCTATTCAACGGGAGTTTAAAACGGCAAGAGCTTTTGATCAAGCTTTACTAGCAAGAAAGAAAGGTTTTCTCGTTTCTTTTAAGCTCCAAATAACCTAATATTATTTCAAAAGTTTTTTTGGTCGAATCGAGAAGTTATTCAAGCCAAACTAAATTTGACGTGGCAAGTCTCCAGTATATTTGAAGTCTGGAACGCAGGAATTTTTGTTATGGCATGTATTCAAAGAAGTCAGAATTTCTTAAGAAATTTTGGACATTACTAAAAGTCCAAATTTAAAAACTGGCTTTTTAATGGAACAAGGAATTGTTCAAATCCGACCAAACTCGTAGTCAGAGAGTCCCTATTTAAGGAAAAAATCCAGAGCAGCAAAAGGTTTAGCTTGTCTACATAAAAAAATGCATTTCTCTCTTTTTAGTTTCATATAAGCAAAATATAAGTGAATGATATATTCTAAAAAGTAATTTTCTCTCATCGGGTCAAGGAGCTGTTCGAATCAAGCCGAAACTTGGTGTGGCAGATCCCCAGTGTAACTTGAGTCGGGAAAAGAGTGAATTTTTGTTCCAGCTTCACCAGAAAGAAAGTTTCAAATAAGCGAATAATATGCGAGACATGAATTTGGGTAGTTTCTTATAGCACACAAGGTAATTTGTTTTTTTTTCTCTGGTGAGCGCACGAACATCTGCAAATAAGCAGGTTTGAACGCACAAAAGTCTGGGCGTAGGGAACTTTGAACGCACGACAGTCTGTTCATGAATGCACGAATTTTTCGAGTTCATGATCAGACTTTTTTGCGTTCGAAGTTGCCTATGTCCAGACTTTCGTGCGTTCATTTTTCTTTCCAGACCGTGCAATTTTGATTGCACAACACCCCCTTGTGCGTTCATTTCGGTCGGGACATATCAACTTTTGGTGTGACACCTCAATCTGGGAATACCTGCTATGAGTAGTTCTGTTGCATGGTTTCTCGGCTCTGTTAGAGTCATTTCAAAAATCTAACTCAGATCGCTAATACTCACGAAGCCATATTTTATCAATGGTGTCACGTAACCTATACGCGAAGCTCCCTGTTCGGGGATCTAAAATCGATTACTATGGAACCCTAGTATGAGATGTAGACAAAACTTGGAACTTTTTTTCTTCAGCATTCCGGAAAATGGTAGCACCGGATCCGAAAAGCAAAACTACATCAAGCAACCCAACTGAGAAGAAGAAGAAGAAGAAAAATGCAACTCAACCATCTCTGACCCTAATAAGCAAAATTGTTGGTTTAGTGAACTTGGTTTTGATTCTGAGCGTGATTGGGGTGCTTGGAGTCAATCAATTCTTCATATTCTCTATGTGGACTGACACGACAACTGACGATCTAACAGATAAAATTTGAGCAGAACAAAAACAATGATGACTAAGTTATCAAAATTCACGAGAAGAGTCAAGCCATTTTCGAAATAATAGAAAAAAAATGCATAATTGTGTTCTATTTTTTTGTTACAAAGATGTATCCCCATTTTCCGGTATTATATTAAATTGATTGGTTTCAAGTATACGTAATTCATTCTTCGATAACTGAAAAAAAAATCAAAGTTGAAGCGATCCAATGATCAAAATGATGCAAAATGATTTGATAAGAAAAACGGTGGTTCGGTATGTAAATACATGCAACGTATAGGGACCAATCAAATCCGGTATAATAGTGAAATTTTGCGGAATTAACGCTATAAAATAGGCCACAATGTCGTCTAAAGATTAATATTTTTTTCATAAATTTTTTTGCATTTTCTTAATTTTGCTTGTTTTTTTTGCTTAATTTTGCTTAATTTTTTCTTGGTTCTATATACAATCAATGGTATCCAAAGGTTGCGTTTCCCAAAAAGTGAATTTCCAGTCTGCAGGTAAACACACCAGGGGGCTTTAGGCGTTTAAAGTTATACAGACTGGGAACAACGAAAAAACAAAAGTGTCTGAACATTAACGCTATCAAATCTAACCATGGAATGCATGAAATTCTGGTGATCGCGCCAAGTTCCTTATCAAAATCTGAGCGCGCAGTGTAGGGACGGGAACTCATGACAGTCTTGTCATGAACGCACAAACGCCTGAACAGAACGGCTCGGAGATCTTTTTTCCTAAATACACAGAAAACTTTACGTTCGTTTAAAATCAAATTTTTGTAAGTTCGTTTCTAGGCTTCCGACAGAAAATTACCTTGGTGGTAACAAGATCCATGCTGATGAAGACGCTAGAAGATTCCCGATTCGAGTTATGAATAAATTTTTTTCTTCTTCGGCATTGTAAGGCTGATAAGCATCCTAATATCGCAAGTCGAAATTCCTTTTGCTATCAAAAAATATTGTGATTCCAAATTCAATGCCATCTAACCAAATTCGTTTGTTCGAAGAAATATACGTAAGCAAAAGTAGCTGAATTTTAAAATCAAGTTTAGTAAACTAGAAATTTGAAATGACTACACAAAAAAGCAAACTTTTCAACCAAATATTTTGAGCTAACAAAAAACAGTAACAAACTTTTATGGTTTCTAATTCGAGTAAACAATCGATCCATTAAACAGTCGATATACTAAAAATCGAGATGTTAACGATCATTTGGTTGTTTCAACATCATTTTAGAAAAAAATCGGAATCTCTTTTTATCAATTTACACTCATTTTAATATTATCTCCCTTAGTTTCCTTTTTCCGGCCAAATTTTCGTTACCCCTGATTCAATTTTGTTTTTGCAGTATTTTTATCAACAGTGGAAAAACGCTTCTCTTAATCACTGATTTTATTTCATTTTAACAAAATTGAAATTTTTAAAAAGTTCTTGACATTCTTGATATGAACGCAAAAAAGCCGGAACATAATGGCTCGGAATTCTTTTCATAAATACACGAATAACTTTACGATCGTTTAAAATCAAATTTTTTTAGGTTCGTTTCTAGGCTTTCGACAGAAAATTACCGTGTGGGTATCAAGATCCATGAAGATGAAGACGCTAGATGATTCCCCGATTCGAGTTATGAACATATTTTTTTCTTCTTCGGCATTGTAAGGCTGATAAGCATCCTAATATCGCAAGTCGAAATTCCTTTTGCTATCAAAAAATATTGTGATTAAAAACTTGAATGAATAAAAAAAGAAGGTAGGAAAACTTTCTAGCATAAAATAAAAAAACGTTTTCTAGATGTATATCAAGAATTTTCTTCCAACATCTCTTAAGATGAAACATACATTCAAAATATCTTCCAAGGGTATAATTTTGAAAAATTTTGCTGAAAATCAAACAATCACTTCTTTAATATTTGAAAAGTTCAGATCGCAACTCCGTAACTGAAATAATTTGAGCAAGAATTACAAGATAATCTCTCAGAAAACCGAGTTATCAACATGCTGTTAATCAGTCTAGGCAAGAAATCTTGACTGAAAACCAACTTTCGTACCAAAATTCCTGTCAATAAAACTTTGCTCAAGAAACAACAATAGCAAATCCCGCTGCCTTCCAAATTCAATGCCATCTAACCAAATTCGTTTGTTCGAAGAAATATACGTCAGCAAAAGTAGCTGAATTTTAAAATCAAGTTTAGTAAACTAGAAATTTGAAATGACTACACAAAAAAGCAAACTTTTCAACCAACTATTTTGAACTAACAAAAAACAGTAACAAACTTTTATGGTTTCTAATTCGAGTAAAAAATCGATCCATTAAACAGTCGATATACTAAAAATTGAGATTTTAACGATCAATTTTGTTGTTTCAACGTCATTTTGAAAAAAAATCGGAAATTCTTTTTATCAATTTACACTCATTTTAATATTATCTCCCTTAGTTTCCTTTTTCCGGCCAATTTTTCGTTACCACTGATTCAATTTTGTTTTTGCAGTATTTTTATCAACAGTGCAAAAACACTTCTCTTAATCACTGATTTTATTTCATCCTAACAAAATTGAGATTTTTAAAAAGTTGTACAAACAAAAAAAAACTGAAGTCTTGATTTCACCAATTTTTGAAGACTTGTTTCTAAAATAAAAAATTTTATCACTGTCTTTCTACATTTTTAGTAAAACACATTTTCGGAACAGAATGGGACTCTGAATTAAAAAATATTTAATTGTATCAGCAATTTGTGAAATTTCTAATTAAAATCTGTTTGGTCTTCGTTCGAATGTTTTATTGTTTCAGTGGATATTGGTTGTATTTGAGTTGCATTTTGGCAGTTGTATCCTAACACTGCAGTTGAATCCTTTATAAGGTCCTTTATAACATTTTACTTTCCGGTGACACGGAACCTCTATTTTTTATGAAAACAACTAAAGAATAATTTTGTCTTGCTCATCTGATTAGTGACGATTTATACGGTTAGAAATTTTGTGGGGAAATTGATTTAATTTAAATATAATTGAATTCAGCTAACAATAGTTCTGTATTCTTTTATAATAATGTGATAATCATTTTTTGTTCCGACCCTCTTGAGGGGGGAAGAACTATATACTCAAATGGAGTTTTTTTTGTTCAGTCAATTTTGGCCGATCGATATATTCACCGTAGTGAGTTGAGACTGGTATCATTAGAAAGCTTGTCCAGCGTAGAATATGGAATAAAAAAGATTTTTTTGATTTTCGTTTCTTACAGGGAGTTATCGAGGTTTAAACTTTTGAGAAAATAGAGTGAATTCCGTTGATTTTATTCACATTGTCCGGAATTTTCGCCAATTTTCGACTACAATTTCGCCAATTTTGCTAAAATTTGTTATTTTTTTAAATGTTTATTGATTTTCTTGCTAAATTCCAAGTTATTTCTAATTTCTTTGTCAATAATTCTGGCTAAATGTTTCAAAATTCAGAGTTCTTCATCAAAAACAGCACGAAATAAGTTTCTTTAGTCCGCTTTGATTATATTTGCAGGAAGTACACACCCAAAACCACCAACACTTTCTTTGTACACTCAAAAGGGGCCATTTCAACTTCAACTTCGGTTGGGAGTGCTCCGTAATTGAGACTTTGCCGTTTTTTGCTAACTTTACTCGTTGATTATCAAAAACGCGGCATTTATTTTGATTTGTTAACAAACAAAATATCTATACCTATAACACCCGAAAAATTAAGTGTTCTTAATTGACGAGCACCATTAGCAGGGCTAGTTTTGGACCAATCGTGGACTGTTACAATCCAAAAATATTTCGGATTGTAATCAGTCGGTCTTTTTATAAAAAAAAATTCGATCCTTTTTATATTATTTAAACAAAAGAAAATTTCAAATCAAAGCTCACTATTGATAGGTCCATTTGACTTCCTAATTAGCTCCAAATTAGTTTGTCTAGTTTATTGCTTGACAGATAATGGTCGTTTTGACTTTTTTACAAAAATAATTTGGTTTTTAAATAAATAATGGCTTATTGAACTTTGCCTCCATTTTTCACTTAATTTGGTTTTTTTGTAGATGTGTCAGCAATGAAAGAATGCTTCCTCTTTCTACTGATTTTAAATCTAATCATTAATAATTGATGATATTATTGTCTTTGAAGATGTAGATTATGGTTTTAACGGCTTCGAAACTACTTTCCCGAAGAATTTCAAAGATTTTTTTATCTTTCTACTTTGTCTTTTAGTCGTACAATAACACGGTTATGGTTATTTTTCTGTACAATAACACACAGTTTCATTGGTAGTTACGAAAGAATAGATGAGCAGATATTTGGATATTTTTACATAACTGATGGCTTTCATGACTCTGGAAACAATTGTTTTCCAAAAAAAAACACGTTTTAACTTCACAATTTTGTTCATTTTTTTCGTCTTTTTGTTAACTAGTCTCGTTAATTACAGGCCAAATATGACATTTTTGTTATCAAGGGAGGGTGTCAAAAGGGATTGGTGTCACAAAATCTAAGGTTTTTTTAAATTTTGTTATGACTTTAATGGCTTCGACACGGGTTTTCCACAAAATATAAGTAAATTAATTTTTGATCTAAGTCGTTTTTGACGTTCTTTTTGTAGACGTATGACAAATTCTAGATAATTGCAGGTCTCAAGGCTTTCTCTTGGAAATATAAACGAACCTATTTAATTATTTCATTTTTTAATTAATGGCTTTTTTATCTCTTTTGAAACAATTTTTTTTTTCGAAAAAGACTAGTATTACTTAGTTTTGCCTTTTTTTGTCTACTTGTTACCTAGTTTCATTAATTAGAGGTCACATAAAACTTTATTGGTGTTCGCCGAGACCGCAATAAAACATATTTTGAGGGCCAAAGTATGGCTTTACGTTTTCGAAAGCGTTTTCTGGCGAGTTTTATCTGACTGTTTGTTTGTTCTCTTTTTGTTGTTATTTTGTAACCGCATTAAAAATTGAATACCGACAGTTCTTAATTCCCGTATGTAGAAGCATTGGAAATTTTAAACCTTCTGGAACTTTTACTTGATTTCCAATTGTTTTCATTACTTTGAAATTAATTGTTTTTAAAAAAAATGAGAGAATTTTTCAACTTGTTTTCAACTGTTTTAACAGGTTTTGTTCTTTATTGTCTAATTGTTACCGAGCCATATTATTGACTGGTCCCATATCTTTTACAATTTAGTTTGTTTAGTTTCAGTTTCATCTGACACTAATTTGACTATGATATTAAGTTTTGTTTTTAAAACGGACATAAAGTTTTTGATGTAATTAATGTTTGTTGTTGTTTAATTTTGCTGTTCGTCTTGACCCGCTTTCTTAATATTGGCTTATCTCATCAATCTGATGCATCATTTTTTTTACTCCACAGAGTTATTTACTTTGGAGCTATCTTTTCGTTCATATACAAATCTTTTTTGAAAATTAATTGAATTTTTGGGTTTTTCTATCTGTTCCTCATTTGGTAGAGAATTATGCCAAAATTGTGGATGAGCGGGGTCGGAACCTTATGTGCGATCGCACATTACCGAGCCTCCTTTTTAGAAAATAAGCTTAGACGATTATGCCTCCCAAATTGCAACATTGCCTCTCTAACGAACTGATAGAAACTATAGAACTTAAATAAGAAACGAGCTTAGAGCACAGTAGAGAATGGGTGATTAATTTTTTTGGATAGCTTAAATCAGGAAACATAACCATATGGTTAAATATTTACATTGTCTATTAAATTGTTTTAAGCTAAATAAAACTGTTAGTAGAAAAATAATAATAATAACTGTTAATAATAAAATAATAGTAAAATAAATATCAAGCACTAAATATAAAACTGATTATTATCGACTGCTAGAAGAAGACTGTGTTCCACGTTCATTAAATTTTGTATTGTCATTTTTATGATTACCGGCAGATCATACAAATCATCGATGACCTTGTATAATGATAACCAGAAAGGTTGTATGATGGGACCCGGGATAGAACTAGTTTTGTTTTTCCAGGTCGCGTTCAGGAACTGAACGATTCACTGGATTTGTTGAGTATGCAACACGCAGGTGACTTTGAACAGTTGACAGTTGCCAGTGACCAACTCAACTCTCGATGGTCTGACCTTCAAACAGATCATGGTATGTCATGTACATCCCAGTTACATTCCTCAAAGCTTTAATTATGGTATATGTCTTAGTTGGACAATTGAATCTTGGGTAATCAAGCAAATAATCAGTGAAAGTCATTGGGCAGCATATCACTCCTTTGGACATTTCCCGTTTTTCATCAATTGGTATCTATCGTATTTTGGCGAGTTTTGGAACATAAATCTAATGTAAATTGCCAATTTTGTTGCCATTATCAAGAACAGATTTCCACCAGTTTCTTATAATGCACTCCAAATAATGCAAAGGTGAACTAGCATGAAGTGCAGATAAAATGTATATACACAATTTTCCTTAAAAGTGCTCGCCCGGATCGAACTCCAAGTCTATATCAGTAATAGGCAAGTCTCATTCAAGTCATTCAAGTCTGACAAGTGTTGGATAAGACTTGAATAACACTTGAAAGTTGATTCCCAAGTCTATTTTTTGCGTTTTAGGTACCTATTTTGACCGTTTTTCTGGCTAATTTTCGCGTTTTCGCGAACGAAAACAAAAGTAACAAAAAAAATCCATTTTCAGGGTTAAAAATCTGTTATCACTTTTAATATGAAAGAAAGTCGCTGGCTTGAATAATGTGAAATATTTCTAAAATTTTTGTAGAAGTACCAAAAAATTTATATGAAAAAATAAATTTAATTTTAAGGAAAAAACTAAATATAGAATAAAAAATACGGGTTTGAGTATTGTTCTAGATGCTGATTGAATCTTGTTGTTTGAATTGAATCAAAAATGGAACAATCATACTCAGCAGTAATCATCGAGAAGCAAGAGCTTATTTCTTCAGTCTGGAACCGATGGGACCAGTCATTTATTTATTTGTGGAATCTGACTTTTAAAAAAATTCAGTTTAGGCTATTGAATTTCGATCTATGACGTTTTGCTCCAATAGTAGACCTTTACTGATTCTCATCTTGATTCTTATAATGTAGAAGTTTCCTAAAAATAGGAAAAAAGTTTAAGTTCTAGCACTCGTTTATGAGATACATTAATTTAGTTTCAACGAACATTTATCGACTTTTAGAGCCCTTGCAGTTAAAAAACATTGCTTGTTTGATTATTGGTATAGTAGATTATCATACAAACAATTAAAATTTCTCTTTGTTAACATCTCAGTAGATAAATTAATCTCCTTCAGATTTGAAAAGAGTAAATAAGAGTAAATATTTGACATTTTGAGACCAAAGACTGGCGAAACATTCACAAATTAAACCGGCAATTTCTTTCGTGAGGCATCCCTTCCCCCATCTTTTTAATTTTTTGTTTAGAACACTTTTAGTTAATTCGTTTTTAAACAATTTCAAGCTTAACGGGAAATTTTTAACAACATTTAAAAATATCTCATTTTTGATCGAAATTTAAGGGATTATTATAGATCACTGAATAATTTTGTAATTTAGCGACTGAAGTCTTTAAAACACCTAAATTTATTTTGTCGCCGGAATAAATTACCCGATAATAAAAATATCGGTTTTCACTTTCAGCTGGTTTGCGAAATAAAAATTATATCTGGATGCAAATCAACAATTGGATATCAGAAAATTACACTGGCCATTTTTTTTCTACTGAAACCATTTTATGTGTAGTTCTGAAAAACGTAGTATTATATTTTTTTAGCATGCCATTTTACATTTTTCTCTCGGCAGTTCATTGTCCAGAGTTCTACTATCTTCGTAAGCTATCTACCAAGCTATCTACCAAGCTTAGTAAGCTCTAACGCCCTAACGGGGCTTGAATTTGATTTCCCTCAAACATTGTCCATCCATATGGGTATGTTTTGTAATTAAAAATCTTCTTAACTAAATCAAATAAATATTCTTTGACATCTCTTTTGAATTTAGGAGGACTTCAAAATGGATTATAGTTGGGAAAATCACGCGCCTGTGGCATCGAATTGTTGTAATTGTAACTCGGTAGAAAAAAATTACATCGGCGACGCTGGCAATTACATTTGTTTGAGTATAAAAATACTTTCTCGTTATATCGTTTGGCGTAAAGATCTAGCAAAAATTGTCAGCTTTCTGTATTTGTCCAGCAATATCAAGCCATTTAAAGACTGGCCAGCAATTGCTCCACCCTCAATTTCTTAGAGGAATCGGACCAAAAAAATTGGCGTGAAATTGTAAAAAGAACGTGGGAATATGAGAAGGACTTGACATTTGTTTCTCAGGTTCTCATCCACTACTACGTGGGGTTACTACCACAGTTTTTTTCTACTAGTTTTTAAAATAAGCAAATTTGTAAAGCATTTTTAGAAAAATGTTTTTTCTTTTTTCATCTATGCAATTCGAGTTTGTGTTCATCGGCAAATCAACGTGATTGTCCCATGTTGAAGCATAGTTCAAAAACGATTTTTAAGCCGAAATAAGTTGATAAACTGATATTGCACTACAAAACCTTGCTGTTTAAGTTTCTATGACACATCAAGATAATGTCCACTTCCTTTTACAGCATAACTTTGGAGTGAAATTATTTGTTATCCGAGCTCACCATTGTTTTTTCGTCATTATATCACTGCAAGCTGGCAACGGTACTGAAAAAAAATCTGATTTCAAATAAACCCCAGTTGAGAGGTCGACTTATGAAAAGACAGACCTTTGAAATGGGTGGATTTAGTAATAATGTGCTATGTATTTAGTGTAAAGAACAGACCCCACCTCGACTTTATTAGTCTTTCTGTATGACCAACCCATCGACTGGTGACGTGGCTGCCAATTAGACACCAATTAAAAACAATAGGTGTACGTAAATATACTGTTACAGTGTGTTAAATACAAAACAAGGGAAAGCAAGTATAAAAGTTGGATTTTACCATAAACTTGGTACCGATATATTTTGGTGTTGGTTATAGTTTTCATTTTTTTCTTTAGACAAACTCAGCGACGACGTGAACTCTCTTCGCGTTGACTTTGAAAACGGCAGACAAGAGTTGTGGGATTCGATTTCTGAACTGGAAGACCGAATCCAAGTTGTGAACCAGTCAGTTCTAACCGGATACGCAGAGGCGTTCTCCCTTGTGTCCAGTAACTTTTCAAACCTGACGCTGGGTTCTGGAAATGAATCGGACCCACTTCAAATCCGGCAGATTTGGGCAGGAATTGCACAGAATGAGATTCGGCTGAAAGATTTACAGAAAGAAACTGAAATGATGGAATCCATTATGGCTGATGTAGGAGTTGGAGGTAATTTTTTCTGAGAAAATTTTTAAAATCTATCAAATTTTGAACCTGCAGAGTATATTTTGGCGAAATGGGGTTCAATGGGCAAAAGCAATCACAACGTAAAATGGGGAAAAGCAATCAATGGTAAAATTTGAAAAATCAATTGCAACAAAATTACGCAAAAAAACTGGCGTCGTTATTTTGACCTTGTATTTTTTTTAAAAGCAATGAAACATAATTATCGTCGAAGTGAAGGAAAAAAGCATGCTTACAGATGTGAAGTTGAGCGAAATTGTCGATTTATTTGACAGAATGATGCATGAAGAGTTAATTGCTGTATTTTTAGACAGAAACGTAGACGCTATAAAACCAAGTGAGGCAGTGTAGTGCCATTTTTGCTGCAATTTTGCTACGATTGTCATATTTGAACTGTTCTATAGTGTATTTCAATAACTTCCAACATTGTCTATCTTCTAACAAAAATTTTTTTGATTTCATCTAGAAAACAACATCCTCCAAAAAAGAATTATTAAATGCTTGCAGTTATACGATAAGTTTCTTACTGAGCAGAGTTCATTCCAAATTTTATTCTGATCCAAATTTTCTTCGCTTTTAAGTAAAAAAGACAAAGTTGCCTGTGATTTATATAAAAATGCAGCAATCATGGTAGGTTATTTAAATGCGCCTCGCAGCCCCAGTAATCAAAAATATTCCCAGAACCTTGTAACATAAAACATTGTTCATCCATTTATCCAGCGAGATGCTACCAAAAAATGAACTAATTATTTATCTTTCTGGATTTTCTTTTTTTACCTGCATGTATGAAGATGGCCGTCGAGATGAAGTTGTCAATGTTAACATGAACTAGCTAATATTTGGTCGGAAAATTTTCTCAAGTCTTGTTAAAACTTGAATTTTCAACAATTGCTACGATGATTTTTGTTGTTCCTCCCTCCTCCTTTTTGATCACAAGCTCCGGAAAAAAGACCTAAAATGATTAACATAAAAAGATTAGCATACGTAACTAACAATTAACTACAAAGAACAAACGATATTTGAATTCGGTACTCACTAAGTACGGGCCATAGAAATTTTCCTCAAATATTACGAATGAGCGGTCCTAAAAAAACTTCGTCAGGTAATGGATTTCGCTTAAGAATATGTAAACACACATGAAGTAAACTCGCACAGTAAAGCGTACTAAAGGTCAGAACGTTCCATATCCATTTCAAAATATTACTGTCAAAACCTACTCATAAAAATGAGTTTAAATCGAAATCTAGATCCAACCGTTATGTAAAAGATTAACAATTTTGTAAATGTTATGGACGAAGTGTGAGTCAATTATTGTAAACGTGTTCGTCTTTGTTATGCAAAATGGTCAGTTTTGGCTCAGTTGCTCTGCAACATTCCTTGACTTCTGAGTTGACCTTTTCGTGCTTGAGATCTTCCTTTTTGAGTGAATTCAATTGCTCTCATCTTTTGTTGCTTTTATAGATTGCGAGCCGTTGAGGAGCGACACCGTTGTAGAATAGTGATTAAGATGTCAGACCACCATCCCGGAAGTCGTACCCCTATGAGTTGGCGCTTTTGCAACCATACAAAACTTCTAAGCTGCCTTCCTAAATTAAATTGCCTCTGCCCGTCGTTCGAGAGCAATTCATCCAACGTTAGGCGGTTTCTATTTTTAAACTGAATCATAGCCTTGATCGATTAAAACTCAATGATTCGAAAAATACGCCAATTATTTAAAATCTGAATTTTTTGAGATAACACGCTATTTTTTTATTAAAAAAAAACTAATTTTGATTGATAGCTTAGCTACAAAACATCATTTAGCAGAATTAAATTAAATTTCTCACATGTTTATCAGAAGTTTAACGACATCTCGGTGCCCCTTGGCGGGCTGAAAATCAAATTGCACATAATACAGCTTTTGTTCCTTTTCTTTGCCCATAACAAATCATGAAACCGGTTATACCGAGGATGCGAATCGATCTAAGTATAATCGATATAGAAAATTTTGCAAATAAAAGTGGTGCTGAAATAATGGTGCCGAAACTGTTCAAAAATCAGTTTGAAAATTGTTCTGAAGGCGCTATTTTGATGTATTTTTCGTAAAAGACTCTCTCTCTCTCTTGTGTTAGTGTGCCATTTCGTGTATGTGTGTGTGAGTGTGTGTGTGTGTGTGTGTATGTGTGTGTGTGTGTGTGTGTGTGTGGCTGTCTGCTGTCTGTCTGTCTGTCTGTCTGTCTGTGTGTGTGTATGTGCGTGCCTGCGCGTTTCGTGTACTTATGTTTATCGTCCCAGGTTTTGGTCCGGAGCCAAATTGAGCTATGATCAGACCCAATCGAGCGCACACACAATCGATCAGAGGTCAATTCGGTCTGGACGGTCTGATCATAGTCTTTATAGTCTGGACCATGGTCTGGGTGCGATCTGATCAGAGGTCAATTCGGTCTGGAAGGTCAGATCACAGTCTTTATAGTCTGGACCATGGTCTGGGTTCGGTCTGATCAGAGGTCATTTCGGTCTGGAAGGTCTGATCACAGTCTTTATAGTCTGGACCATGAACTGGGTTTGGTCTGATCAGAGGTCAATTCGGTCTGGAATGTCTGCTTTCGATTGCATGAGTTTTTCAATTTTCTTTGTTTTTTTATTGAGGGATGTTGGCTCTGCCAGGAGGCAACAATAAGGCAGCGTTCCGATCAGAGACTCATCTAAAGTCCAATGAAGTCTTGTGGAAAGCTGTCTAAGTTCATACACTGAGTCACAAATATGAACTAAGGGGTATGGTAAATAAATTTTTTTCTCAACAGTTATGTTTCGTTTTCATTAGCAATATTTTCAGAATTGGCTTTTCCTTAGATGATTTTAATACTGCAAACACCAGTTTTTATGAAATGAATATATTATAGCAAAATTAAGAGATTTGTTCATAATTAAAATCTTTCTCTGATCAGACTATTTTGAGTCTGATCATAGTCTGATTAAGGTCTGGGCAATGGTTTGAAATTGAGTCTGGACCATGTTTTGGAGATGGTCTGATCATAGTCTGTTTATAGTCTGGACAAGGTTCTGAATTTGGGTCTGATCATAAGCGCACTATAGTCTGGACAGTGGTCTGGGTTCGGTCTGATCAGAGGACATTTTGGTCTGGAAACTCTGATCAGAGGTCATTTCAGTCTGCATAGTCTGATCATAGCTCAATTTGGGTCTGGACCTAAACCTGGGGTTAAAATTTTGCGTGTGTGCGTGAGTAATTTTGTTTATTAATTATCGGAGTGCAAGCGTAGATCTAATTTAGTTTCTTCTATTATAGTCGACCCTGAGAAGTTACACCTGACAGGCTGGAAAGATTCTTACTCCTCCTTCTTAGATGGAGACGATAATTCTTGCTTCCTCAACTCAGCGTCTGGTTACAATGGCAAGTTGTACATAAACATCACACAGGGTCCGGCTAAAATCGAATATATCGACATACTGCTTCCTACCTTTCCAGGTTATTGTCTTCTGATTTTCAAACTCATGTGTGTTAAAACCAGGGACATATAGAAGAAAGCGTTGAAATAATATTAATAATAATACCCGGCCGAGGTGTCAACGCTAAAAAACGCAAAATTATGTAAGATTGGCGTTGAATGCGTTGAATTTATGTAAGATCTACGCTTGAGCGTAGATCTTACATAAATTTAACGCATTCAACGCCAATCTTACATAATTTTGCATTGAATTTTGGCGTAGATCTTACATATTTAGCGTTGAATTTTAGCGTAGATCTTACATATTTAGCGTTGAATTTAGCGTAGATCTTACATAAATTCAACGCATTCAACGCCAATCTTACATATTTTGCGTTGAAATTTGGCGTAGATCTTACATATTTAGCGTTGAATTTTAGCGTAGATCTTACCCCAGGTTGAGGTCGCGCTCGAAATCGCCTCTGATCAGACCGTCCCAGACAAGTGGGACCTCTGATCAGACCGTCCCAGACCGAAGTGACCTCTGATCAGACGAGTATGCGCTCGAAGATCATTGTGCGCTCGAAGTGCGCTCGAAGCCGCCTCTGATAAGACGAGTTCCAGACCGAAGTGACCCCTGATCAGACAAGTTCCAGACCACTGTCCAGACGAATTCCAGACCATTGTGCAGACTAGAGTGTGCTCGAAATATACCCAGACTAAAGTGCGGTCGAAGTTGCCTCTGTTTAGACTAAAGTGCGTTCGAAATAGTCTGATCAGAGAATGATTTTAAGCATTTACAAATCTCTCAATATCGTTATAATATATTCATTTCATCTATCAATTTATCAATCTTATATTCAACTAACAAATCCAATCCTGTTGGCTAAGTATTGCCAATGAAAATAAATCGAAAACAAAAATGATCGAAAAAATTACTGAGCATGCCATTTATTTATGCTTTTAATTGAATAAATGAACTTAAACAGCTTTGCATAAAAACGTCTTGATCTACTTTGATTCAAAATCTTTTCTTGAGGGGACCGGAAGTTGTTATCAGCTGGACCCCTTGGTTCTGATCAAACCCATCAGATTTTCAGATGAAGTTCTGACCAGAATGCTGTTTCATTGTTGACTCTTTCCAGAGACAACAAAAGTCAGTATGAAAACAAAAAAAACTTGAAAAAAAAATTCTATCCAATTGGTCGCTGGTGGTCAGACTAGTGTGCGCTCGAATCGGCCTCTGATCAGACTAGTGTGCGCTTGAAACTGCCTCTGATCCGACCGTCCCAGAACAAAGTGGCCTCTGATCAAACAAGTTCCAGACCATTGTCCAGACAAAAGTGCGCTCGAAGCCTTTTCCAGACCATGTAATTCGAGCGCACCGGGAACATGTGTGCGCTCGAAACTCGTCTGATCAGGGGTCACTTCGGTCTGGCCACCTCGACCTGGGACATATTTAGCGTTGAATTTAGCGTAGATCTTACATAAATTCAACGCATTCAACGCCAATCGTACATAATTTGGCGTTGAATTTTGGCGTAGATCTTACATATTTAGCGTTGAATTTTAGCGTAGATCTTACATATTTTGCGTTGAATTTAGCGTAGATCTTACATAAATTCAACGCTTTCAACGCCAATCTTACATAATTTGGCGTTGAATTTTGGCGTAGATCTTACATATTACCGTTGAATTTTAGCGTAGATCTTACATATTTTGCGTTGAATTTAGCGTAGATCTTACATAATGTTGCGTTGAATTTTGGCGTAGATCTTACTTATTTAGCGTTGAATTTTAGAGTAGATCTTACATATTTAGCGTTGAATTTAGCGTAGATCTTACATAAGTTCAACGCATTCAACGTCAATCTTACATATTTTGCGTTGAAATTTGGCGTAGATCTTACATAACTAGCGTTGAATTGAAGCGTAGATCTTACATATTTAGCGTTGAATTTAGCGTAGATCTTACATAATTTCAACGCTTTCAACACCAATCTTACATATTTTGCGTAGAATTTTGGGTAGATCTTACAAATTTAAGGTTGAATTTTTTGAATTCCATTTCAGACCACTTTATGATTTTAAAAGTTTTCAAGTTTTTTTTTCAAAAAGTCAATTTTTTCACTCTTTCGATCCCTATACTTCACAGGTGAAAAAAGCGAAATCAGCAAAACAACCACTTTTTAGTGCTCTTTATAGTGAAAAATCCATTTGAGACCATTTTACGATATCAAAATTTTTCGAAGTTTTTTTTGAAAAATCAATTTTTTCACTGTTTCGACCCCTATGCTGCGAAGGTGAGAACGGTGAAGTCAGAGAAAAATCATTTTTTAGTGCTCTTTTATAGTGCAAAATTCAATTGAGACCATTTTACGATTTCAAATTTTTTCATGTTTTTTTTTTCAAAAAAATTAATTTTTTAACTGTTTCGACTCTATTTTGCAAATCACTTTTTTGTGCTCTTTTATAGTGCAAAATCTGTTTCAGACCATTTTACGATTTCAAAATTTTTCAAGTTTTTTTTCAAAAAATTATTTTTTTTCACTATTTCGAACCCTATACTCCAAAGTTGAGTAACAAGAAGTCAGAAAAAATCTTTTTTAGTGCTCTTTTATAATGCAAAATCCAATTCAGACCATTTGAAGATTTCAAATTTTTCAAGTTTTTTTTCCAAAATTTAATTCTTTTACTGTTTGGACCCCTATAC
>NC_134480.1:20822520-20988191 GCF_964194025.1 Convolutriloba macropyga
TTGCATGCTTATCATTACCCAGGTATCATTGCATGCTTATCATTACCCTTATCATTACCTGAGTTCCAGATGCCACGCGCGCGGGGCGTCACCCATGCAAATGACATACAAAAAAAAACCAAATGATATTTTCCGAAAAAGTAGTGAGGCCAATTTGTCCCCGTTAAGAGTGTCCAAACAGATTTTGAACAAAGTTTGCAGGGGTGAATTTCACAGATCAAATGTGCGAATATAAAAGCATTGTGAAGCTATTCACTGCCCAAAGAATCAACTTCAATTTTAAGTCTATGTTCAGTTTTTGGGACACTCTTAACAGGAAAAAGATTGTTCTATTTTTTCAGACGTTCCTCTCCCCATGCTGGAGTCCCATACCACAACTTCATCTTTCCACCTTGCCATCTTGCCTTAACTAGGACGCAGTACGTGCCCTCAAAAATACATTAGCAGATTCTGTGCGATAGAAATGTTCATAAACAGATGCGGTGTGGCACATGAAAACATGAGTCTCAAAAACACATGTGGCCCAAAATTACATGGGCCACCCAGAACCTCATTATCACAGTAAATGGTCTAATTCATCAAATGTACTGATTTATCATATTCTATTTATAAATTGCTAAACCAGTTTTGGAACATTGCAAACTAAGGGTTCATTTATGATACATTATGTTTACACTACAAAAGTTTTTTAATATAATTGTATTTAAACATCGGGGCTTTTTATTTTGTTTGGACGGAAGATTCTGATAGAAAAATCAACAATTTTGAAAGAAAAATTGATATTTTGAAAGACATCAAATTTGTGCATTGGATAGCATTTTTCATGCAATTCAGGATAGAATGACTAGTACCTGTCTAAAGTCCTTAAATAATATATAAAAACCAGCATCATGGGTTTGTTGAAAATTTTTGCTATTATTCAAACGAGAAGTTTGTTTATTTTTAGGTTTGCCATGTAAATATTACTACAATAGTTTTTTTTACTACTGCGGGGATGAGGTTGTTACTTAAAATAAAAAACACTGGGGTCGTTGTATCTTGGGCATACAGGGGAGGGGGGGGGGGTCTTTTGGTGAAGATATGGAATGGCAATAGTGTTCCTTTTGGCAGACGTGTTCCGTTCCTTTCGGCAGATGGTGTTAATTTTGTTAGAGGTGAGGGGCCAATGGTGTCAATGCAGGAGGTGGTGTAACGATGGTGTTTTTTGGAAGTTGTGGAGGACGGATAGTGGCACTTATGCTTAATGTAGGTGGGCTGGCGGAGGGGGGTGTGGTAGTGACACTTTTTGTGATTATGGCGGTGGTAAATTTTTGTACCCTTTTTGCTATTATTTTGTTTCGGCCTTCGCGCAGCTTTCCGCGTCCCAGAAACACTGTCTGCAATGGGCCACTCTTTTTGGATCCCAATCCCTACATGGCCAGCCTGCGTGGTCCCAACCTGCGTAAATTGTTCATATTTTGGTCTGTGTTTTTATGATTGTCCGGCATTTCTAGCAACGCAAAATGCAGGTCTTGCACAAGAGTAAGCATCGGCGGGTCCAGTGCGAGGGAGCAACAGCAGGTCTTCTGCGAGAGCGCCAGCAGAAGACAAGACAGCGTAAAAATGCATGACAGCTGATGTCAAATTTCAAATACTTCAATCCTTCGATCGCAAAATTGGATCGTTTTTTAATGCAAAATAGTTAAATTATCAAACATAAATTGACTACAATGCTGATTATTTCTTTCTCAAATTTAGTGTATTGGAGGTTTTCACTTACGAGTCTTTTAAAATTTTCATTTGGCAAGGACTCACATATGTGCTTCCCCCACATCACTTTGTGATCCCCCAAAATACCCAAACGTACGATATCATTTGCAAAGTTGGGCACTCTTTTAAATAGTAAGTTCGAATAAACAAATAAAGTTCTGATATTTTCACTCAAAGAATCACAAAGATATGTTCTCACAAAGAACCAAATGTAGAATGCAAATGCGATATAAAACATTTTATGTCCTGTGACTAAATTATACGGGAACTTGTGGAACCAACCAATGTTTTATGTAGCATATATGGCCTTGTATGACTTCCATGAAAATTTTTCAACATCAAAAGAAAATGAAAAATATACAGTTCTTAGGCTTGGAATTTATTTATATGATCCCTGTATGATTTTTAGGAAACCATATATGATCCTTGTATGGCTACTAAGGAATCATACAAATCATATATGACCTTGTATGATTACTAGGAATCATATATGACCTAGTATGACTACTAAGAAGTGTGTATGATGAGCAACACGGGTTATGCTACCATGGCATCAAAGCTGATCAGAGAACAGTTTAATCTAAATTGAAAAATGCAGTCCAGTTTTTACTCTGTACAGACTTTCTTTTTTGTCTGTACATTTTTTTATGCCAAAAGGTGACATGATCATAACAAGAGCATTAAAACATACGGAACCGAAAGTACTATGATTCAGTGCTGATTTACTATGTTACTATGATTAGGGACGCTTCTGCAATGTTCTGATAGAAGGGTTTTGGAGCTTAAGTACCCTAGACGGGATGGTTATCTTACAAGATCTTGCAAGAATCTTGCAAATAACGCTAATCTTGCAAAATGCAAGATCCGGACGCTTAACTTGCAAGAATCTTACAGGATTTTCAAGAGAGACGTCCAAAAGTTTTAAAGAAAAAAAGAACAATTCTAGACCCAATTAAATCAAAGACCATGATCTCTTAGGAGTTCAGTCCATTGTAGGGCGCTCTCGGCTTTAGGCAGAAATTTTCATATCATTTCTGTCCTTAAAAATGTTTTTGATGGCTCAATGGTTGATTTTATACAAACAACGATGAAAAGATTGGCAAGCACTGGAAAGGTCATACAAAAGCATCCAGTAACTTCCAGCTTATGATTTATAATGGTTTATTCAACATTGTTCTGTAACTCCTTTCGCTGTGAGTCTTTATTATGTTGCAAGTAGCGCAAAAAAACAATTGTCAGTTCTAAATTGAGACTGATAAAAGACATAGTTTCTGTAAAAAAAATCAATCATACATTTTGACTGGCGATAACAAAACATTTTTCACTGATTCATGTGTACCTTGCGAAAATTGTATATGGTCAGATTTCTCATCCTTCTAATTCGTTTTAAACTCCTCCTGTAGCAGAACAGCACTCCCACTGAAGTGTACACACAATTTAGGGACAAAAAAGGGTTCAAAATTTTTTATTGCTTTAAATAAATTTTCTCTCGGGCCACAACGAAAAGTTTCATATCAACTCTGCAGTCGAAAACGTATTTGGAGTACTCGTTTCTACAAGACAAAATTAGTGATCATTTCAATTGTTTATTCTGTTTACAATCGTGAATGACAGGGTAAGCAGTAAAAATGGTCATACAAAAGCATCCAGTACGTTCCAGCTGATGATGTATAATGATTTTTTCGACTTTTTTATCTGTAAATGAGACCTTTCTGTGAGTCCATTCGCTTTGAGTCTTCATTATGTAGCAAGTACCGCACAAAAACATTGTTGAGTTTTAAATTGAGGCTGATAAAAGACATAGTTCTTGTAAAAAAATTCAATCAAACGTTTTGAATGGCGATAATATAATAATTTTCACTGATTAAAGTGTACCTGGCAAAAAACGTAAATGGTAACAATTCTCATTCGTCTAATCCGTTCTAAAGTTTTCCTATGGCAGAACAGCACTCCCACTGATTTTTACATACTTCAAAATTTTTTTGCCTTAAAAATAATTTTTTCTCTCGGGCCTCAACGGAAAGTTTCATATCAACTTTACAGTCGAAAACGTATTTGAAATACTCGTTTCCACAAGAAAAATTCAGTGATCAGTTCAATGTTTTTTTCTGTTAACACCAAGCGTGAATGACAGGGTAAGCACTAAAAATGGTCATACAGAAGCATCCAGTACGTTCCAGCTTATGATATATAATGATTTTTTCGATTTTTTTCTTTGCCCCCTCTCATGTGCTGGTGCTTCTTTTGCTGATGTTCTTATCTATGTATTTGCCTTAGTTTTCTCTTGTAGCACCAAAACCCGCAACCTTTTGCGTGGTCCCTTTTGCGCATTTTGATGATGTTTCTATTTATTTGTTAGCATTAGCAATTTTAGTGTCTCTCTTTCCTTCTTTGGAGGTTAGAGAATACGTCGAATCCAATTCTCTAATCTTCAAAGAAGTTAAAAAAGCCCATGCAACAGCTAAAAGCATGTTTCCAGCGGTTCTTGCAAGACGGTTATCATGCAAGAGTCTTGTTAGTTGGTCGGTTATCTTAAAAGACTCTTGCATTTCGGACGGTTATCTTGCGAGATCATGCAGTTTCTCGCAAGAGTCTTGCAAGATGATGCATAGTGTGGCAAATTTCGTGCAAGGTTCTTGCAAGGTCTTGCAGGATAACCGTCCTCAACAAACTAGTGTATGACAGGTCTGATACTATGATAGAGTCTGGACTTGGAGTCTAGAAACAAAGCAAAATCTAGGTATTCTTGAGTAACGGCTCGTAGTATTACAGAATCCTTAAATTGTGCTGTGGTAATATGAAAAAGTGTGGAAAACTTCAGTCTACGTTCAAGTGCTGAAAAACACTCTGATCAGAATATTTTGAAAATAAAGTTTTTTGCACAGACACTTGTGTAAATCATTTATTTCTATAGTAAGAAGTTTCTCTCAGGTTGTGACCTAACTAGAATACCATAACTCATCTACAAAATTGTGCATTACTCATCTATCTAAAATAGTGCATTAATTTATTGCAATAGAAAAATAGAACATATAAAATAGTTCAAACATTTGTACTATTAGACACTTTTGCCTTTAAATGCAAGAATATTGCATCAGAAAGAGACTGGTATTTGCAGAACGTCCCTGAAGAAAATTGTCTAGGTCAAAATACTCGAAGGGTCATGTTCTGACTGCCATGCTTTCTGTAATGTTTTGAGACATAGCAAAATCGAACACACAGAGAGCTTCGTTTGTGAGTTCATCTGTAGCTTTGACATACTTGACCTCTTTTAGGACGAATGGAGTCAGTCCTGGCTACGGTGAACATGGTCGAAGAGACACAGGAGAGAGACAGAAACTTTTACCATTCTGAGATCGGTAGAGTCGATCGTGAATACGATAGCGCTACGGAAAAGCAAAGTAAGTTCAAAAAACATTTTTATCATTTTGGTTAAAATTAGTTAATAATACAGAGATAATATGAAGAAATTGAAGCAAAGCAAGTCGCGTAAATGATCGCTGATGGTATATAAGAACTATTCAGAAATTAAACATACTACTACCATGCGACCTCAGAAAGCTCGACAAACATCTTAACATCGGAAAAGTGCTTCGGTTCTTTTATTATATTTGAAGGGGATTACTTAAGTACAATCAATTTAATGGAGAATATGTGATTATTTAACCATCCGGTTAAATTTTCTAAACTTACATTTATCTGTTTCATTTAAAAAAGGATTGATGTACACAGAAAATGAAAAGCTAACAAAATTCATAAATGGCGTCAAGACAAAACTGAAAAACTCAGTAAGGCCGTTAACATTCTTAGGTCAGGCGAAACTGCCTTCAAGTTTATTCATTTTTACGCGTTGATGTTTAGGTTTACCGAAAAGAAAGCACGGAAAATATTTGCACTGACTCTCACGTAAATTGACACACGATCAAGTTTCAATGGTATCCAAAATTTTATCATTGTTAACTGAAAACCTCATACGCCACTAGATTTAAAGTTGAGTAAATTGTTATGCAGAAAAATGTATCGCTCTTTATCCTATGATGACCATAAATTATGAGCAAAAAGTATGGTTGATGTTTGCAGTGACCTGTAAGAAATTTACGCTGAGTTGAAAGATATCCGACGATTTTTCCTATTGAAAATAAGAAGCATCATGCTCAAGAAACATCAACAAGTTTGCTACCTGAAGACGGATCGCGAATGAAGCTAATCTTGTATGCTGGAGTTATGCTGAACATATTTTTGATGCTGTTCATTTTATTCAAAAAACGGAGACTAGCATTGTGAATTGCTCTGACACCAACCTCCAGGGACTCACTATGCTGGGAGGGGTGGAGTTGGGTGGGTCCAGAATGGAATTGATTCTCTTTTGAAGTTTTTATGTGGAATGGGGAAAAAGTTTTAATTACAAATGGTTCTTCAATTCCGTATTGGTCGTAGTCAGTTTTGGTCGTAGTAATAGACAACAATGAGTTTGGTTTCAACTAGGACGACAAATAAATGCAATCTCAATGATAATCCTGGCTAAACATTGGAATTTTGACCATCTTTATCACAACCACCCATAATGACTAATTTAAACGAGAAAGAAGGAAGGAAAATTTATGTATATTTTACCACATCTGGCCATGCTTCTTGGGCCAAAGCCATACCTCAGCGGCTTGTGGGACTTGTCATGAATCTATCACAACTGATCGTGTAAGCGCGCCCAAATCTATCACAACTGGCCAGTCGACTAGCACTAATTTATCAGCATCGGTGCAGTCCATATTTGAAACATATTGGTCACCATTTTCTTTTTCTATTTTTTCCTTTAGCTTTTTTTTGCATCCAAGAATATCCCAGAATTGTTCTTTTTGTCCTTTTTTCTGTCAGTATATTTCCCTCCTCATTCAAAATTAATACTCAGAATATATGTTTTTGGATTTGAATAGACAGGGAATATAAGAAATATGGAGAGCATAAATTTGAGAGAGAGGTTAATTATAGGTTTGAATAAACAAATTGGTTTTGTTTATTGTTTCAGACAAAGTCGTTGCCGAAGTAGCGCAGGTTGAAGCTGGTTTTGAAGAATTGCAGTACGAAGTTTCGACTCGAACGGCAGCCTTGATAGAGTGGGTTCAACAATATAACGAGACTCTCCAAGAAATCATTGACAATCCGTTTGGTTTCATCACTGATAACGAAGCCGGAACCGCAAGTCAACTGGATGCGGTTCAGATTCAGGGTCTGACCTTTATGGTTTCCAAAAACGAGGAGAAAATGCAAAAGCTGATAGAGGAGAATTCGAAACTCAAAAACTATATAGGTTAGGTACTGTTCTTTATCCCACATGAACAAAATTGATTTCATTTATTATGAACTCGGCTGAAATGTCGAAATTACCCCCCCCCCCCCCTGATAACCCCCAAACTGATGTACGAGTAGGGGGTAACTGTCTATGGGAGGTGTAAAACTATTCAAGATTAGGGTATAATGGGGGTTAATGGGGGACAGTGGGGGAACTTTTTCGATTTTACCCCCCCCCCGAAAATTAACCCCCCCCCCCAAAAAAAAAATTAAAGATTAAGGGGAAATCTTAAAGGGATTAAACGATGTAATATTAGGGTGCTAATGGAGGGTAATGGGGGTAACGGGGGTTATTAGATTTAACTCCCAAAATTACCCCCAAAAAGATGTACGATTATGAGGTAAATTTAGGGGGTAAAACGATGTAAAATTAGGGTGGTAATGGAAGGTAAAGGGAGTAGTGTTGGGAAGTTTTTGATTTAACCCCTAAAAATAACCCTCAAAATTATCACCCAAAACGATGTAAGATTAGAGGGTTTTTTATGGGTTTTATACGATGTAAGAAAAAGCAAGTAACGGGGAGTAAGAGGGAATTTGAAGACTGTAACCCCTAAGCTTACCCCCCCCCCCCAAAAAAAAAGGATGTAAGATTGGGGGATATTTTTAGGGAGGAAAAAAGACGTAAAAAAGGGGGTAATGGGGAGTTAGGGGCGAGTTTTTCGATTTAAGATAAGGAGGTAATGAGGATGTAAGAGTAGAGGGAGTTTATTAACAGAACCCCCAAAACTACCTAACAAAAAACATAAAAGATTAGGAGGTAATGTTTGGGGGATTAAATGATGAAAGACTGAGGGTTTAAAATAATTATTTCATATACATGGGATGGCTAGTATTGGACAAGCATCGGTGGTCTGAGGTCTAGGGCAAGCTGGCTCAGGGGACAGAGACTGTGTGTTCAAGGCTGTCAATCTATGACTATGGAGGTAACACGATGTAAAAGCGGGGCTGCCAGGGTTGGGGCGCGTAAAACGATGCAAGAGTATGGCTAATGGGGATAAAACGACGCAAGAGTGGGAGGAGGGATAAAGGGAGCAAAACGGCAAAACGACTCAAGAGTGGGGGTTAATGGATACCTTTTACCCCCTACTCTTGAATCGTTTACCCTCCATTACCCCTCTACTCTTGCGTCGTTTTACCGCCCCCTTACCTCTAATCTTGCGTCGGTTAACCTGCCATTACCTTCTACTCTTGCATCGTTTTACTCACCATTACTCCCTACTCTTGCATAATTTTACCCCCAAAATTACCCCAAACTCTTACACCATTTACCCACCAATTTACTAGCACCCGAAATTTATTAAGAGTTTTGAGGTGAATTGGTTGAAAATTCCCCCGATTACCCCCCTAATCTTACATTTTTTTTTTGGGGGGGGGGGGGGTAAAAATCCGACACGGTCAAGTCCCAAGGCAGCTCTGATGCCAGATTTCACTTTGGTTTACCCAGACTTTCAAAAAGTTTAACACTGAAACTCCAGTGACAATTGGTTATCTTTTCAGAAAATCAGACTGTTCTCTTTTTTTTTATATCGTGTGACTTTTTGAGAAAATGTTAATCACAAAAAGTTGGATTTTCCAACTTAAGGACATAAATTGGGCTGCTCTTCAAAAACCATTTCATCCAGCAGTGCCCGGGGGACTAGCTGAAATTTGCGGCTGAACCTACGGATTTTAATTAGACTCTGGAAAAGTTCTGATGAAAGTGCAGGCTCTAGAAAGAGCTCTGTTCAAACTATCTAGATCATGTCTCAGCTACCCCGACTATTCGGGCTTTGATTAGATTTTCTAGGCCATTCGTAGCACACTTATCAGACAGAGCGGAATATAGACTGGGCCGTGATCAGAATTTATCCAGACAATTGGGTATTTTGCATAGTCTGTCGTTGATTTCCGTTTTTAACACTTGTGCCTGGAACCAAGTGGGCCTGACAAAACGGAATTGCAAAACTTATGAGTGCTTTTGCGCTGTTAAATCTTGCACTGATAAAAATATATGCATACCCTATACAAGATGAGGTTCGAAACTTTGGTCTGACCATAAGCTCTTCTGGTCTGCAGCGGTCGAATCCAAAGCGGTTCCCAAGTCGATGTGTCAGACAGAACTGACATCTGATCAGACTCTGGATGAACGCAGACGGTGTGTTTTAAGACCCAAATTACAGGTTTTCATTCTATCTGGGATGTTTTGATCAGAGGTTGATTCAATTGCATATAAGTCTGACCGCAAAAAAGATTTGGAGAGCAATTGGCTCTGATTAGAAACCAGTTCGAGCGTAATTTTTTTAAATTTTTTTTGTAATATCTTTGACTGAGAGATGATGGCTCCGCCAACAGACAAAAATAAAGCAGCATGCTGCTTAAAGACTCAGCTGGCGCTGACCAGAACCACGGGTTGCAGCTGATAGCAATTGTCGGTCCCGTTTACAAACAATTTTGAATAACTGCCGATGAAGGCGTTTTTTTATGAAAAGATGTCTAACTTCGTATAATGGTTCAGGAAGGTCACCAATTGTATACTACACAAATTACTTTTAAAATACTTGGGTAATAATTTCATTGTCAACTCTCTTAGATTTGGCTTTCCCATGGTTGAATTAATTACGCCAAACATCAGTTTTCATTAAGGGAATATATTATAGTACACAAAATTAGGATATCTGTTCATTATAAAATCAATTCTCTGATCAGACTGTTTCGAGTACACGTAAAGTGATCTTGAGCGAATTATAGTCCAACCAGAGATGAAATGATGAGATCGAACGCCCACTGGTCTATTCAAATGAGGATTCGGCCGCGAACTAGTCTGATCAGAGATACTTTCGAGCGCACAAACGCCCGTAAAGTAATTTGATTTTGATCTGATCAGTGGTCACTTCCGTGTGGGAAGGTCTAATCAGAACAAATTTGAGCGCAGTTCGAATGCACACGATACACACCAGTCTGATCAGAGTGCACATCAGTCTGATTAGAGATTAGTTTGGTCTGTGATGGCTCGATCACAGATTACTTTGGTTTGGAGTGGTCTCATCAAATTTCAGCTCCGTCTGGCACCTCAATGTTGGTTTTAGCGCACAATTAACAAAATTGACGTTATTTGATCGAACGGAAGAATCAAAAATGGTGGTGGTTTCAAGAAACTTCAAGATTGATCAGATGCCGCCTTAGAAGCACAAAAAAATCTATCTGCTTACAGACTTTTTTCATTGCACTCAAATTTGTAGAATACCACTGACGCAAAAAAAATTCTTTTTTTTTGTCCTGTGAGTTTTTTAGAGGTATGCTGACTTAAATGGATAGTAAACTGGCCGAAAACAGAGCAAGGAGTATACTTTTGTTATTTTGAAATCAAATCAGACTTTGAGTTTTGCTATTTTAATTAACTGAATAATTTACTCGATACCCACTTACCTCTGGCAAAAAAATAATCAAAACCAACGCATTGAAACAATTAACGAGTTGCTCCATAAATCAATTTTTGATTTTATGCGATTGGAAAAAAAAACTGAAGCGCACGAAAGTCAAGAAAATCATTCGAAGTCTTGGCTGTTTCAACAGAATTATTATCCGTCTGCGACTCAGCTCTGGGTAACCATTACAAAAATCTCATACTACCACGAATGCTTACAACTTCTCTGATCAGAGGTTTTGCTCACTTTTAGTAGGCGTTGCGAAATTCTAGTAAAAGACAGTTTTTATTTTTTATGAGGTGTCCAAGTCCTGTAAGATGCATGTATATACGGTTGAAAGAGTAAAATTTCTTTCTAATTTTTGTCTTCAATCATCCAGCATTGGAAAAATTCAATTCGAAATCGATTATATAGCTTGCATGTTTAAAAAATGTTATCAAAAAATCCATTCTACGGCATCAATCTGGGACCACTTTAAACATTTAAACATTCTAAAATCTAATTAAATCTGCTGAAAAACATTGGATAATAATCGTTTAAGGAACTTTTGAAATGGATTAAAATTTGCTGCGAAAAATCCATTAAAAACTATTAAATAGAATTAAATCTAATTTTAATATTTTTTCTCCACAGAAAATGAGCCTCCCTAACAGAAACTAGAAAAGGCGGTGAAAACCGTTAGTATTAGGTTTCAAATATTATTTCTTCTATTTTGACTGTTTTCAGTTCTCTATCAGTTTTACTCCATCTGCTCCATGCGGTACACCTTCACAAAAGCATGTGCATTGGCTCAAAAGGTGCCCATATGCAGATAACGAAGAGCCGCATGTAAAATACTGCAAAAAGTTGAAAAAACTTTGAATAGGGTAAAATTGAGAAAACTGTTAAATAAAATAATGAACTGTAACTGCATTGAAGATTTCAAGGATAGATTGAACGTGATAATGCTTTGAAATTGATTTTGATTCTGAACAAATTTTTATATTAAAAATTGGCCAAACCAAAAAAATATATGAAATTAACATGCACTCACCGGTCTGCAGATGAGCAATAGAAACTGGGAAGCTCAGATTAAATGAAGTGTCATATATCACTCAAAGTCATCATTGCTTGCAACTGCTCAGCTATGTCAATAGGATAAAAAAAACAGAAAAAGCCAAAAAAAACCGTTTTTTGGACCTATTCTCGGCTATTTTTTTTCCACTCTTTTTCAGCTGATATTGTCGTTTTCTGGACCTATTTCCGACTTTTTTCTACAATTTTTTGACAGTTTTGGGGCTAGATTTAGACTCGCCAAGTTGTGCCCCAGGTTTGATTTTCGTCTTGAAATGACTGAAAGTGTTGACTTGCTGTTGCGCAGGTTGCTTTCGGAGGTCTATTCATTGAAATCTGGGTAAACTGAATTATACCAAATGTAATTGAAATAAAACCAAATTCCAAATTGAAAAATTCAACTTCTACTGTAGACTCAAAACTATATAGTTGTTTGCATTGGATCTGGAAAGTAATTGTAAAGATATTTACAAAATTTTGCCAATTAAGTGAGAAAATTATGTTTAATTGAAATTACAAACCTCAGAAAAAGATGAAATCATGCAGTTGACAATGTCAGTAAAGTTAATGTGTTTTTACACTTGAAACAGTTGTGTGATCGAGCAGTTGTGAAGCCGTTCTGATCGGCTAAAGTTCATTGGAAAGATAGCATGACCAGTCTTTATTAAATTCAGATTCATTTAAATCAATTTAAATCCCTTTAAATGTTTGCTCAATAAAAGTGGCAGAAATAGCTGCAAGGTTTTCAAAATATACCCCAAACTTTCTCAAAATGTAAATTTAGCTAAAAAATGTCAGTAAATTGATTGTTCGTTTAAGTTAAAATTAAAATAGATCACTAATGAAAAAAAAACATTACACTTCTGTTTTTTAATGTATTTTTGTTTTCAACCAACCATAGTACAACTAAATTTTTTGCCGTTACGAACTTAGTTCTGATTGTTCTCCGCAGATGAAAAAAAATCAATTGAATCTTATGCTAAGTAAGTTTTAAAAACTGAAAAAAAGAGGAGTGGAAATCTGCACTCTCAGATATACTAAAAAAAAATCCAATGTAGCTGAGAAGCGAAAACAAGTACTTTGTCCAAAAACAACATCAGCAGAATGGTTATTAAAGATCCACCATAGAAGATATATGTTGACCTTGATAAGGTTCTCTTGAAAACCATCAGAAGAACGTTTTGAAAAATGAAAGATGGAATTATTACAAAAGTTTGTAATAACAATTAAGTTCTCTTGCAAGTCTGGCCAAGTCCTTCAATCATTCTGTTGATTTCATTTTGTTTCAATAATTTTTCCAATGGCTTTTTTTGTGTTTAATTGAAAAGTTTTTTTTGTTCTGCTTTTTAAGCTAACTGTTTTCTACGATATTTTTTATTTCCCTCTGTTATTATGAAAAGCGTAATTTGCTAGATGCTGCATGTGAGATGATGCAATAACTATCAAGATATTTTGACGAGAAAGTCGATAGGACATAATGTCATACGAGTAGAAGTGGACTGATCGCGCAGAAAAACTAGCATTTAAACTTCAAGCTTTTATTGGCACTATATCCATTCAAAATTTTAAAAATTTCTCATTTATAATTCATTTATAATTTCATTGTTTGTCAAAAGATATCGACCGTCGAAAATGATTAAGGAATAAAACCAATCGACATCAGGTTACTTACTCCATTTCACAGAATTTTGGAACAAAAATGAATTCAGTTGGAAAAATCTCGCTTTTAAAAACAAGGAAAAGCTTAAAAGCACATTCCTCATCTGTTGAGATTGAAAAGTAGCAATACCCAGTGAAACGAAACTTGATACACCTTGCCTTGTCATACAAGATCTTGAAAACACTTGTTAAACTTGAAACCTCTTGCCAAGACCATGATTGCAAAAGTTTCTTGAAACACTTTGATAAGATCTCGACAAGATCTTAGCAATACATGTCAAGAAGTTCTCTTGTCATAACTTGCTAAGATCTTGATAAATCTTGACACGTAGAAAAAGGCGTTTTTAGCATCTGTGATAAGAAAATAAAATATTTTTTGAATCAAATTAACGGTTGAAAATTGGGGCAAAGTGAATCAACAATAATTTTTTTTATTGAAAGCAGGGCAAATACCTTAATCTATCAAGCTGCTTTCAAATATTTTTTTTCAACAAGGATGAAAAGGTTCCCAAAACTTTTCTTTTAGGAAAGTTTTTTTCCACACTTATGTTTTTTTTGAAAAAGCGGCTCTAGCTCAAAAGGAAAATAAAATGCAAAGATTGCAAACCGCTACTAAAAGACTGCTCGTTGTACTATATGCGTATATGTTTTAAAAAGACTGCTCTATATGCTTATATGGGCATATCCAAGAAACAACAAACTAAATCCAATCGTTTAAAAATATTTTTACGGAATGTTTAGTTATTAAAAATCTGTAGTATTTTATCTTAGCTTTTGACTGCATGTAATTTTTTTTTCAATCTCAAAAACAAAATCTGTTTTTAATTTTTTAACTTCTTTTTTTAACTTCAACAACGTCTGCTAGCTTTAAGCTAAATAGTGGGAGGACAACAACTAGAAATTCTTAATTCCTCAAGAGAACTTAATAGATCAAAGTTTCCTCGAAAACCAAAAAAAATGACCCAATGAAAATTGATCGCCAAACATATTGAACCGCCAAAAAAGTCTAAGCAAATTCAAAAAATGTAAAAATGACCACGAACAAAAGCTTTTTATTGGTTACTGAACAATTCATTTATTCATTCAACCTTGCTTGAATATCAATCATTAATAACAGTCGCCAACTGAGTGATAACAGAAAGCGATCGTTCAATTCAAATTTAAATTCCCAATAGCTGTACTGGTGCAGCTATGCGACATGTGGAACAAAATTAATTGTACCCTAATAGTAATTAATAATAATAATAATAATAATAATATTAATAATAGTGGTACCTGAGCAAGCGCAGCGGAACAGCATTAAGCCACATTGGCCTATTCTCAGCTGTCCTTTTTCTTATTATTCCCGACATTTCAGACTGATCTTTTTGTGAGCAGAATTGCTCTTTTTTGGTGATTATAGCTACTTTCCTTGCGTCTGAACTTTCACGTGGTACCATCATTGCACTCAACATTGGTCAGGCTACGGTCAACCTGAAGCTATGGTTAAGCAAGAGCTCATCCTCACAAGAGCTCATCATCATTCTACATCAAAATTAGTCCTCTGTTAGATTTCACTTCACTCACTTCGGCTCCTTGACTACCCGGGTTGAGGTGTCACCGCAATTCAACCCCAAATTATGTAAGACAAGCGGTGAATTCGGGAAAATTTGTTAGATAAGCGGTGAATGCCGTAAAATTACATAAATTTGGTAGTGAAGGCGGTGAAAAAAACTGTACCGCCTGGTAGCGGTGAAGTTACATAATTCCACCGCTGATCTTAGCGGTGAATTTACATGTATTCAGCGCTCTGAAAAAAGTGTTCAAATTAAGCGCGATAAGCGTGGATTGAGATGAAATTACATACATTCACCCCTTACCTTAGTGTTGAACATACATAAACTCAACGGTTAGAGAAAAGTGAAAAAATTGTGTGAGATCAGCAGTGAATGCGGAATGCGGTGAAAATAAGGGGAAGTATGGGAGAATTGTTGGATTTAACCCTCCCCCCCCCCTAAAATTACCCCCTAATGTTACATCTTTCTGACTTTTTTGTAAGCGGTGGATATAAGTTTTTTCACCGCTAGAGTAAGCGGTGAACTTACAAAAAAATCATCACCTTTCAGCGCTATATTTTGTAAGTTCACCACTAAAAAGTGCATATCCTACAAAAAATCATCGCAAATGTTTTACAGAAATTAGAGTGAATTTGATTTATGTTCGAAACAAAAATACAAGAAGTTAATGAGAGATGGCGCAGTGGAACAGGAAAAGCATGAAATGCAGGAGGTGAAAGGTTCGAACCCTTGTAAGGGTGGTAAAATGTGCTTAATTTTTGTTAGAACGTGAAATTCGCGATGAAAAAAACACTTATCTCGCTTATCTTAAAGATTTTTACGATTTTTTCTCGACCCGGGAAACTCCACTTCACATTATGGTGCATTCAGAAATTTTTTTTTCATGTTTATTCTTCATGTGACATGATGTTGATTCTTAACAAACAAACTTCAATCTTTTTGCCGTCTGAGATTATTGGCAACGTTTCTCAGCCGCTAAACGAAACCTTAGATTTCCACTTGCATTCAATTACATTTTTGGTATATTAGCATATTTCATTTATTTAAATCTTTTTTTTGGGATGCTATTTATTAAATTTTAACTTAATCTTCTTTTAGACCTATTTGCTCTGTATTAAACTGATCTTTATTTCACTTCTTGATTTGAAGATCATTTAGTTATTGTTCAGTTTTTCCAATTGATTGACATGAATCATTGTCTGTACATGCATGCCTAATTTTTGCCGCAATTTTCCAATTGTGCTTTCTTTTCATAATATGGAGCTTGATCAAACTGATAATCAATTTCTCCCTTTATTTCAATTTTCATTCGCAATTAATTTAGTTCAATGTTAAATTGAATTGCGTTCTTACTAACTGCCGCTCCGCGAATCAGCTTAAATCATACTCTACTTAATTTTTTCTCTTTCGCTAGGCGAATCATTAAGACTAAACTGACGCTGTTATTCGCGGCGCAAATACGGCATAAAATTTGCCTCAAATTAGTGAAATATCAATATTCAAATATACGTGAAAACAGAATTCAGTTCAAAAAGAACTTCGAAAAAATCCTTTGTCCGTGGAGCCATTTGGGAACGAGCAACTAAAAAACCACACATCCGATGGGAGAAAGGGCAAATACAAGTTAAGCTTGCAATACTGGCACGCGAAAACATCACTAAAGACACATTTCTTGAGCAAAAATCTACACGAGTCAAATTTCCACCCGAATCTAAATACGAGGCACCCATTGACAACGCAACAGAACACGCGGAGAGAGAAGGTGATGGACAGATAGGCAAATACGAAATAGTTTTTCTCGACCTGGGTAACTCCACTTCACAATATGGTGCATTCACAAATTTTTTTTCATGTTTATGCTTCGTGTGACATGATGTTGATTCTTAACAAACAAACTTCACTCTTTTTGCGGTTTGAGATTATTGGCAACGTTTCTCAGCTGCTAAACGAAACCTCAGATTTCCACTTGCATTAAATTAGATTTTTGGTATATTAGCATATTTCATTTATTTAAATCTTTTTTGGGATGCTATTTATTAAATTTTAACTTCATCTTCTTTTAGACCTATTTGCTGTGTATTAAACTAATATTTATTTCACTTCTTGATTTGAAGATCGTTTAGTTATTGTTCAGTTTTTCCAATTGATTGACATGAATCATTGTCTGTACATGCAAATTTGTCTGAAATCATTATCTGAAATATTAAAATTCAAAAATATACGTGAAAACACAATTCAGTACAGAAAGAACTTCGAAAAAATCCTTTGTCCGTCGAGCCATTTGGGAACGAGCAACTAAAGAACCACACATCCGATGGGAGAAAGGGCAAATACAAGTTAAGCTTGCAATACTGGCACGCGAAAACATCACTAAAGACACATTTCTTGAGCAAAAATCTACACGAGTCAAGTTTCCACCCGAATCTAAATACGAGGCACCCATTGACAACGCAACAAAACACACGGAGAGAGAAGGAGATGGACAGATAGGCAAATACAAAATAGTCAACTCAAACTATAATGGGACCTCAAGTGAAAAAAAACTACGGAAGCAGGAACCCTTTTGCGCAGAACGTCCGTGGACTTTGGTTGACCAAAAATGTGTATCTCTTCTTCATCTCAGTAGGCAGGGGAAGACCGGGACTGTTAACCCAACAGGTTCCACACAACAATATCTGCAATCTTACTACGCTCAAATTGTGGGAGGTACTAGAAATAACTTTCTTTCGACCCCGCAACATCACATTTGACTGTTTCGTTGTCTTTTCTAGAAAACAGGAAATAGGTGAGACAGTTGAACAATTCTACAGCACTCTGAAAGAATTAGCAGAAAGTTGCAATTTTGAAAACCATGAAGAGGACATAATACGAGACATCTTCATAACAATTATGTTAGATGACGACATTACGCGAGCCACAACGTGATACAGTCGAATCGATGAGAGCTTTCAGCATTTTGCGGTAAATATGGATATGGGACATCGAAATGAACAAAAAATTCTTCTAACAGTACAAGCGACGCAATAGAAGTTCAACAATTCAGTCAACTTCACATTGCGAATGCACGACCCCACCAAAGATGCAGAAATTGCTTCGATCGCGAACCCAATGGCCTCTGCAGACATTGTGGAGAGAATTGGACACCAAACACCACCGTTAGGTCTGCATCGCCTTTGGTAAGAAGTGTAACTATTGTGGTCTCGTCAACCACTTTGCTAAGGTATGTCGGAAAAAACAAAACACAAACGAAAACATACAACAAGGTAATCGAGTGATTAACCTAGAAGAACACAAAAACACTGATAACTCCAAATATTATTACGTGAGTTTCATTAATTACGATGAATAGTACGATTTCCATTATGACTCTTCTGAAGACAACGATGTTGCAATGCTAGAACATAATAAGTTAAAAGAAATCGCAACCCAAATATGGAAAATTTTAACACTGAATTTAGTTTGCTTTTTAATTCTGGGAATGGATATGTCATATTAAGTCTCTCAGTTGCGAAAAACGTGTATAACTGTGAAGAGACAAATTGCTTGGAAAAAAACCATTAGAATTAAAGTCTTTTTCAAATGACGCATTAGAAACTCTTGAGCACTAATAACATCAATTCAATTTAACTGTTGGAATATTTCACGTGCAAAAGTACAATAATAGCAGGTGGATTTAAACCAAATCAATCACGCATAACAATCAGGCGAAAATCTTGCCCAAATATTGAGATCAATAACATCGATCATCAACGTTCTATTAAAAGATCAATAGTGGAAGAGCTCTTGGAACTAATAACCCGAATCGGCCAATCAAAACATCAAACAGCAGATTCAAAATTCCATAAAAAACTATCAAGTTACACAACAAAAACTGCGAAAAAAACTATTTCATCCACGACCAAAAGTCAAAATCGAACTCAAAATTGAAAAATGATTGAACGAAGGTCACCGTGAAAAACTGTCGAACTGTTCCCATCAATAATCCACATTACCTATCGTCATCAGAGTTAAAAGGGATCAACCAATTGAAATAGCTGTGAATTTGAACAATTTAAAAAAATCCATTGAAAAAATATGTACCAAAGACCTAACAGCAACTCTAGTGACCGCAAGAGACAGCATTTTTTAGGACGCGTGATCAACAACAAGCTTATAGTCAACTAAATCTACACACTGATACTGCTTGTCATTGTAACCTTAAATTACCTTAAATTACTAAGCTACGATATAACCGGCACATACCGTTTCAAAACACGATATTACGGCTTAACACACATGCCAGCACAATTGCAAACAACTTTTAACTGCAGTTTGACAGGACTCACTAATACTTTCTGCTTTATTGACGATATCTTAATTATCAGTAGAGGAAAAATGAAGATCACTTACAACTTGTAAAAAATGTCTCAAAAATTTGGATGACGAAAATCTAAGAATATATTTAGAGCAATATCACTTTGCAAAAATACAAATTGAATGAGTGGGCCACCTGATCACCCAATCGGGAATAACACCATTAGCAAATAAGAAAGCTGGAATTCAACAACTTAATCTAAAAAATATAAAATTCAACAACTTAATAAAAAAATCTAAAAAAAAGATGCTTTATGGTTCTGTTCATCATCATAAACGAACTCGCAACAAATTTGTCAGAATTTTGCCATCCTCTGTTACCATTTTTGCAGAAAAACACAAATGTCATCTGGACTGACGAACATGAAAAATCATATCAATAAAATTAAGCAAAAATAGGTGAAGCTACCGAAAATAAGTACTTCAACCCAATTCTACAAACCAGTATAAGATGCGACAATTCAAGAGAACGTCTCGGATCTGCTCTATAACAACGTACCCCTGATGGCTGGCAAACTTCAATCACTTCAATTCTACAACCACGCGACATATATTCCAAACCCGCTTTTTGCCTTTAATCATTCAATTTTTCGATTGCATCCATCTAATTCAAATTTTCAAAACATTGCCAATACATTTCAATTTGTTCTTACGATGTCATACTCTGAAGACGAAACGCCCCAAAATATCCTACAAGCAAATCCGTCAAAAGTTATATTCGCCGACAAGGCCGGCCTTTCAAATGCTTCAAAAACAACTACAAAACCCTCAGTACACTGCATCGATACAACAAACGTAACGAACACACCTACATCAACAAGTCTTCTTTTTAAAGACTCTTTCACCTTTGACTCTAAAAGATCTTTTCCTGTACCCTGAAGTCCAGCTTGACTTCAAAAGATGCCATATTGAAATAAATCCATTACTGCATAAACAATGATATGTCGGAGAGATGTCGACAAATATCCGGCCAATATCACAGTCACCAAAAGATTTTCACAAGAAGAAGGCTTGTGTCTGTTTGGATGAAAAGTTTGCCATACCGAGCTCAATAAAGGGCGCCTACATATAAGCTATACACGCATCAGATCCAGGAAACTGGTACATGACTGGCATGACTATCCAAGCACATATCCGCATAAGGCACGTATCCAAACAGCATAGAAATCCTTGCAAGGCCATATCCGTGCATGCTGTGTAAAACAGCAAAGTGACATCCTTGCGTCAAAATTGCTAAAAACTTTAAAGTATATTTTTCTATGAAAAGGGCACCATTAAAATAATGTAAAATTCCTAATGAAGAAACTCAGATAGATTTTGGCGGTCCTATCAACAACCAGAAAAACAAGAAGAATAATTCTTTGCATGTTTAGACCTTTTCTCAAAAATTCCATTTGCCGAAGAATTTGAGAGCTAATACACAGAATGTTTTAAATTTTCATCAAGATAATTTTCATTGCAAGACATTCCACGCACCATAAGGCTAGATCAAGCTAAGTGTCAAATCGGTCAGCAAATTAAATCATTTAGTAATCAAAATAACATAAAGTCACTGAGCCTCCAAAACACAATCACAGAGCAAAAGGTTTAGTATAGAGGCTGATTCAAACCGTCAAAAACCGTCTAGCAGGTATTAAAGCCGCAGCAGAAAATCTATTCAATTTAAAGACTTCAATATTTTCGATAAAATACCCACTGCGAACATATTGTCAAAAAACAATCAATCTTTCCCCATTTGAGGCTCATTTTGGACGCGAAGCGAAGCAAAGACTCTTTTTAGTTGTATAACTACCGAACCAAATACAAATACTTTGACATATGAACCAAAATCAAATAAATAGTTAGATTTAGAAGCATTTCGGTGGGCCGAACTCATCCCCGAGGACCGCTGGGATGATGGATCCCAAAGCGATGTTGAGGTCAAGCACCGACACCACAACCTCAATCAAGATGCCGTAAAAAGAAGTAATATTTAACCGGCACAAGAATCACGAGTCATACAATATCCTGATACCGGACAAACGATACCCCGGACTGAAGCATCCCTATCCTTTAAATTTGCTAAGAAGATCCGAAATGCAAAAAGATCAGAAATAAGTCCAGATGGGTTGTACAATGTTTTGGTATCAGGTTGGCCAGTGATCAAAATAGATAGCTACATCTCGATGATAAAAGACCGTGAAAACGAGAGGTAACAATAGGTAATTCAGACTTGGCTGAATTTGGGAAAAAAGCCGAACGGTAAACCGACCTCAAAGAGTACGTGCTCCGCAGGCCAAAGGCACCGAGAGGAAAGACAGCAGAAGAGCTGATACAAACGCACGCTAGAGACGCCAGAAGTAGGCTAGAAATCGGCAAGAAAAAAGCACCGCCTAATTACAGACGATTTGATGTGCGTTTCCTCTATCAACTCGAACGTCTCCTGCGCTCTGCGAGTACAAAAGACAGTAATGCCGACAAAACTATGTGCAATTGCGCCGCATTTTCACGACCAGTAAACCACATATACAGCTGCAGATCCAATCATAACACAACGACTACCGCCACAACGACCAAAAAGAAAACAATTGTCAACTCTTACCAACTAACAAACATCAAGCAAACGCCAGCGCACATCGCCCTCAACAACTGAGTCCGAGGAATCAATGAATTTGACCCAAACCTCTACTCCGATTGTCAGTTCAAAAATAGCTCCATCCCGCCAGGAAAAAAGTTAATTAATTAAACAGCAGCAAATAGCGAGTAAAAGTATCATCTGCACTATAAAGAAAACCACTGAGAAAAATCCTAAAGCTCCCGAAACAAGTATAGAATGAGGAACATGCAAGCCAGGTTTGCTTTACCCCACACAATTCTATGTATCTCCTATTCATGAAGAAACAACTATGGCAGTGAGAAAGCCCGAAAGTGCTACGGATTTTGATTCAGATTACTGTACTTTAAACAACAAACTTAACAAAACTCTTTTTTGATTTATTATATTAACCAGTACGTATTCGATAAGTTTTCAGATATACACAAACTCTACGTTTGTTTATTTCGCCTAGGGGGAAATAAGGTACCTTAGCACATTACTTGTTATTTAAATCTTTCTTTTGTGGCGCTATTCTTTAAATTTCCTCTTAGCTTTAACTTAGTTCAATTTGCTCTGTAATAATTAAACCTTTATTTTAGTTTATGATTTGAAGATCATATATCTATCGTTCAGCTTTTCCAATTTGTTCACAACAATTATTGTTAGTACATGTAGACAACCTCCTGTGTTTTTGCCGCATCTTTCCAACTTTTTTCTTTGTTCATAATTTAAAGCATGATCAAATTGATGATCAATTTCTGCCCTTATTTTAATTTTCTTTCGCAAATTATTTACTTGAATGTTCAGTTGATTCTCGTTCTAACTAATTTTCACTCCGCAAATCAGCATAAATCAAGCATAAATTTCTAGTCTTTCGCTAGGCGAAACAATAATACTGAACTGACTCTTTCATTCGCGGCGCAAATACCGCGTAAAAATCTCCTCAATTAATCAAAATTACAGTATTCAAAAAAATACTTGATTTTGCACCGTAAAAACACTCAATTTATAGCACAAGGTTAAATTGAAAAAATTTTCTGGACGACAAGGTATCCACCGAATCAAAATTACTTTTGAATAAAGAGAGATCTCATCGCGCACTTTTTGAACAAAATATCGCAGAATGCCATTAACTAAGCACGCCACTCATAATTGCAGAATTTTTCTGAGGACAACCAAAAGCAAAGTCTACTGCTATAAGAACAGTGGAAATCTGACTTGAAATTAGTCAATTTTTGCTCGTATTTCACAGAATCGAAAGTTCCAGGAAGCAATCGAATGCGCAATTTTTCAATGTAGAAACAGAAAGAAATATAGGGAATGCAAAACGAGCACCGAAAATCAAAAAGTTGAGAAAAAAGAGAAGTTTTTTGCGGCAAATGACATTGAACTCGTTGATTACAGGTAGGTTTTTTCCTGTATCGTTGAATTGGAACTCAAGAGAGGTAGATTAATCAATCGGAAAAACTCCAAAGAACGATTAAAAAAATTGATGGGAAGGTTATTGTGGAAAACTTCATTTTCGGTCTTAAATAATGTAATAGAGAAAAATGAAACTATACAAGATTTGTGAGCACAACAAAAGAGGTTGCAGAAAAGTCTATTTTTAAAAGTTGCTAGGATAATCTGGTCAGAAAAAAATTGCACTAAAAAGATAATAAACCCAAGAGAACTCGATACATACATAAGAGCCGCAATGGATTTTAAACAAGGCTGTGAATACAAAAGTGGGGCAACGGAACACCATAGACGCGCTCCTATTCCATCAGAGATCTCCACTAGCCATCGATTTAAGAAAAATTCCAATCTGCGTCAAACTTTGCCGGGAACGTGACCACCAACGACCACACTCAAAGGCAGGACAAACGAAGGAAGCAGAGTAAAAGAAAGGGAGCAAGTGAAAAGTACAAGGAAGCAAGTGAAGTGTCATACGCACTAGATATTTGTCATTAAATTATCAATTACCTTATTTCAGTTCTTCCATTTTCAGGAGCAGTTTATTTAGTTCATTTCATTAAATCCATTTTGCCCGCCATTTGAGTTGCAATCGTTTGTTCAAGTTCCAGACAGGAAACTGTCTATTCACGTGCAAACACAAATTTAACTCCCTCTCTTGTTTACAATTAACATATGATACTTTTTAACTTTCTTTAATATTAATTTTGTTGCAATTTTGAATTCATTGTTTCACTTGCGCTCAAACAGATCAATGGTAATTTAACTTAGTGAACTGCCTCTCATTTGTAAGCTCAAGAAACAAGGTACGCATTCGCGTCAAGAATAATCAATTCCAAAAGAGAGATTGTAATTCAATTTCGGACCTTTGGCAATCGCACCGCAATTGCCAATTTAAACAAGCAGTGGTCAGTTGTGGCTCAATTGACTGAATACTCAGCTAAGCAGTATAACATGGCGCAGTCAGCTACTGATTCACGAAAATTTCTCCTACATATCGATGCTTTCTGGGAAAAAGCAAACATCACACATCCTCTTTCGTGGGAAAAATGGAAGCAACAACGGAAATTGGCCAAGTTTGCAAAAGATAGGTTCCAATTGGAGATACTTCTCAAGGGACCACATACGGCCGTCACATACCCACACAAACCTGTGTATGAAGACCCAGTGGAAAAACACACCCAGGCAACTGAACGCGACGGAAAAATTCGCAATCAACAACTAAAGGTGACGTGCAAAATAGATGTAATAGACAATATTGACATCTTTTGCTGCGATAAACCTTGAGAGCATAGCGATGAATGGCAACCTCGCTCCCTTAACTCCGTATAAAGACAGAGGGTTGTAGGATTTTTACGAGCAAATACCCGCATTTCTTCGTTGAAAAAAAAAGTCAATATAAGAACTTTGGTGCGAAATGGAGAAATCCTTCGTAAAATCACGGAACATGATATGAGCGTTTTATTTTCTTCTCCTCAAAACAGCAAAAAAGAGAATACCCAAAAAGAGCTTCATAAAAATTTTCCTTAAAAAGATAAAAAACCCAACACAACTTGATACACACATAAGAGCCGCAAAGGATTTTAAAACAGGATGTAAATACAAAAATGAGGCAACGGAACACCATAGATGCGCTCCTATTCCATCAGAGATCTCCACTAGCCTTCGAATTAAGAAAAACTCCAATCTGCGTCAAACTTTTCCCGGAAGGCGACCACCAACGGTGCATACTCAAAGGCAGGACAAACAAATCTAGCCGTTTTATCCGCCTCCTTGGTTAACCTATATAGTTTTCTTAGAGTACGTCAGCCACGAGAACCAAAGTACAAGGACGCAAGCGAAGTGTCATAAGGACTAGATATTTGTCATTAAAATATCAATTACGTTATTTCATTTCTCACATTTTCAGGGGCAGTTTCTTTAGTTAATTTTATTAATTCCATTTCATCCGCCTTTTGAAATCCAATCATCGTTTGTCCAGTTTTCAGACAGGAAACTGTCTATTCACGTGCAAACACAAATTTGACTCCCTTTCTTGTTTACAATTAACATATGATATCGTTTGACTTCCTCTAATCTTAATTTTTTGCAATTCTGACTTCATTGTTTCATTTGCGCTCAAACAGATCAGTCGTAATATAAACTAGCGTCAAAAGGCAGCCTCGCTCCCTTAACTCTGTATAAAGACAGAGGTTTGTAGGATTTTCACGAGCATACACCCGCATTTCCTCTTTGAAAAAAGGTCAATGTAAGAATTTTGGCGCGAGATGGAGAAATTCTTCGTAAAAACATGGAACATATCTTATGAGCGTTTTGTTTTCTTCTCTTTAATACAGCAAAAAGAAGAATACCCAAGAGCTTCTTAAAGAAACAGTTTCACAAACAAAAGCACGCGAAGTAGCTATTCACATGGGAGCTCGAATTCAGCAATAGATCACTCAAAATCTTAACACAAACGCCCAATCAGTAATCATAGTTAACAATTTTCTAGGCCGCAATTGCACCACGAACTACCAACTACAGCGGAAAGACTTCACTGGCTACCCAACTGTCCCCAAAACTACCAATAGACTAGTGTTTGCGCAAATTGTGGTCAAGTTTGGAGTCATAATGACGTCAAGTATGTCCGGCAAAAGGCAAGAACAGCAACAACTGCGGAATTCAAAGTGGTCATTTTTCTGAAGAGTATCGAAAGCCAAAGAAATCATAGTCTCAAGCGTCTCAGTCTCAACAAACGAATGCCATTCAGACTGACCGACAACTTCCAAAAGTAATGATGAGGAATCTGTGAACTACATAACCAGCTATCAACAACTATAAAACCAAGAATATGACTCCAACTACGACAGTGATTTTGACTGTTATGTCGAATCATGCTATCTCTAGTGACACAACAAAACAACTCAAAACAACTTAGTGCAAAAATACAATCCGGAAAAATCACCGCAAACTCGATGATCAATTCCGGTAGTGTGTGCAGCATAATCACAAAAACATTGACCAACAAAATTCTACAGAGTAATCAATCTGCACAATGGATCACATCAAAATGCGGGAAAGATCTCAAAACAATTTCAACTGAACCGATCAAGGTTTTTGGCAAAATTGTAACCACTATAGTCTATAGCGATTGGATATGTGAGGAAGCATTGCTTCCAGTTGTAGAGGATGGACACAAACTCATGATCGGAAGATAGCTTTTCAGTATTCTTGGTCTGGCAGTGGTGCAACAACAAGCAAAAAGGGGTAAACGTGTTAAAAAGATCAATAATTAAAAATGCAAAGTGAAACAGGCTATTGCGTTGCAATTTCTCGACCTAGTTTCAAGAATCCACTTATCAAAGAAACACGTAGTTAAATCAAAGTTTCATCAAAAAATTACAGCAACGCATAAAAAAGGTCATAGCGTTCCAATTAAACTGCAAACCATTTACAGACAGAAGGACATATCGAAAAAATATCTAGATGTTCTGACGAAAAATTCATCTCACTCATATTAATTATAGTAAAGAAAGAACAATCAATAAAATTAGTATTATATTCTAAACTCTTCAAAAAATAAATTTCTGAAAATAAATATCAAATGCGTAGCATAGAAATGTTAATATACTCAATCACACAACACCTAACTAACATACAAAACGGTCAACAAGCATATTTGTCAACCATAGACAATAATTAAGCTCATAATCAACTACAATTAAACGAAGAAAAACAGTGTAATTTCAACCTCATTTTTGGAGAATCTACCGGAACACACAGATTTTAAAATAAATTTTAAATGCCTGACATGCCTGCCGAAAGCAAAAGACTACACACTTATAGGCCTTCAAAGCACACTGTTTTCTAGATAATATCATAATAGTTATAACTGGATCAGAATCTGATTATATCAATTGTGTCATCAAATGCCTCAAGAAATCAGATAAGTATACTCTGCGCATCAATCTCCAAAAATGACAAATGTCATTTTGCTCAGACAGAAAACAATTCGCTCGGTAACAAATTTCAAAAACAAGTTTTCCACCACTAGAAAATGAAACGGCAGCTATTGTATTAATACCACCACCAACCATCCTCAAACGTTTAGTATCATTTCCTGGATCAGTAAACTACTTTAGCAAACTTTTAACATATCTAGCTCAACTTTGTCATCCCCATAGGCCACTTATAGAAAAGGCAGCCAAATTTATCTGGACTGAAACACAGACCAAACACTTCTACATTATTAAAGATAAAAAAGCTAAAAGTACTGAAAATTGCCACAATAACTCAAAATTAGACGTCAAATACCGTACAAGTAAAGTGTGACGCCTAACGCTCTGGAGTTGGTGAAGCACTTGAGCAAAATCCTCCTGATGGGTAGAAACCTTTCGCATTCGCATCAAGTTTTTTCAATCCTATAGAAGAAAGATACAGTGTAAACGAACTAGAACTATTGGTAGTTGTCTGGTCGATTGATTATTTCAAACATTACCTCTACAATAAAGATTTCACAGTCATTACAGACCACAGAGCACTATTGTCAATACTTAGGGAACACCGCTCATAAAAATCACACAATAGCCGGCATTCTAGATGGATTTATTGGTTACTTCTACACAACTTCGCAATAGAACACATTCCTTGGGCAGAAAGGGGCCTTGTAGATTACATCTCTTGAAATAGCTTTGCTAAAGCAAAGAAATATTCATCATACGACAAACATTCTGAGGTGGCAAGTATATCCAAAAGCCGAGATTCTTTCAAACACCATATTGAATACAAACCACTCACATTACATAAATTAAAACATTTTAAAGTCACATACACCCATACCAAAACCGTTCAAGTCATTTGCACCGCAAACAGCAACTATCACAAACGAAAATTCACAAATTCAGAACAAGTCAAATGCATCGCATTTACAACATTCTAATACTTCATTGCCAATTGTATCGCAATTTACACTACCATATGAGCCTAGTCATTCCCTCTTGAAAACACTTACGGCGTCGCAAATATCTTTCTCACATTCTAAATCACATTTTGCTCTGAACAATGGGCATTAAATAATTCAAATACTAATAACCAATTTGCTGCTAATACTTTGCAAAAGTCAGAAAGTAATTAATGTGAACAATCTGAGCAATTAGGCCCAAAAAGTCCCATTTTCTTCGATACTAAATCAACTAATCACCATAAATTCTCTAAATTAGGATGAAACTCAAAAATTCTTTCTCTAAAAACCAAACACCCAAAAATAAATTGCTTTTTGCCCGACATTTTTCTACAATCCAGTACTCTGATACTCAACCCATTAATTTTACCTCAAAAATGCAGAGAGGAAAATCTGCAAAATCAACACCCACTAAAACCAAAGTCAACGCCTTCAACGATTGCAGAGGACACCGCGGATGATCTAAGGCTCTTGAAAACAATAAATCGCATCTTCAGAAAGAAGTTATTGGCCATCCTAACGGTGAAGTATGCCATCCTAAAAGAAGTAAGGCACCGCGGGATCAGGAATGTAAAAATTTAAATTATAAAAAAGTCATCAAATGTTAACTAGACGCGGATCCAATACAAGGCTGGTAGTATATCACAGATCAGCAGTTGGCTGACACTGGAATGTCCTCTGATGTGGAAAGTGAAAGAGTCAATTGCGCTGCATGAGGAGAAGGAAAAAAAAGGACAAAGAGAACATATTAATGTGGTCGGAAGGTATTTCTTGTCGTATACCGCGAAATGAAAGGAGCATTCAGCAAGGCGAAAGTCGCCCGCAAAAATCATGCCGGAAATTGACAAAAGTAAGAACTCAGACGAGATGCATGAAGTTTTGGGCCGGGGAGTACAGTTGGAAAGATCATTCCAACGAACAAGAATCTTAAATAAGCCTGAAGTATGAGTACGTAACTCGGATATCGTTCAAACTGGAACAGAAAAACGAGCGAGAAACAGAATTAGCTGAAAACGCTGACGGGAGGCCACTAAAAGTTAGCGTGAAAACTTTAGAGCAAAAGATCCTGAATCATAAGAAGAATCTTTTAAGAAAGGACCTTGGAAGCAAAAAGATTAGGCGATCAAGGAAACAGCCTGCTAATGTCAGCGTCATATCATCAGATAGATCATGTATTTCCACTACCAGTATTGTTGCAATGGCTCTGAAAATGGGAATCCCCAAAAGCGCTATGAAGTTTTTAAAAACCGGCCAGATTTAACCCAAATATCGCACCTCAGACCAATTGCAGCACCTCCGACACAACGGGAGATAAGGGAGATGACCTTTCTAGAAATTGATCAACAATCTGATAATTCTGAATAAAAGACGTAAAACTCATTAAACTACATATATTAGTTTTATATATCAATTTTTTGTTGTTAATTAACCGGTGAAAAAGTACTTATTTTCTGATTTCAATTTAATAGTCTTTACTAATTCTTCAACAGGGGAAATCTCGTAGGGACTGGATATTTGTCTTTAAAGTATCCATTACCGTGTTTAGTTCCCTGTTTAGTTTTCCCGTTTCCAAGGGCAGCTTATTGAGTTCATTTCATTAAATCCAATTCCTCAGTCATATGAGTGACGATCATCGTTTGTTCAGGTTGCAGACAGGAAACTGTCTATTCACGTGCATAAATAAGTTTAACTTCCATTCCTGCGTATGAATAACATATGATTTCTTTTAACGTCCTTTAATTTTAATTTTGTTTCAATTTTAGTTTCATTCTTTCATTTTCGCTCAAACAGATCACTTGTAATTCAACTTAGTCAACTACTAAGAAATCAAGTATGGACAGTATGAAGTCATATATTATCTTTGTATGAAATCAAAGAAACTTCAATCCAGAAACGACACAACAAAGCAAATGATTCCAATTGATAAAAATAGCACATCTGAGACGCGAGTTTGACCGTCTTGCTTTCGTCTGCAATCATGAGCAGAAGTTGTTTTGATGGGATGACTAAAATTTTCGGAGAAAATTGCTATAAAATTAGAGACGTATCCCAACACTATTCAGGAAAAACTCAGATGTTTTTGTAAGCAAATCCTTGAAAACCAAGTTAATCAGCAATTTTTTTGCTCTCATTTGTACACTTTGAGTGGGCAAAACTGCAGAGGAAGACAGCAGAAATCTACTATGCGATACTAAATGACTGATTGAGCATTTGAACTCTGGTGAACTTGCTAACATTGGAAAAAATTCTTCAGTTGAACAACGTATCAAAAAAGAATTAAGAGAATACATGGAACATTAAACAAGTATTTGAGCTGATATTCCAAGGCTAAAATTTATGAGCCGCCAAATGGAATTCAACTGAACAAAATACCAAACTAAACACGATAAAAAATTTGCAACTTTGTCTCCAGCACCAATGCTTCACTGTTTGTTGCAGAAGTGATAAATAAGCAGATGTAATTCTAATTCTAATGTGGCAGCAATAATATAATGGGATTCTCTAAAATTTTGGAGAAGTTCATTTTCCCAGTTCTTAGAATTTATCAATCCGCCTTACAGCTTCTGACTCGTTTAACATCTGCAATACAAGAAACTATTTAACATCACTCCGTAAATTATTAACTTGTCAAAGTTGCTCAGATTTCTGACTGAAACTGTAACTTTAAACAAGCTAAACATTTTGTCTAAAACGATGAATATATGAATGTAAGAAAGTGCACTTGGCAGATAAGAAAAAAAAATCTGTTATATGATATGCGGTACAAAAAATTCATTAAGAATAGGCAGCTGTGTGAAGGCCGAGCTTAACTAAAGTTCCCACATTTGTTAAGCAAATAAATCCAGCTCTGAATTGGACAACATATGTTACTCAAACTTTGTTGTACGATATATTTAAAGCCAAACAATTACGTCAATTTTTCACCAAAAACTTGACGTGGACTTCCAATACAACAATTCTTTACGTCAGTTTTGCATGGAAAGAATGACGTTATTAATGCCGTCATAGCCAACCAATCAACGATGCAGTTTTGACACGTAGAGCAGTATAAATAGAGCTTGAAAAACTACCAAAAAAGAGCGGAAACTCGATAATTTTGTGATATTAAAATTGACATAAAGTGCGTATTGAAGCACATTTCCTCGAGCAGTAAATAACTGGTTACTGTGTCCTGTATCGACAAAATACTTGGGAAATAATTCAACTGTTGGCATCCCAAATTTTGACGTCTTCAAATCGTGAGTAGAGAGAGCAAAACTCTACTTAAGTTAACTTTAAATATTTTTGCAAAACAGGTCTTAGACATATATCTTTGTCTTCGATTTGTTCAGATATCGGAGTGAACTGGTATACATAAAAGAGATTGCGTATTTTGTGATCTGTAGTAAACCCAGTCCAGTTCGATATTGAAAAACCTAGATTAGCATTTAGTTGTGAACTGAAATTGTGATGCAACGGTAAGAATATAGCGGATATACAGTTACAAAAGCGAATAGCAAAAAAACACAATATCCGGACAGATTTGTGGCCGCTGAAACGAACTGGGCGGTGTAAAGCTTTCCTCGTCATAAGTGGGAGAGCAGCCGTTACATTTGGTCCGCCGACCCGGACAGCGGAAGGCAAACTGCTGTCCAATCTGATGAAGAGAGTGTCAAAGGCACCCACTAAAGAAAATCAAACGAAACAACAACGCAACACCAGTGAGGCAGAGCGAAGAGTTCAATTCACTGAAGCAGCTATAGTCCCATACGAGTGGCTAACCCTGCGTAAAAGCAAGAAGCAAAGCAAAAGCGAACAGCACCCAGGCAATTCAAGCACAATCAGCAGAGAACAGCTTCAGGCAACAGTTCAAAGGCACGACAACAAGCTTCAAGAAGTAGTGGACGAAGTCAACACTAAAAGAAGACTTGGTCAGAGAATAATTGCAGATTCAGACCGACCCAACAAACTAAAGGTACTCTATCAACAGACTGTTCATTTACTAGAGGAAGAAATACCCAAGCAATTGCAGCGTCGTAACCAACTTGCACCCTACTCGACAAACTTTCTTGAAGAACAACTACAGCAGGCAAGGGAGTGCAAAGCAAATCTGGATATTCATTGGCTTGCATATATAAGCAAAGGCACGCAACCAGAAATGAATACGGAGCAAGGCAACACGAGTCAAGCAGTGAACGAAAGTGAGAGTAACAACAACTATCCAACGGACAAATCAGCTACCCAAACACTACAAAACGGCACAGTAGCAAACGATCCGAATACGGAGAACATTTCTGAAACATCTTCAGCAAAACAAAGGCGCGAAGAACGGATGGAGAAGTTCGATATTAAGTTTGAAACACAGTTGCGGCTCGAACAGGCAAGGTTTGAGCGAAGGAAGCTAGAGCTCGAGATGCAGATGAAGGAGTTAGAAACCAAGCATCAACTACTGGAACAAGAGCGTGAACTGGAGCGCAAAGTGAAAAGAACAGCATTAGAGAATGATGATGCTCGTTCCCAATCAACCGGTTCTCGAGATAAATCACCCTTCAACTGGACCCTAGGAGAGGAGATGTCTCTGACTGGGCCAGCAGGATCGACCCCCTTCTAACCCCAAGCAGTGCAAGAGCTCGCTTCGATGCAACCCCTGAACTGAACAGGCAGAGTCAGTTCTCACGATATCGAAACCGTTCATCAAGTGCTGAAGACAGGGACGTTTCCCCCAGAGCTGGATTACGATACAACAGTGGATATGCAGGTAGCAGTAACCTACCTAAGCTGAAGTTGAACAGCTTCGATGGAAACCCTCTCGAATGGCCGGAGTGGTCCAGTATGTTCATTGCTACGGTGGATAGGCGACCAATACCAGACTCAGAGAAGATGAGCCATCTCGAGACCCTCCTGACAGGCAAGGCAAAATCCGCGATATCTGGAATGGGCTACTCTGGGCAACTCTATGGTGCTGCTCGGAGCATTCTGGAGAGGAAGTTTGGAAGGCCTCATGTGATCATCGATGCACAGTTGGAGAGTCTTCGCAAGGCTAGTCAGGTGAAACCACACGACTCAACAGGTCTGATCAGTTTCTCAGTTATTGTATCAAACTTTGTGAATGTGCTCAAAGAGTACAAGCAGATTGGCGATCTGCAATCAAGCTCGACACTGTATATGGCAGTAGATAAACTACCTCAAGTTCTCAAATAGAAGTGGTGGTTCTATGTTGATGATAAAGATGAAGACTGGCCTGATCTGATTATGTTTGAAAAATGGCTATCACGAATGGCATTCGTGCATGAAGGGTTTTCAGCTTTCAAGAGAGAGCGCAAGGACGAAGACTGAAGAAGCACGAACAGAGACAAACGGTTTTCAAAGACATCGAACTTCAGTGCGAGTTCAAATGTGGAAGAAGTGAAGCAAATGCACAACGACCACTGCCCGCTAGCTGATGGCACTCACAAGATTTGGAACTGTCCACTCTTCAGGAATATGAGTGTGAATGATCGGTATGCAGCAGTGAGGAAGCAACGCTTATGTTACGGATGTCTAGGCAAAGGACATGCAATCAAAGATTGTAAAGTCAATGCGTGCGGTATCAATGGATGCACCAAGAAGCACAACAGATTGCTACACTCAGAAAACCAAATAGACGAGGGCAATCACGCAGTCAACGTAAGCGCAGCAACAATCAACAAGAGTAACGAAGTTACGAGTTTTCTTCAGATAGTTCCTGTCTCAATACAGAGCGGTGGCAGCAGGCTGAACACATATGCTTTCCTCGATAGTGGATCAACGGTTTCATTCATCGATCAAATTGTGCAACAGAAGTTACGAGCCCAAGGCACCGATGCAACACTCAACATAGCAGGCATACACGGAACGAAGGATCTGAAGACAGAAACGATTCCTCTCAAAATAAAGGGATTACATTCAAAGGTGCATTCAATCGAAGCGTTTGCACACCCGTCAATTTCGTTGGGAAACACAAACTATGACTACAGCCAGCTGAAGCAAAGCTTCAACCACTTGAGTGTTCTCCCAAACAAGAGCTTCAACTTGAAGGAGGTTGGCGTCATCCTTGGACAAGATGCTTACGAGCTACAACGCCCATTGGACTACAAGATGGGAACACGAAGTGAACCTTTCGCCGTTCTAACAGAATTAGGATGGGTAGTCAGTGGACCCATGACGGGAAAGAGAAGACAAAATGTTTGTCATTTCGCCTTCACAGAGGATGTGAAAGTGGCTGAGAATATCCAAACGTGGTGGGACATAGAAACATATGCCTCCAAAATCAACGTCGTCAGTCAGCCAAAGAAGGAACTGCAGGCACAAAAGATGCTAGATTGTACGACGAAGTTTACAGACGAGCGGTACGAAGTGGGAATGCTATGGAGAGAACCAGAGCCAAACCTGCCGAACAACTACAGCTCAGCCTTGGATCAGCTTTTCTCACTGGAGCGAAGATTCCAAAAGGACCCAATCCTGAAAAGTTTGTATCAACGGTCAATAGATACCGATGTTGAAAAGGGATTCGTAAAGATACTGGTCGAATCCGAAGTGAAAGGCACCTTCGGGAAGGAACGGTATTTGCCTCATCATCCTGTGCTAAATCCGAACAAGCCTGGCAAAGTAAGACGTGTTTGCAATGCTGCATCAAAGTACAAAGAAGTATGCCTAAACGACAAGCTACTAGCAGGACCCGATCTACTACATGGATTGATCGGAACGATATTCAGATTTCGTGAGGGACCAATAACCCTAACAGCGGATATCGAATCAATGTTTCTGCAAGTACAAGTTCCCGAACAGGACAGAAGTTGCTTGAGGTTTCTGTGGCGTCCAAGAACTAACGAACCTGTTCAAATATACGAATATCAGCGACACGTATTTGGAGCTAAGAGTTCTCCTACATGTGCAAATTACGCTCTCAAGCGAGTGGGACTGGACAATGAAGAAATGTATCCAATAGCAGCAAAGGCAATACAAAACAACTTCTACATGGACGATTTTATCAAATCAGTAGAAACCCCTGAAGAAGCAATCGAAGTCTTTATTCAGTTACAACCTCTTCTCTCTCAACACGGATTCGAGCTGAAGAAGTGGATAAGCAACAACGATGAGGTAACCGAAGCAATCCCAGAGGACTTGAAGTCGATCAGCAACACAAAGCAAGTCGAGGTGGAACCCAACGCGGAGGGATCTTCAGTGCTTGGACTACAGTGGACTGTTACTGACGATAGTCTCCAAGTGTGTAGAGGTACAAACAAAGACGTTGAAACTCCAATAACTCAGAGGAAGATTCTGTCACTTGTCTCTTCAGTATTTGAACCGATCGGATTGTTTGCTCCGTTCAGTGTTCACATGAGACGACTACTAAAAGGCATTTGGACTAAGAATGGACAACATTGGGACAAAGAAGTGGAGCCTGGTGAGGAAGCAGAATTTCTGAGGTGGAAAGAACAACTTCCAATTGTAGCTGAAACAAGCATTGCTAGAAGGTACTTCTATACAGCAATGGACAAAATTGAACTTCATGAGTTTGCCGACGCATCTGAAGACACGATGTGCGCAGTGGCCTACCTACGTTCACAACCCAAAGAGTACTCAGCCGACTAAGCATTTGTAATTGGAAAAGGCAGGGTGGCACCGATGAGGCATCTTTCAATACCCCGCTTGGAACTGCAAGCAGCGGTGATGGCAGTGAGGTTGAAGGAACAGATAGTCAAGGAACATGATATGAAGATAAGCAGTTGCACTTTTGGTCAGACTCAACTACAGTATTACAGTGGATACACAGCTCCCATCGTAAGCAGCAAGTGTTTGTGGCCAATCGAGTTGCTGAGATACTGGATACAACCGATGTTTCACAGTGGAAACATGTGAGCGGTATCAACAACCCAGCTGACATTGGCACGAGAGCAATCAACATTGAAGAACTCAAAGGAAGTGAGTGGCTCACTGGGCCGGCCTGGTTGAAGCGACCAGAAAGTGAATGGCCAGAGCAAGTGAACCTAGTCTTCGCCTCAGATGAAGAGAATCTACCCGCATCGGTCTTTGCAACACAGACTGAAGAGAAGAAAGCTGTTATTCAGTGGGAACGATTCAGTAACTTCAACAGGCTAGTGAATGCAGTGGCATATGTGCGGCAAGCCATGAGCAAACACAAACCAGTAACACTTATAGTAGGCGTTGAAGAACGAGAAAAAGCAAAAGCAACAATCTTCAAGCTACTACAGCAAGAACAGTTTAGTGAAGAGTTGAAATCTCTCAGGGCTGAAAAGGAAATTCCAAAAAGCAGCAAAATCCTACAATTCTCACCCTTTCTAGATGAAGAGGGGCTTATTCGAGCCAAAGGCAGAATAGGCAAAAGTCAATTGGACTTCGATGCAAAGCATCCAATATTGCTGCATTGGAAACATCAAGCAGTTGAATTATTCTTGCGAAACGAGCACAAGAACAATCAGCATGAAGGCACTGAGCATGTAAGAAACATTGTTCAGCAGAAGATGTGGATTCTAGGCATACGAAATGCCTTGCGATCAATCAAGAACAAGTGTGTAACCTGCAGAAAGGGCAGAGCACAAACGATAGCACCAGTAATGGCAGATCTACCCGAAGAACGGCTAGATGCTTCAACAGCCTTTACAAATGTTGGAGTGGATTACTTGGGCCCTTTGATTGTGAAGATTGGGCGAAGGAACGAAAAGCGATGGTGTTGTCTGTTCACATGTCTAACTGTGAGAGCGGTGCATATAGAGGTTGTACCCAAGATAGACACAGACAGTTGTCTCAATGTAATTATGAGGTTTATTGCACGAAGAGGCAAACCAAGAACAATGATCAGCAACAACGGGACAAACTCTGTTGGAGCTGAAAGAGAATTTGCGGAATATGTTGCGGCATGGAACAAAGAGAGGATCGAAGAACGTTTGATTCAACAGGGGATCAGATGGAAGTTCAACCCACCCGCAGCACCTCACTTTGGAGGAGTATGGGAGCGGCTGGTCAGAAGCTGCAAGAAAGCAATGTATGCAGTGTTGGGGAACAGATCAATCACCGAGGACGTTCTATCAACTACGATGTGTATTGTGGAACAAACGATGAATGCAAGACCGTTGACTTCGGTCAGTTCAGATGCTAATGACTTAGAAGCATTTACCCCTAATCACTTCTTGCTTGGCAACAAGAACATTTGCCTACCCTATCTACCATGCGCAGAGGAATTTGTAGACCCCAGAAAACTCTTTCGACAAACTCAAGCATATGCATATCTCATCTGGGACAGATTTCGTAAAGAATACTTGCCAACTTTGGATAATCGGCAAAAGTGGAGATCTACGACGAACGAGAACCTTAAAGAAGGAGATCTAGTTTGGCTGATCGAAGATAGTGACAAGCAAGGATACTACAAACTGGGTCGAGTTGTGGAGACCATGGAAGGGTCTGACGGAGTGATTCGATCAACGAAAGTTAGAACGAACGCAGGAGTTTACAAGAGACCGGTAGTGAAGCTCGCCCCTGTACTGCCAAACGAGAAAGATGTTTTCACTAAGGAAAACAGGGCCGGCGATGTGAAGGCCGAGCTTAACTAAAGTTCCCATATTTGTTAAGCAAATAAATTCAGCTCTGAATTGGACATATGTTACTCAAACTTTCGTGTACGATATATTTAAAGCCAAACAATTACGTCAATTTTTCACCAAAAACTTGACGTGGATTTCCAATACAACAATTCTTGACGTCAGTTTTGCATGGAAAAAATGACGTTATTAAGGCCGTCATAGCCAACCAATCAACGATGCAGTTTTGACATGTAGAGCAGTATAAATAGAGCTTGAAAAACTACCAAAAAAGAGCGGAACCTCGATATATTTGTGATATTAAAATTGACATAAAGTGCGTATTGAAGCACATTTCCTCGAGCAGTAAATAACTGGTTACTGTGTCCTGTATCGACAAAATACTTGGGAAATAATTCAACTGTTGGCATCCCAAATTTTGACGTCTTCAAATCGTGAGTACAGAGAGCAAAACTCTACTTAAGTTAAGTTTAAATATTTTTGCAAAACAGGTCTTAGACATATATCTTTGTCTTCGATTTGTTCAGATATCGGAGTGAACTGGTATACATAAAAGAGATTGCGTATTTTGTGATCTGTAGTAAACCCGGTCCAGTTCGATATTGAAAAAACTAAGATTAGCATTTAGTTGTGAACTGAAATTGTGATGCAACGGTAAGAATATAGCGGATATACAGTTACAAAAGCGAATAGCAAGAAAACACAATATCCGGACAGATTTGTGGCCGCTGAAACGAACTGGGCGGTGTAAAACTTTCCTCGTCATAAGTGGGAGAGCAGCCGTTACAAGCTGCTACGATTAAAAAACAAACACGACTGAACACATTTGAAAAATGGAAAAAATAAGCAGAAAACTATGTTCATTTTATATGATGCTGGAAGAAGCGCATAGCAAAGTTTATACAACTGAAGAAAAATCCAAAAAAAATGTTCTTTGAAGTTTCGCTTTTTTATACAGATGTTGAAAATTGTTGTTCCAAACACGGAAAAAGTTGTTGATCAATTTAAGCATCGAATGAAGATCGTACTCTAGAAAGAATATATTAAAGCAAATCTCAATCCGAGTTAACTTGTACGAATCTTACATGTTAGCAATTTGACTTGTAAGTTATGACAATCTTACATGTTAAACTATCACTGTGCAAGTTTTTGTAAGTTAGCTTTCCTTTCTAAGAAAATTCTAGGCTCGAATCTGCTTTAGGTCTTACGGGTTCACTAGATCTTGAATGATAAAACTTATCTCCAAAAACAAATTATAGTGATAGAAAAAAACAAACACGTGACAACTTTTCTGACCGCACTTAGTGACGAGGAGAAAAATGAACTGGGTTTTGTTTTTTTTTGTTTTAATCAATTGTGAGTGAAATCAATTTGCAGTTTATATTATTTTTTGTAGATTATGTTATATGTTCTATAGTTATGAGTGGAATTATTAAAAAGTTATAAAGTGTATATTGTCTGAATTGGAGCTATTGTCAAATTCTGTACTTTCATAGGATTATTGAAGTTTAAAGTTTTTTGCTTATGGTTTGCTTTCAACAACTTTGTTTACATTTATAAAACTTTTGCTCAACTTTAATTTTAATTCGCTAAATTGATTTTACGCCTGCTCAACATTTGTTATTTCGGTTTCTTAGTAGACAATTCCTTGTCACTTATTTTTGGCAAATTTGTTTGCGATTCTTTTTTTTTCTTTTTTCATTTTTAAATAAATAGTGTAATTCACTGCTCTCGATACCTCTTAAGAGCAGTGCTCTAATACCTGTTCAAAGAGTCTTCATTGAAAACATATATGGCTACGTTAGCCCCAAATTCCTACCAAACCGTTTTGGAATCAAGGTTCTGTCTATTTTTTTCAACTCAAAAGACTTAGTGTATATTTCACTCTTTTTAGAGACCATTTGTATCAATGTTTGATAGTTTTGCCCATGAACGCTATTAATTTCAATTAAAACAAACACTTAATAGCCTGGATACATTAAGAGGCATTTGCTGGTCTCTATGCATTTGGAAACAATCAATAGGCTTCAGATTGATTTGATTGCTGTTTGTGTCTTAAGGTCTGCTAACACATTCAATTTAATATACTGAGCGGCGAAAGTAAATTAGCATACCCCATATTCACAAAGTAAAAATTCAATATTTGAGGCAACGCTAATCCAACTTAATATCAAATTTCGGAAAAATTTTTTACATCATTGATCCCCTACACTTGTCCTCTCGTGTATCTGTGAATTTCAAATTTCAGGTAAATTGTAAGGTTCACTTACCAGAAATTCCAAAGTAAATATGGCGAACTCCATCCAAATTTCATAGTAAACAGAAAAATGTAACGAGATGAGATATGTTTTCAGGTTTGTTCATATGTGGTTGAGTTGCATTTGCGTTAAGTATTAGAGAGAAAAAGCTTGCGAATGAATTGTGATTTTGTGACAATATTCTTTTTACTATTAACTTGGATAGAGTTCATCAGCTTTACATTAGGATTTGTGGTAAGAGGATCAATGGTGTAAAAATTGTTTCAGAAATTTGATTTTAAGTCGGAGTAGAATTTCCTCAAAATTGAACTATAATTTCGTGAATAAAAGGGCTGCAAACTTACTTTCGCCGTTCAGTATATTTCGATGGTCAGAATGAAGAAATGATAAAATGAGTTGATTTCGAGAGTGAACTAATCTCAAACCTTTGTTAATTTGAAATGACTAGTTCATTTTTCAACAAACATTTTTACTTGTTGGAGATTTCTTTCATTAGCTGCAAATAGACCAACGATTATTTCATTTGGTCTTTTATCAGTTTTACTCGCTAATTCTTCACCAAATGGCAATAGTTCTATTGCGCTATTAGTGCTAATGTTGAAATCAAGCAAATGATAGCTAATAATTTTATCTGACATTAATTCATGTGTTTTTTAAGTTATTTTTCAATTTCTTCATCTTGCCGTATTGTTTGCTCACTCAGTTGTCTTGTCATGCAGATCCATTATTGATAGGTTTTTCTATTTGAACCAGGGGTTTTTAGAATCGAAATAACATTGAAATTAATTGAATTGTGATTTTTGGGGCCTTGAATTTTGCGTTTTGAAAAATTTCGCGTAAATATTGGAAATTTGCGTTGTTAGTTTCTAAAATTTGCTGTTTATTTTGTATTGGCTTTTCATCTCATAAATGAGAGGTCCAATTGACGTTGTGTAGAGGCCTATGAGAGCCTGTATCTATTTTACATTTTTGTTCATAATTTTGGCAGCTTGGTATTGTTATGTATTGCATGCCAATCAAAAGCAATTTTTCATCTTTTTGTCAAATTTTCAAGGTTTTTTCAAGGTTTATTACAATGACGCTTTTTTTCAATGACTTGGACACTTTCTGTTTCTGTTGATGTTCTGTTTGTGGTCTTATCTTCTTCTCTGACATCTGATGGATTTCAATGGCTTTCTAAAAACCTCATAAGCGCACTGATTTCAGTTGACGTCCAATGGTATTTATTTATTACTTTAAAATTTTTTTGTTTTCCAAATCAACAATAAAATTGTTTGATTAATATTGCCTTCAATCAAATGAAAATTCCCATCAACAATCAAAAGAACAAAATGTAAGTTGAAGAATAGTTTTAGATATAATGTATTTTTTACTGTGAAACAATATGTTGTTTGTTATCTTAGAAAAAAAATAGAGTTTTTCTAATATCTTAACACATAATCTCAATAATAACAGCCTTCTTGGGTTCTCTTTTGCTAAGTCAGTCATTTCAAATAGTGTTTTATGATCTAAACATCTGGTATTTTTTGTTACAATGCCTAATTTTGTACACTTTTCCTCATATGTTGTTTTCTTTCTGTGATCCGGTTCCTGTCTATGCTGTTCTTGTCACTTAGAGGTGTTGCTTTCTAGATATTCCGAGGGACCTCTGTTTTTAATATTGCATGTACTCTTAATTTTTGACAACTCTATTTTACTGTTATTTTGTCGCTTTGTAGACTTTTCTCACCTATTTGTTTATTTGGTTTGTTTTTTGAGGATATGTATTTCCAAAAAATGCATTTGGTTTATTAGTCTATGTTTTTTTGCCTTATTTTTGTTTAGTTTCGCTTGGTGGTGTCAATTTTTTTAATATCAAAGGCTTTTGTTACCATCAAATTGTTCACGATCAGCTCTTTCTTCTTTGGGCTATGATTTAGGTATTGTACGCCTTTTAAATAGCTTTATTTTATTTTTTCCAACCAGATGTTTTGCTCAGTTTAATTTTGTCCGTTCTATTCAAGTAAAATCCCCCGCAGGCATTAACCTAACGCCTGTCTTATTCGAGAATACATTAATTTTTAAATTTACAAAGCATAAATTGCTTCGTATTATTTTCAACGTTTCCAATCTCTGCTTGATTTAGTTTTTTTGCAACAAGTAAGCAAAAATTATAATCTTGCGGTTAAGTATACTTGAATCAAACAATACTTGAAACCATTCAAGCGCAAATTTAAAACATCAATCAAATTTTTTTAAAATCACATTATAAATATTTTTTCTGATTGTTTCCCTTAAAACAAAAATAACTTTTAAAAAGCTCCTACGTTACAATTCAAAGGAATATGTTTATGCTGGGAGAGCATGAAATCATTCATCGTTTTTCTTAAAAATATTTTCAGTTTTTGCCAACCGAAGCCGTAGTAGACAATTAGGCCACGAATTTCGTTGAGGGGACCTGAAAAATATGCGCAAACCCACATAAATTGTTATTATTTCAGGGTCAGAGTTGCTTAACCTCACAACAGAGTTGTATTATCCAATTATTGCTGGAAATGAGGTTCAGGATTGGCCGTCGTGCTACCAAGTAGGCTTTCCAGGGCCAGACAACACAATGTCTCTCAAAATTGAGGGGGGACCAGCGGAAGTGCACTACGTTGAGATTTTGCCTTACTATACAGGACGTAAGACAGCTTTGATTATCGTTGACAGATCTCTTCGTACCATTTCGAGTTTTGAACACAAAATATGTAGGAATAGGGCATAGTATTGATTTACCAGGATCGGGGATTATTCAGAAAATATTTATGAAACTCACAGTCGCTATGAGTAATCAATTTTCATTGGAGAAATCTAAGGTTTAAATTATTCGCTTAAATGCTGAAACAAAATATTTTTTTCACAATTTCAGCACTTATTAACGGATTAAGTTTATAATGATGTAAGATACTTTTCCCCAAAGCTGACATGCTCCAATGCGTCCCTTGTGAACGTATCAAACATTATTTGAACTGGTTGTGTTGTGAAAAACACAACTCGCTTCATATGAGACTTTAAAACTCACAAATTTCAACATTTTCGCCAATTATATTGAAGGCTTCTGAAACATTCGTATCGCCAATTTCAAATTTTTCAATTATTGAATTCTCTACATGTTTTGCACAATTTTCTTTAAATTAGTCGAAAATCATTCAAGGAGACAAGTATATATTAGTAGCAGAAACTATAGTTGGAAAGAAAATCATAAGCAAAAATATTGCAATACTGTGAAATTGCAATACTGTCCATTACGATTGATTTTTCTGTCCATTTTGATACAATATTTGATACAATGTTTACCTGATCCTCGTTTTCATCAGAAACGTGACGTCACCATATTGTAGCGGCTCCACCTCTTATTCAGCTGTGCAAACCGTTACTCAATTCTACTTTTACCGTAACTCAAATTTGTTTATTCGCACCCGGACCTAACGCCAAGTCAATTTCAGTACTGGACAAGTCTAACTAAGTCTTATTTCATCACTGATTCAGAACCATGATCATGTCACTTTTTACACTTGGCAGTCTAAACCCAAGTCTGGGCTGAGACTTGGCAAGTCTAAATCCAAGTCTGATGTAAGACTTGGCAAGTCTAAATCCAAGTCTGATTTAAGACTTGACAATTGAAAAAAACGTCAAAAAGAGCCGAAAAAAACGACTAAATAGCCGGGGAAACGTCAAAAATAGCCGAAAAAAACGTCAAAAATAGCCGAAAAAAACGTCTAAAATAGCCGAAAAAAACGTCTAAAATAGCCGGGGAAACGTCAAAAATAGCCGAAAAAAAACATCAAAAATAGCCGAAAAAGACGTCTGAAATAGCCGGGGAAACATCAAAAATAGCCGAAAAAAACTTACTTTGGCTGGAATGGTCCTCTGCTTCACCTTGTCTCAAATTTGTAAGATTTTGCAAAGCGGTTTCACCATTGGAACGAACGAGAGGGCCTCGACTTAGCATGGGCACCCTCACAGTGTTCCCTCTTTGAATTTTTCCACGAGTCATGTTCGACATTTTCCAAATCTGAAAAATCAAGAAGTGTCCATTTTCGGCTAAAATTCGGCTAAAAACGGCTGAAAATGGCTGAAAACGGCCCAGAAACAGCTGAAAACGGCCGAATTTGACGTTCCCGGGTCCCCTGGCATCAGTTGGCATCACTTGAAATGAGTGGGCATTAGTCTGCACCCGTTTTCAGGGGGCCCCGAGAAAGTGCCCAAAAATAAATGCAAAACTCGTGGCACGTTGCGAAATTTTTTCGAATTCGAAATATTCACTCAAAAATTTTTGAAAAGTTGGTTTTGACTTGGGAATCAACTTCCAAGTGTTATCCAATTCTTGGTTAAGCATTGCCAGACTTGTAAGACTTGTATTTAGACTTGCCCAGTAATGGTAAACGATTAAAGACTTGGAATAAGACTTGCCTAGTACTGATATAGACTTGGAGTTCGGTCCGGGCACACACAGCAAAAAAAACTTTAATCTTTTTGGGTGGGGGGAAGGAAACAATTTTTTTCTCTTCTCAAGTTCCACATCTGTACTATAAGGAACTCTTTTTTCCCAGGTTATGATGAAGACTTCAAGCAGAGAATTAACATATACGTGTGTTACGAGAACAAATGCGACAATATGTGTCAGGCCGTCGATATAAATAAAGCAAACTGGGATGCATGGAATTCAGCAATGTGTTCACTCCCTGGCGAGTACATCATTTTGGAACAGGACGAGGGATATCTGGGTCTGTGCGAAATTAGAGTTTATGGAAAACCCTTCAAATACACCCGAGAATTTCGTGACGATAATTAATTATGACACTACCTGTTTATTTTCCGTTAACATTTTCATAGCACCAACCCCAAATCTTTAATTCTGTACCTATCCCTTATTATCAAATAATGGGAATGAAGCAAAGTGGAGTGAGGAGTTTTTTAAAGAACGTTCACCAGACTATTCGTGCGTTCATGTCCAGCCTTTCGTGCTTTCTTCTGTGTTTTCAGACTATGTAAATTTGAACGCACGACACCCCCGTCGTGCGTTCATCTGGGTCTGGACATATCGACTTTGTGCCTGGGACTGAATGAGAAACTAAGTTAAATATAGCTTCTCAGAGCAAATTGGAAACTGCTTCAAGACATCACTTGTATACTGCATCCTTTGACTAGGCTTATCGCCTTCTGATAACCTGTCAAATCAAAATGATGTTTTGTGTTTGAGCTATTATGTCATTCGATTTGAGAAACAAGTTATTTGTGTCTGCGCACAATGCTTTTGTTTGTCTAGACTGCTTATTATTTGACTCGACTATGTAATTTTGAACCCACGACCCCCCCCCCCCCCCGTGCGTTCATCTTCGGTCTCGCCATACTCATTTCCGTCTGGGACCTGCTTTTGAACAATCCTTATTGAAGCTTTCAACTTGAAAATTACAACCCTGCGCCCCTTCCCCGGGTCGAGGTTTTGACAAAAAAATGTAAGATTAGCAGTGAATAGAGGTGAAAAAAACTTTTTTCACCGCAGAGCGCCCGCATCTTTTAGCGCTGAATGCGCTGAAAGCGGTGAATTTTTGTAAGAATTGCGTTGAATTTTGAGGTGAAAAATTTTTTTCACCGCATTCACCGGAATTCTTACAAAAAAGAAGCTGCCGTACAAGGGTTCGAACCTCTACCTCATGCGTGTCACACACTTCGTAATCCACTGCGCCATCTGTGAATATATTTCATATTTCCATCATTTCCTGTGAATATAAGATAAGCGTTGAAATTAGCGCGGTGAATATTTTTAAGATTTGCGATTTTAGCGGTGAAAAATTTTTTTTCACCGCATTCTGCTGGTAGCGGTGAAAAATTTACTTTCACCACATTCTGCTGGTAGCGGTGAAATTTTTTTCATCGCATCCTGCTTGTAGCGGAGAAAAGTTTTCTTTCACCGCTTAAGCGCTGAAAAAAATTTTCACCGCCTAAAAGTTTTTGTTTCACCGCATTCATCGCATTGAACGCAAATCTTACACTTTTACTCAAATTCATCGCAAATCTTACATCTTTTAGCGATTTTTAGCGGTGACACCTCAACCCGGGTCCCCATAAAGTGGAACTTTTGTATCAATTTACCTCTTTAATTCAACAAAGCGTATCTTAATACTTGTTAATTGGACCTTAGGGTGTGGGATTCGACAAAGGAATCATTATACTAATTGGTTTATTGTTCCGACTCCACTTGTGGGGGGAGGAACTATAAGCTCAAATCGGGTTTTTTGTTCAGAAAATTTTAGCCGATCGATATATTCATCGTAGAGAAATGTGAGTGGTATGATAAAAAAAAGATCGTCCAGTGTAGAATTCAAAATTTCATTTCTAATGAAATTTTAGTCTTTGCTTGTAATTATCATTCTTTTCATATCATAAGACTTTTTCTGATGTCTTATTGATAACTGATCGCTCGACAAACAGCATTTTTTGCCATAGAGGCTAAAAAAAGCGTATTTGTTGACATCCGTTGAAAGCTATTGAATTTAATGTCGTTGATAATACGTGTTTTCTCAAAGATTTTGTTTTGCTATAAAATTTGTTCGTATTTGTGGTTCTTTTGAACTCCTGTAGATTAAGGAAAAAGAATCCTATTGATGTTAAAAAATTAATGGAATACGGAAATGTTTATGCTGAATAATTCATTTTTAATGGCTTCGATACTTTTGTCTTATTTTTTTTTAAATTTGCTGTTTATTTCATCATTTATTTTGTCGAAAAATGCTGAGAGGTCGCATAAGCTTCTAATTGAGGATTGAATGAATGATATTACTACATGCAGTCAGTTCATAGCAATTACACTTAAGTTTTATATCATTTGTTTTCACTTTTTTTACTTTTTCCTTTTTCGTTATTTGTATAGTTTTTTTGTATAGTTTTTGTTGTTCTTTTCGTCAACTTGTAATTTATTCTCATCATTGAGATTTCTATCCCACTCCTTGTAATTCAAAAACTAAATTTATTTTTCAAATAATGTCGTAACTGATGTTTTGTTTACAATATGCGACAAATGTGCGACAATATGCGTTTTCATAAATGTCTTGTGAGTGGTAAATATTTGTCTTTTTTCTCTTCTTTTACCACACTCGCCTAATAACAGAGCCAAATTATTTTCAAATGAGGCCCAATTGAATTGATTTAATCGTTCAGTAAAAATTCAGCACCTTTAGTATAGATAATAGTTGAAATAAAAAACAATTATTAGATAATAATAACTGTATTTTATTTCATATCATCTAATGATTTTGATGGCTTCAATAATTTGTGTTTTCGCAGATTATTTGTAATTTTTTGAGCTTCTCTGCATCTTTAGTTCGCTTCGATGGCTTTGTATAACAAAAAAACAGGTCCTATCAGTTTCGTAAGGACTTTTTAGAAAATTTATCGAGTATTATTTCGTTAAAAGCTAATGATTTTTAAGACGTTTGAAAATATTTGGTTTAAAAAATATTGATAGATTTTTGAATTTCGCCTCATTTTTCTATATGTTACCTGGTCTCATTGAGGAAAAATCCCATCTGCTGTATAGTTAAAATAAAAGAAAACTCGTGCAGTAAGGTTTTATCTGATTGCATTTTGACGTTGTTTACTATGTGCTTTGTCATTAAGATATCGACGTTAATTTTCCAGTTTTGCTTCCTTGTTTGTTTTTTTTCTCTTAGTCTTTTTATTGACAGATCTCGGGAGCCGTAATGAGGCATGGCATTATGTAATTCAATTAGTAGTTGAGGTGTGACACTATTTTTTAAAACTCAAATATCTTTTTTTGGTTATCCCTTCATTTGGTTGTTAATTAAGTCAAAAATTAAGTTCAGCTCGGGTCGGAACTTCATGTGCGAAGGCACATTAACGAGCCTCCTTGTAATATTGAACAATAGATTGACAAAACATTATAATTGGCATTGTAGCGTACAATGCCTTTGTTTTAAACGTTAACAAATTAAAGCAATAATGTTTAAAATCTGTTGGTGTGCGCGATGTCTTCTTTTAAAGGTGGGCAAAAGATCTTGAAAACATTACAAACGTCTGCGGATATTACTTAGTTAATTGGCCTGTAACTTTTTTTGATATCTTATTGATAACTGATCGCTCGACAAACAGCATTTTTTGCCATAGAGGCTAAAAAAAGCGTATTTATTGACTTCCGTTGAAAGCTATTGAATTTAATGTCACTGATAATACGTGTTTTCTCAAAAATTTTGTTTTGCAAAAAAAATTTGTTCGTATTTGTGGTTCTTTTGAAGTCTTATAGATTAAGGAAAAAGAATCCTATTGTTGTTAAAAAGTTAATGGAAAACGGAAATGTTTATGCTGAATAATTCTCGTAGTCTTTTTTTGACAGATCTCTTGAGCCGTAATGAGGCATGGCATTATGTAATTCAATTAGTAGTTGAGGTGTGAAACTATTTTTTAAAACTCAAATATCTTTTTTTGGTTATCTCTTCATTTGGTTGTTAATTAAGTCAAAAATTTAGTTCAGCTCGTGGCGGAACTTCATGTGCGAACGCACATTAACGAGCCTCCTTGTAATATTGAACAATAGAGTGACAAAACATTATAATTGGCATTGTAACGTACAATGCCTTTGCTTTAAACGTTAACAAATTAACGCAATAATGTTTTAAATCTGTTGGTGTGCGCGATGTCTTCTTTTAAAGGTGGGCAAAAGATCTTGAAAACATTTCAAACGTCTGCGGATATTACTTAGTTAATTGGCCTGTAACTTTTTCTGATGTCTTATTGATAACTGATCGCTCGACAAACAGCATTTTTTGCCATAGAGGCTAAAAAACGTATTTATTGACTTCCGTTGAAAGCTATTGAATTTAATGTCGTTGATAATACGTGTTTTCTCAAAGCTTTTGTTTTGCTATAAAATTTGTTCGTATTTGTGGTTCTTTTGAAGTCTTATGGATTAAGATAAAAGAGTCCTATTGTTGTTAAAAAATTAATGAAAAACGGATATGTTGATGCTGAATAATTCTCGTAGTCTCTCTATTGACAGATCTCGTGAGCCGTAATGAGGCATGGCATTACGTAATTCAATTAGTAGTTGAGGTGTGAAACTATTTTTTAAAACTCAAATATCTTTTTTTGGTTATCTTTTCATTTGGTTGTTAATTAAGTCAAAAATTTAGTTCAGCTCGGGTCGGAACTTCATGTGCGAACGCACATTAACGAGCCTCCTTGTAATATTGAACAATAGATTGACAAAACATTATAATTGGCATTGTACCGTACAATGCCTTTGTTTTAAACGTTAACAAATTAACGCAATAATGTTTAAAATCTGTTGGTGTGCGCGATTTCTTCTTTTAAAGGTGGGCAAAAGATCTTGAAAACATTACAAACGTCAGCGGATATTACTTAGTTAATTGGCCTGTAAGTCGCGGTAAATTCAGTCAAAAGAGGGTTAACCTTCTTTTGACTGAAGTTACCGCGACCTACAGGCCAATTAACTAAGTATAGTCTTTAGTCTATTTACATGTACTAAGACAAAAAATTGAAAACCACCTTCAAATGCTATGGCCTTCATTTATAAGATGCGTAAAAATTACAAGTGTCGGAAGTTAAAATTAAACTTACAAACACTTCAAAATTTAGTCTATTTTGATTTGTGAAATAATTAAAACTTTTTTTTTGAGCGTGTCGATTTCAGCTATAGCTGACATCGACATATGCTCAACATAAAAAGTGTGTAATTATTTCTCAAATCAAAAAGATTAATTTTTTAGTGTTTCTGTAAGTTCAATTTTAACTTATTATACTTGCAATTTTTACGCCTCTCATAAATGAAGAGACGTTAGTTTTTATGCTATAAATTACAAAACTATAAATTAAAATATAAATTAGACCATAAATTATTTAAAAGTTTCGGGAAAAAACACTAATGTTCGTTTAACACTCTGAAAAAACTCGATAATTAAATCTATTTTTACTTCCTATAGCTGTTTTTGTCTATTGGGACTTTTCGACCCTTTTAGAAGTTTTTCAACCTCAATTTTTCTGATATCACTTTTGGAGTCATCCTTTTTTTCTTAGATTGAAAGCCTATGCGACCTAAATTGAAAGCCGCACTTAACTAAATTCTCATTAAACAAAAAAATCAAGCTCTTAATTTAGACGAAACATGTCGATATACAAATAAGTTATTGTAAGCTACATGTATGAACAAATTATTTTTTCTATTCTTCACAAAAAAAACGTGGTGAGGATTAGGAATATTCAGTAAATATTCCACATGGTTAACAACCAAGCAAAAAATTACGTTTGCCCCCCATTGACGATTAAGAGCTTACACGCTGTTAATCCTCGATGGCGATCAAAGATTAAGAGCTTACAAGCACATCATAAACACCAGTGTGAAAAAGGAGCTGTGTAAGAATCAGTGTAAGAACCAACTAAAACTGGTTAATTTTGCTGATTTATTTCAGAAATAGTTTTTGTTGTTCGTATTTTTGAAACCAAAAGAGGGACAAGCTTAGATTGAAGTAAGCTAATTTCTACTGTTGTTCAGTTATAATTTTACAATAATAACTACCTTTTTCTTTAATATTTGATCGAAGAAGCTTACAGCATGCATAACATTAGCCTATCTATAGGGCTAAGATCTTTTGTAACTATAAAATGAAATTACAAAACACGCTTACTTGTTAACAAAAAACTCATCAACAAATTGTTGATTTCAAATTGACTCTTTTGGCGTTTTGCGCAAAATTTTGAGCAGCAAAGCTAAATAATTAGTCATTAGGACAACCTATGTTTCAAATACCTCAGCAATAAAATCTGGTTAAATTTAAAATCGCAGAGGCGCACTTGGTTGTGTAAAGTTCTCCCTGTCATTGAAAGGAGGGCAGCCGTTGAATTTGGTCCACCCAGTGTTACAGTGGACGAGAAACAACTATCTATTCTGACGATGAGAGTGCAAAAAAGCAATTCAAAAAAAGGGGACCAATTGAAAACAAAACACCAACAAGGCAGATCGAAATTTGAAACTCAAATAGGAATTCGAAGTACCAACCCTGATTAAAAGGAATGACAAAGCAAAAGTGAACGGCAACCAGGCAACTCAAAAAAATTTTTAAAGAATCTGTACAATTTTTTACTGTATCCACTAGCACAAAACAAATGTGACACGAATATCGAGGAAAACATTCCCATGCAACTGTAGTGTCGGAACAAGCTTCCACACTACCCATGCATTTTTGTTTGGGATCATCTATATTGGCTTGCTAGTATATGAATGGACAGGCAGCCAGAAATGGTTGCAGAACAATTCAAGGTGACTCAAGCAGTGAAGGAGAGCGATGTTAATATCAACTAACTAAAGTACAGTTTCGTTGCTCGAACGTTACAAAACAGAGCAAAGGCGATAAAGAAAATGTTTCGAAAGCATATGCAGTGAAGTACAGTGTGAGGGTCAAATGAAAAATTCAAGACAATATCTACTAGAAGAAAAGCTTGAACTGGAGCAAAAATGAGGAGAGGGTTATTGCAAAAAATGATGTTTGTTCCCATTCAACCCTTGTTCTGGACAAATCACACCTCAGCTGAAAAACAAAGAAGAGAGATTTCTCGGATTGGGCGAGAAGAATCGACAAACTTCTAACGCCAGATGACCCAAGAGCTGGCCTTGAAACAAATACTGAACTGTCATTTCTCATGATATCGACTTATCAGTAATCAATCAATGAATGTTGAAAACCAGGACATTTAAACCCGAGCTGGCTTCCGATATGAGAGTGGTTATTCAGTTTTCAATGACCTGCTAAAAATTAAGTTAATCAACTTTGATGAAAACCAGCAAGAATGTCAGAGTCATCTGAAAATTTACTGTGAGACAATGTAATGTCAGCAATATCTGGAAAGCGAAACTCTGGCGAGCTCTAGGTTGCTGCCTGGAGCATCTTGGAGATGAGGTTGGGAGGCCACATGCAACCAACGATGAACAACTGGAGACTTGTTGCAACAAAGTCAGGTGAAGCCTAAAGATTAATCACATTCTGATCGCTTTCTTAGTTCTCATCACTACTTTTTTGATGTATCCGAAAGCAGAAAAAGTTGTGATCTGCAACGAAAGTGGACACTCTATATGGCAGTTGATAAACTACCTCAAATTCTAATTAAATACCTCAGATTCTAGAAACGTAATTTAACAAAACAATTTGGACTGGCCAGATGTGGTATGGCCTATGTTTGAAAAATGGCTATCTAGATTGTTTGCAGCTCTCAAGGAGAGCGAAACCAAAAAAAACCAAAGGAAGGCTAAAAAATTCAGACGGTTCCCAAAGTCATTCAACATTAGTTTGACCTTTAATGTGAAATAGAAAAAACCACCAAAAAATGATCAATTTTTCTAGCTGATGGCTCTCATAAAAATTAGTGCTGTCCATTATTCCGGTTCAAAAGTGTAAATTATTGGTTCGAAACAGTGAGGAAAAAACGCTCATGTTATAGATCTCCGGATTACGGCAAGCAGTCGGAGACTGCAAAGTAAGCAGAAGCGGTAGGAAATGATGTAAAAGGAAGCACAATTGATTGCTACACTCAGAAATCCAAAAGGAATATTACGGTCACGCATTCAACCTGAATTCAGCGACAACAAACCAAAGTAACAAATTTATTAACTTTCTTTAGATAGTTCCTTTGTTGATACAGATGTAATGTATACAACTCTTTTGTGTGGTTACAGGCTGAACCAAAATATTTTCTTCGATAGCTGATCAGAGGTTTCATCCATCGATCAAAATGTTCAAAAGAAGTAATGAGTCAAAGACACCGGGGTTTCTTTCGCTCGAAATAGCCGAAGTACACGGAAGTAAAGATTTGACAATGAGATTTTCTTCTCAATTTAATGGACTACAAAAAGTGGATTTTCTGTCAGCGTTTGCACACCTGGAAGTTTTGATGTGATAACCATTTTCAGACTACAACAAGCCGGCAAAGAAACCTCCGCCTCCAAAGCTAACGTCGTCACTCAATCAAAAAAAGAATTGCTGGCGGATACAAGGATAGAGTATACAAAAATAATTGAGAGCCAGCGGTGCGAAATGGGAATGCTGTTGACTGTACCAGTGCCAAACCTACCGACCCGCTACAACTCAAACTCTGGTCAGATTTTCTTCCTAACAAAAATTTCTAAGGTCTGTGTCAGCAATCAATAGATAGGGTTGTAAAAAATATCATTAAGATAGTAGACGAAATACAACTAATTAGTAAAGAAGCTGAATGAACGTGAGAAATTTGAAAAGAAAGAAAACTACGTGAAAGAATGGTATATAAAGCTAAACCCAATAACCAAGCCTGGCATTTAGCAACAGGTTCGCAATGCTGCGTCAAAGTAAAACAATGTATGACTGGAGAACAGGCTGCCAGTAGTACCTGAGCTGGGGCATTTTCTGTTAGCACGATACCCAGGCTTCGCTAAGGACCAATAGACCTGATTGAGACCACCGATATCGAATCGATGTTTCTGCGCAGGATAAATTAAATATGGAGGTTTATATGGAAGCCCAAAATTAGCGCGTATTTTCGAATCTAAGAATAATAGATTTATGTTTTCAGAGCACTGGGATTTCTCCGAATGGGACCAATTATACTCTCAAACAAGTGGGCAATGATGAAAAAGAAATTTATCCATGGGCTGCATCTTCGATATGGACATTATCATCAAATCCGTAGAAACTCTAGAAGAATGTATCAAAGTCTTCAAAAAGGTTCAACCTTTTCTATCATTGCACTGATTTGTTACTATGCAGGAATAAACAACAACCTTGTGGAGACCAAAGAAATGCCTGAAGTCTGGAAACGGATCAGCAACATAAAGCAATTTGACTTTGAACCTAATAAGGAGGAATCTTCAATGCTTAGATGACAATGGGCTGTAATAACAATAATCTTCAAGCGTGCGGAGATACAGGCAAAAAATCCGGGAATCCAAAAAAAACTCCAATTAGTATCTTCGTTGTTTGACCCGATTGGATTGTTTGCTCCGTTCAATGTCCACTTGAGAAGACATCTCAACCGAATATGGACAAATTATGAACAAAGGTAATACAAAAAAAAGATGAACCCGGTCACGGAACAGAAGTCAGGATATGGAAACAACTTCCAATCGTAATCTGAAAAAAACTTATATCAATACAGAGAGGGTTAAAACGGGACATCTTGTTTTACTTGACGCATCTAAAGACACGATGAGTTCACTGGTTTATCTACGTTCATGATCAAAAGGGTTCTCAGCCGAATTGACACTTTTTAATAGACAACGCAGATTGGCACATAATTCAAAATCGCGAACATTCGTAGCATTTAAGTTGAAAGAAAAATGAGTCAAGGAACAGAAAAAAAGGATACATAGTTTTAAATTTTAGTCAAATTCCATTGAACTACAGCACTGGATACAAAGCTCTCATCCAAAAGAGCCAATGTATGTGTCCAGTTGATTAGTTGACTTACTGAATACAACTGAAATTTCAAAGTCAGCGGAATCAACAGTATTGGCACGAGAGCAATCATCATTGCCTACGATGGCGAAAACAAAACATCATCAGCCAAAAACAAAATGGTGAACAAAAGAAAGCTATTATAGTGAACAAAAAAGAATACAAAGAGCGGGAAATGAGCAAACGGAAAACGGCAACACGTATAGTAACGATTGAAAAAAGGAACAAATCAAAGTCATCTTTCAACAAGCTAATACAGGAATAATATTTTGCTGAGTGGATCAAGTCTCTCAAAGCTGAAAATGAACTCCACAAAGCAGCAAAACTCTACAGATCTCATCTTTTTTTGATGATGAAAGATCTAATTGAGCGAGGAACAGAAAATGCAAAAATCAAACATGAAGGAACTAAGCTTGTAAGAATCAATTTTCAGCACAATGTGTGCATCCTAATCTTATGAAACAAATACGAACATGTAACAAAAACGGATCTACCTGCGAAAAAAAGGCGGACCTCAAACGATAACAATTAAATCGGTAGATTTAATTGAAGAACAGCTAAGGCATTCTGTAAAATTTTTGAGAGGACTGCTTTTTCTACCTTACAACGAACAAAGGCAGAATAAAAGAATAGTTTTGTCTGTTTACATGTCTAGGTGTTAGAGTGGTGCACGAAATAAATGTTACTCAAGTTTGACCCGGAGAGTTGCCACGATGCAATTTTTCAAATCACAATTGTTCAATTATCGCACATAAAGAGAAACCAAGTGTAATTATCAGAGACAGCAGTACAACTTTGTCTGGAGCTGAAAAATTGTAAAAGTAGCGGAGTAAGCTGCGACAAGGATCGTAGACGTGATCGATTAACATCTAATTTAACAAAGATTTAGATGGAAGTTGCACCCAACCGCCGCATTTCATTTCGGAATGGTATGAAAAGGGTTGCCTAGAAGCAGAAAGAAAGCAATGTATGCAGTGATGGAAAGCAGACAGTTGAAGGAGAAGATTCTTTCAATTACCACTTATAATGCTCAACAGAGACTGAACGCAAGATGACAGATTCCCCTAAGTAAAGATATAAATAACATAAAAACACTGATTCCCAATCACTTCTAAAAAAACACAGCCATTGCAACTAAAAACTAAACTCCCGAAACTTGCAATAAAGTAAAAAAAAAGAGAAAAAAAGACAATTGAAATTAGCATTTTTCTATTTCTTTGACCCCGTTAGGTTTATTTTTTGTCTCCATGTCAATCGCAGAACCAAATTTTTCCGAAGCAACAAAATATGATGGCGAAACACCGGAGTAAAGAAAGAATATTTGTGTTTTTTAACACAGTAGTACAACTTTAGAAACAAAAAGTGTTGAGATCACGTCGTTTTTATTTGCTTAAATAGGTTATTTTCCCATTAGAACTTGTTATCGACATCCTTATTCTTTCATTGGCGCTAAATAATTTCCACAAAATTGTCATAATCGTTGTAAACTAAAAGATATTGATTCATAACGCAAGAATTTGAAACCAAAAAAAGGCATGTGGCAACAATGGAATTAAGGTAATTTTGAGGACTAAGGTTTTTTGAGAAATATCAAAGAAAGGACTAGAAAGATTAGAAAGAAGGGAAGTCGACGCCCCTCAAGCGAGCACCAACCGACCCCCCAAGAGGCATCGACATTGTCAGAACTTGTATTTGTCAAAAAATGCTAATAGTAAATCAATTTTCTACCAATGATAAATTACTTTATATTTCCTGGTTACGAATTAATAAAGTGGTCATTGTATAAACAGTCTAGTATATTGACAAAAAAATTCGTAGAACTTGAATTTTTATCTACGCTTTGTTGACAACTGTAAAACAATTATAAAGTACGCAATAAATTGAACCCATTTCTGAGTTTTCTAGTAAAATGTCTTTAATTTTACTCTGAATATACAAATAGACAAAAAAACTGAAAAAAAACGCACGGGACGAAAAGAAGGAAGAAGAATTATTGAAATTAGCGTCTTTTTATTTTTTTATAAACTTAGGGTGATTATTGGCTCCCCATTAACAACAGGGACAAGTTGATTGTGCAGAAGCAAATTGGTTGCATGGCTAGAGAAAAAAATCCCGAAAGGGTGTATGCAATTTCGGAAGCAGAATAAAATTATTTTTATTCTAAAAATGTAGCCTTTTTTCTCTTCAATTTGCAAATAAAGCTTTTTATAATCATTTACTCAGATCAAAAGCCGGGTCGAGGTTTTTGGGTAAATTCTTGTAAGAAATGCGGTGAATGCGGTGATTTTTTGTAAGAAATGCGGTGATTGCGGAGAAATGCGGTGACAGCTGTAAAAAAAAATTATAAAGTACGCAATAAATTGAACCCATTTCTGAGTTTTCTAGTAAAATGTCTTTAATTTTACTCTGAATATACAAAAAGACAAAATTTTTTTTTCCACCGCATTCAAGCTTTCACCACATTTCACCGCGTTTCTTACAAAAATTCACCGCAAAATTCACCGCATTTCTTTCCAAAATTCACCGCATCAACTTTTGTGGCAAATTAATGTAAGAAATGCGGTGAAAGCGTGAATGCGGTAAAAAAAAATAATTCGCCATATTTCACCGCATTTCTTTCAAAATTTCACCGCATATGATTTCCAAAGTTTACTCAATCTGATTTAAATTCACAAGAAATTCCCAAGATCTTAGTGATAGTTGGCGCAGTGGACTAAGCAATTGAAGGCATGCAGGAGGTCAGAGGTTCAAACCCGTGTGGGGACGATTCTGTTTTGTAAGAATACTGAGAACGCGGTGAAAAAAAATAATTCACCGCGATTCACCGCATTCACCGCAAAAAGATGTAAGAAATACGCGGTGAAAATTAGTTTTTTTTCACCGCATTTCACCGCATTTTTTACAAAAATTCACCGCCAAACCTCGAACCGGAAAAGCATATAATGTTCTTTTTTGTGATAAAAATTGACAATTAAAACCTCCCCGTTATTGAATAACAAACAAGTCAATTAGAAGCAGTTTAGTGAAATGATGAACAACTTTGCAGAACATTAATTTTTCTACTTCATTGAATGGAACAGCAAAGTAACAAATTACGATAATTAAGTTTTCTGCTATTCTATTCCTTTGATTGTTGATCTCTGATTGCTGATCTAATCCTTTGACTGTTGATTGGCCCAGGCATATAGAAAGAAAAGATGAACACAATTTAACAGTCAAAAATTTTAAACTGTCAATATCAGAATTCTTTAATTTTTTGGCCCAATTAAGGTCAACTCTGGTCTCTCTGTCAACGAAAAATTCATTTGATTTTGCGGAAGTATTTTATTTGCGTTATTTCAGAGCAGAATCAGAAAGGTTTGTGTAATTTCTATAATACAATAACAAACTTTTTAGAAAAAATATTGACAGTTTTTCTCTTTTATCTCCTAAATTACTTTTTTTTTTCAAATTTTTCTTCTTTTGTAAATGAAATTTTTGTTTAGACGGTACTGAGAAACATTCTTCTCCAACATACAACCGCCTCGAGTTTTTGTCAGATTACCCGTTTTTCTAACTATTTTGAGTTATCTGTTTTGGTTCTGGAATAATCAAGTAGTCAATATAGTATAAAAACAGTGTGGTATTGAGTTAACCGACTTTGCGGATTAATTTTTTCTTCTACCCTTTATTAAACACAATAGTGAGATGACAAAAATACGCCGCAAATGTGGATTTAGTTTGCGGTTTCTTATTCTTTAGTTTCAATCGGCCCATGAAGCTAGACCAAAAAATTCTAACACTTCTTAGCAGACAATAAAAATGTTATCAACAGTTTTAATTAGCATTTTTCAATCTTTTGTCCCATTTAAGTTTACTTATTGCCTCCCGGTTAACCACCAAGACGAATCAATTGGGCGGAACCTTTGTGATTGCATTGCAAGGGAGCATAATTAAGAAAGACTGTACGCTATATCATAATTTGTATAGGTCAAAAATGTCTCCAATGATTTCTATATTGAGATAGTTTAGGCTGTTTGAAATGCTGAAATGTTTGAAATGTTGTGAAATAATGAAGAATGAATACAAAATTTTCCTCCAGCCGTTCTAGAACACAAAAGTTACCAACAATTTTTGGTGCTAGATTGAGATTTCTTGATGGTATGTTTTTAATTTTATTCGGCTCAGTCAATTAGACGTAACATTCCACACACTTATCACCAGGAAAAATAAGGGAACTACTATTATAATCAGCATTAATCAACTTTGGTGATTAGGATTAGTTTTTTTCACCGTCGACGGCAGAGAAAAATTATTTGTGCAGAAGCAATGTGATTACATGGCGAGAGAGCGCAATCGAGAAAGAGCGTACCCGTTTTAATTTTTCCGTTTAAAACTTGGAAGAAAAAACTAAAGTCATACAAACTAAGCGATCTGATTGGTTCTTAAATTCACCAATGAGCTCAGAAATTGAATATTCGGCGAATCTTATGCTTACTTTATGAAAGAAAATGTTTGATAGAAGTTTTGCAAAAAAGCCAAAATACAAACCAATTTCCCTTTGATTGACTTTTGTAAATGAAATCTTTGTTTAGACGGTACTGAGAAACAACTTTTCTCAGTACCGTCTAAATTCTTCTTCAAGATACAAATTCTTCTTCAAGATACAACCGTCTACAGTTTCTGTCAGATGGCCCGTTATTCTAACACGTTCTACCAGATCACATTGTTCTGACAGATTCTGCTAGATTTGCATTTTCTCTGGCAGAATCTTACAAGATAACCAACTTTCTGGCAGAATTTGGAAGATAGCCATTTTTCATCCAGAATCTGCCATATTCCTACAAGGCTAACATTCGGTCCCAACTGGGGTGATTATAAACTCTTTTCCATGTTCGATACAGCACAAATTGCAACTTGTCTGAGCTAAAATTTCAAACCTTAAAGTCGCAATTTTTCTAACTGAGTGCTGATCAAGTCTTACCCACTGAAATCAATAATTCATATCATTTAAAATGGGTAAAATTTAGTGTTTTTTGTGCTTGTCTTGATAACCAACTTAAATCGATTGAGACCTGATAAAAGTGATTAAAAAAGTTTCAAATAAAATGTGAGTTAAGCAATGAATAATTTCCCAATTATTGACAATTTGACAAAATTTTGGGACAATTACTAGAACCCACTTTGTATAATCAAAATCTAGAAATGATGAAATGTCCAGCCTCATATTTTTCAATCTAATTGTCGGTTTCGAGGATATAAATAGTATTTATGAATCTATGTTTTGCAATTGCGCTCATTTCTTATAGAGCAGTTTATATTCTGTCTCCTATCCATCAATCAATTTATTCCTCTGTATCACGCTCTGATATCGCTGGTTCCATCAAGTTTAGATATCTAAATTGTTTTTAGAAAACAATTTCAATTTAATAAAAAAAAACAATTAGTAAATTTAAAAAATCATCAGCAAGACTGCTTTATAATTGGAACATCTAAAAGATGAAATTTACACAAATATGGTTCGACTGTTTTTTATTGGCAACAAGTCATTTGGTATTTATATTTCTATACACCCATTTGCTTTCATTTTGAAAGAAAAATTTTCAGTTTCCACAAAAGTTTACTTTGGCTTTATGCATGTTGACGTCATGAAAGAATAATATCAAAAACGTATTTCTCATAATTTTGTCATCATGTCCAAGAGCATTCCCAAGATTTCAATTTTTGCAAGATAAGGTGATGTAAAGCAAGCACAATGACTGTTGAAAAAAAATTAGATTAAAACGTTTGAAAAAAAATCAAGATAAATATTCAAAGTAGACTGAGATAGACATATATTCGCGAGTTACTATTTCTGATTTAAGACGCTATAAGCAAGATATCTTTGAAAACGCGGCTCCACATTTTTTATTCTTTTATCTCAAAATATCCCGTTGGTTTAAAATTGCTTGAAGCAAATATTGATTTATCAGTAATTATTTACCTCAAAAAATTGCTAATTGGATTCAATTTTTTTCACTTTTTCTGAACTATCAGGTAACAAAATCTCTTCCGTCACTTAATTTCCAAGGTATTTAAGTTTTACAAATTAAATTTTTATAAAAACAATTTTAGTTGATACCCATTATTCAACTCTTCATTTTAAAAATTAGAGAATCTGAACAATAAATTCATTTAATGACGATCGTTCAATAAAAAAAGATGAGCTTATGGCATTTTCAAAAAAAAGAAACTAGAGAATTTGCATTTTTTGAGGTCTCCTGAAGCCATATTCAAAAAAAAACGACTTCCATGAATTGCATCTTTCTGTGTTTTCTCTTACAGATCATTACTTTTCTAAGTGTAGGTCCTAATGATCAGATTATGGTTTCAGTTTATGTGATAATGATTTTTTAAGTAGAAAAATTGTAAATTAGACCCTCAATGGTAAATATAACCGCCGCAAAAAAGCCACCGGCTTACTTTTTGCTCACGTTCTTCTCCCTGTGAGTGTCTAATTTTTGTCTGATCATTTTTGCACAGTTTCGAGTTGTAACATTTTAAATGGTAACGCGGAGTCGAAACATGGATGAAATTTTCGAATTGCTTTGCAAGAACTCGCACTAATTCGCACAAATTCGAATCATGGGCAAATTTTTGTCTGGATCGTCTGACCAAGTCCGATTTTTGTCTAGATCACCGGGTTCATATTTTCACCACCTCGTGCCGGTTTGAACTGACTGATGAGACTAAGAGGCAATTAAAAAGGAATATCACCTATGTTTTGTAGCAATCTTATAGTTTGTAGCAGTAGAAATACTGGATGTACACCTTTAACCAATCAGAGACATAGAAGACACTATTCTCTTTTAAATAGCGCTAACTCCACTAAACCCAGTCAGTCTAGTAGTGTAGTTGCACTATGTTTATACCTCTAACTCCGGTGTTACTCTTTATCACCATTGTTACATTTGAAGTTTATCTTCGGTGTTTTATGGAGGCGGTTAGTCTGAGAAAACTAGAAACGCGAACCTCGCGCGCAAAATAAGTAGCTCTAACTCTTCATACCTTAAGGCTCAAAAGGAGCCCAATTTGCCTCTGCTTTAACTGATGCAGTCAGTGAGTTAAAAAACTCTAACCACACAAATTGCACACCTAAAACACAACCCCTTCACTTTAAAGAGAAACTTAGAGCTAGCTTTTATACATTTATATTTTATATTTATACACATACTTAAATATGGAGGAAAAGGGAAACACTATCTCAAAAAAACAAATTGGCACCCAAAATAAAAACCAATAAACTTATGAAAATGAGCCGTCACACTGGTCGAACGTCATTCCAATTGGAAGCAAATTCCGATGAACAACAATTAACTGTTCTTGCACAACAGAACAAACGCCTTTTACTTGTAATTAAATCTTTTGAAGTATAACACTATCAAAACCAAGGTGAATTAAACATACTCCTTAACACAGCAAAAAAACTTAAACGCTATTATTTCAGTGTTGAGCGACAGCATCCCTTCTCATTACCTGACAAGGATCAACAATTCTGTCGAATAACTTTTCTTTCATATTTAGTTGAGATCAACGGAACTCAACTCACAAAAGGCACAACCCTTTTATATGTGACCTTCTTATTGATGTTTGTACCTCACTTTATAAAGTTCACCATCAGACACTTTATTTAAATGTCTCAACGGAGTATACACAGAATTACAGCCATCTAATAGAGCTGTTTTTTTAAAAAACCGTCATTTGATTTCTAAAACGCTTACATCAACACTGAATACTGCGGCTATACAATCACGAAAAAAATGTACCAAAAATTGCTAAACTAGAAATTGATGGTTTCAATCACCTGATAAAAACGTATTTTAGCTCAGTAAAAGATGCAAATCTTCCAGAATAAGAGACTTTGGACAATCTCGGACTCTCATTCTGGTACTTACATAGATTTTGGAAGAGCCTCGAACGTCATATTTTCTCAGCAAGGACAATTATAGCCTAAACATACCCCCCGTTAATGGAGGTACGTTTAACCAGTATCGTCACGAAATATCTATGATTCATAATGGTTTCCTGAAAGTTTAATAACCATTACAGAGTTACCATCTGAAATTATACAAAAATTATAAATTATTTATGAACAATTTGAATTGAGAAACGATAATGCTGGAAACCAACCATTCACTTTCACTTATATCACAGAAAATACAAACACGTCTCTCGAGGCGTCAACAATTGACCAAAATATAGATTTTAGAGTACATTCACAACCAATGGACTCAAAATTAAATAAAACCACAGAAACTGATTTTATTTCCTCATCATTAGATGATGGAACACTTTTTTCAACGCTTACGGTAAACCTTCCGATTAGATGATTGAACACTTTTTTCAACGCATACGGTAAACCAGTCTATCCTTAATATGCAGAGATTATAACAATAATATTTATAACAATAATAGTAACTCTGCTATTTTAGGTAATAATAACGCAAATACTTATCTTTTAGTTCGACTGTATTTACGCAAAATTCGGACCTTTTAAACGGAACTCTGCCACTTCTACCTAATGTAAACACACTTTTACCACGCTTACAAAGACAAAAATCGGTCCATTTTAAAGCTGAACCTGTCTTTTAAATACATCCACTCAGCGAGCATCAACAGTTAATCAGAATATTCAATTAAGCCCTCAAGATTTAGAAAATTTTGTTAGAGAATTTAACTCTCAAATTTCTCGGCAAACAACAAACGGTCCAATTCCTTATTATAGACGAGCCGCATCAACACAAAAACCTTCACCAGTTTTTAGTAGAAACGATCAAAAAATACACCCCTATATAAGAGGATTGGTACGAATTCAACATTATGAGCATACGATGGTACTGGTCCAACATACACTTAGAAGATTTTTCAAGTGCTAAAACAGCATACATGTTAATGACAGCAAGTCAAGAACAAGTTCACTCACCGTATAATGAAGTTTGGATTCTTAAACGTACTGCAATGATCCAAACAGTTTTAATAGGCGCTGCAACACAGTGGTACTCACATTTACCACTATAAAATAAAAAGAACTTTTTCCCGATCATTTCAAAAGACCTCTGATAATCAACAATCGCAAAAACAAGCAAAGTTACTTTTAGAAAGCATAACCAGTGCTTCTGGTGAACAATTAAAATTGCTAGCCATTCGAATCGAACAAATGGCTAGAAAAGCTTATATTAACAACACCAGATGTCAGAAATAGTTCTCAAAAAGAAAGCTAACATCAAGTCAACAACATTGGAATTACAACTTTCATTTGCACATTTACTTGAAAAAATACATCAGGAAGATAGCACGAGAAGACACATTGAAAGACATAAAATGAACACAAACTCCACTTTTTCTTTGTCTATAAATATTTTATCTGTGCATATAGACAATAAAGAGAAAGTCACAGTAGTTGATCTAAGCACTAAGAAACAGCATATTGCTTATGGGTGTAGCGTATTACGACACAAATAATCCATTGATCCAGATTTTCAGGGAAACCACTATTCCTTAAATTTTGTAAAATAAAAAGTGTTCACGATCAGGAAAAAGTATCTCCACCTGCCCTGAAAAAACACACAAAAAACCACTTGAGAAACCTAACTTTCAAAAGCAAACGTTTAACCAAGCTATGAATGGTAACCAATAACTTCCAGACAAACAAGTCACATTTAAATGACTCGCAAAACATTTCAATTTTCATTTCGCTCACGAAGCATTAGTAGAGCAAATCGAGACACTTTTCAACGTCGAAGCCCTAAGAGGACTTCAAACTGTATTTAAAAACCATATTATTAAAACATTAATTCAATACACCAAGTAGAGTGGGTCCACCATAAACCGGACCTCAAAATTTTCAGAAAAAAAAACAAACTATAATAACAATAATTAATCTTATAAATCTCGATCAAAATTGCCTAATTACAATAGAGATGGAAATTGCTCAAAAAAAACATTTTCACGTAATCAACTTAGAAATGTGCAATATTATGTTAAGTCACTTTTAGATCAAGAACAGACAGACTACTCAACGTATGACACCGAATAAACAAAAATGCAAAATGTTTCCGAAGAACAGCTTGCGAAACAGCAATTTAACGATTTCCTCTTGGAACTAAACCAAGACGCATCAGAAGAAAATTTTAATTGTCCGGAAGATTGCAACACTCACAGAAGAATATATCCTTTCCAAATCTTTTAAAAATATTTCAGGTATTACCCCTTACAATATATACACAACAAACACTTGATTACACTAGAACAACCTCAACACCATATCTCGAAATTGACATTTTAATTTACTCGGGAGCTACACTTAACGTATTAAATAATGACACTTGGAACGAATTTAACGATTATCATAAATTTCAACTAAAAATATCCAAATTTGTTCTTTCGGCAAAAAGATACTAAACTACAATGACATGGAACTTTAACACTTGATCATTACCCAGACGTAACATAACATAGAATACTTCACTACACAATATTTATGTTAACTTTTCACGTTTCAAACAACAAATTTAACATTCTGGAAAACCATTTCTAGAGAAAAAAGTAGAATCTATAAAATGTTTATCTCACACTCTAGGGATGAAACCTAATTACGAGGAAAAATTGTTGAAATCCAACGAATCAACGGCAAAATCACAAACAGAATTTTCACGGTTATTTCCAGTTATTAGGGATCACACATTATATTTTCAACTAATCGAACGTCGTATTTTATCTTATTCACTCACTTCATACAAATGTAGAAGCTGACGCCCAAACGGAAACACAATTTACAAGTATGCCTTTTGTTCAAACCCCTACCTAAAATATCTTTTTCATTTTTTCATACAAATTCAAACCCAAAACCCTTTAAATCACCCACTAACACTTGTCAAAGGACTCACTGGATACGCACAAGACGTTACACTAGCTGACCCACAAACTACAAAACTTTGTATCAATGAACTCACAGATTTCAAGCATGCATACACAGTGAATTACCTCACACACCGCAAAAAGAAAAATTTTCTATTTTCCGAACATTAAAACATTGATAGCAATGCTTACACATAATTGCCTCAATTGCCAAACGAGCAAATACATGCCAAAACTTCTTCTGGCTCCACAGCAACAATTCTTAGAAGTTCAAACAAACTTCATTCATTGAATTTCAATGGACACAAGAGGACCAGTCTCTCCATCTTCAGATGAACACTCTATATATATATATATATATATATATATATATATATATATATATATATATATATACGTTATAGTAGATGCTTTTAAACACTACGTTGTTCTCCATCCTTCGCCCAAAAATGATGCATTCGATGCATTATATGGATTATTTGATAATTGGATAGCTAAGTTTGGAATACGGGATATTTTAGTCACATATTGTGGAAATGAGGACATTAACAGTTAATTGACATTTTTTTGTGCATATTCAGAGTACAATTTAAGAAAAACGTACACCATATACACCCTGGTCAAACGGACTATTATGAAACAGCAACAGACAAGATAACACATGTCTTCGCACAGTTTTAGATACACAATATGACACACGTTTACAAAATTTAAAATCCTTCTTTTTCGCTCTTAACTCACAAAAATGAGTCCTTCACCATATGAACTTCTTTTTGATATTAAAATCTAAAAGACTATTTTATTTAATCTATCTTCCACCACAGATAGTTTTGGAAATTGTAGTCCTTCACAAAATTCCCCACGCCATTCCATTCCCGAAAACACACACTGCTCATCTCTGTTATCTTCCAAAAATTGAAAAAAGTCACAGAGAGAAAAGTTTGCACATTGGTTCTTAAATCGAGTAAAAAAACACTCAGATGTTCATAACGAAGTGCCCAACTATGTCAAGCAGAAAAAAACAGTTACGCACCTTCATCAATTTCAGTTTTGGGAAAACTCAACCACTCAAGATTAACACTTATGTTTCAACTTTAAATAAAGACCAACAAGTTGGAATCTGAAAAAAAGATACAGCCGCGGAAATTTGACCGTTATAAAAGAGTTGACATCCACAATATAGCAACATATAAATTAGAGAACTTTTCAGACAAGCCAATAACTCGTCATCAAATGTTACTATATATGTTATAATTGTTCCACCTTACCCAAAAAGAACTATTTATTTAAGAACCAATGAAGAAATATTTCTCTGATGACTCTTTATTACAATTTCACCCTCGAAAACACACTATAACAAGTCTAATTCCATCTCGCTTAATTTAGACAGTCCCATTATACCATCAAAATAGATGATTTATATCCCCCAACCATCATACACCCAGTATAGAATACCCAAAACAAGCTTGGAAAACTACATTACTAGAAACTTCCACTTACGATAACCACCGAAAGAAAACTACAGAGTCTTTTTGCCATAGTAAAAATTTTTGGCTCCAAGGATGACGCATTTCTTATACACACATATCGCACCACAGTTAAATGCCAAATGTCAGCTTTCGGTTTAATTAGCCAAACACAATTCAGCATATTACTTAAAGAGATTCATGAACTGTAATCCCGAAAAAAAACAAACACGTTAATCTCCCCTTAGTTAATTACTTTCACTGAGAAAACCAACAACGTTCTTTCTCTAAGCTAACAAAGCTTAAGAACTATCTTTCCACATGCTACCCTAGCAGAACCTCACAGTTCTCTCAATCAGGAAAGGAGAAAGAAGAAAAAAACAAACTTTTCACGACGACTATAAAAGAAAGTAATTTAACCACAAATGAATATATCAGCCGGTTCACAGAATTCCCCAATCTAATTAATTCAACTATATGTGACTCGGTAACTGTTTTTTGTCGCGAAGAAAAGTCGAGGTAACGCCAAACCGCATCGTCTAAAATCTCTTCACAGTCCTCCTCACTTGCAACTCAGTTGTCTCTCTTTCTTTCTTGGTTTGATCAAACATCTTTTCTCAAATCTATCTCACTCTCTCTGTCATTCCTTTTCTTCTAACATAGAAAAAATTATAAGTTTTTACAAACACTCACTAATTTTCTCTTGATATCTTCAAAGAACTGTCTGAGAGTACAGTTCTTTTCGATCACTCACAGATAACTTTTAAATCAACTCACAGCAGCAAAAGTCAACCAGCTTATAGCAGACAAAGTTGATCAGCTCACAGCATCTTCCTCTAAATATACAATCTTCAAAGTTCAGTAAAAGGAAAGTTATCCCTCGTCTACACTACAGACTGGTGTGCAAAGAACGTTGCAACGCAGACTTGAAGTGTTGTTTCGTAGAGCTACTTAAGCTGACACTTTTCGATACATTCAAGGTTTAAAAACGAAACAAATATGCTTTCAAGACATGTTTTGCACTCTCGTTCATATCCTTTATTTAAACAATTGTTTTGAATGGGTTTTTTTCGTTTTTTTTATATATATAAAAAAAAAGATTTTACCAACGAACATATTTCTCTCTTTTATCTCACAATCTTTCCACCACAAGCGACAACAAAAATATGTGATTTCCTCTATACTGATATAGTGTACACAGTTAACTTAGACGCAATCCTAGCCTCTTGCGATATAAAGTATATCAAACATATCCCTAAATTGGATGAACAACAACAACAGTTCACAAAACAAGGCTGATTATCCCCACATAATTCAGTTTTTCGAACGCAAAATCTACTCAACCCAAGAATTATTAAGAGCTTTCTATGCTGATTTTTCAGATCTCATCTACCAGTATAGTGTCATCCCACCAGAATTATACTTCGCAGCAATCCGAGTAAGTATACCTCACTTATATTTACTTATAACGGTTGTTCCATCCTCAAATCACTACAAAGTTTTTTCTTGTGATCACTGCCCCACTCTGGGCCAAAACCTAATGTCAATACTGAGTCCCCTAATCAAAAACGCAAAAAATAACCCCGGTGCTCCCTTGTTCTCAAAATCACGAAGCTCTACTTACAGTGACGCTACAAAACAATTCACCCCATAAACTCATCATTTACAACCTCTAATACAAAATCACAAGCACAAGAAACCAAGGAACACCCATACAGAGTCGTTACTAATTCAAAATCTGCAGATATACCTCGTCCAACTGGACACTCCCGCGCTTTATCCCACAGTCAGTAATGCCATACCCGCCAGCAGAGTCAAGAGTAAATACACAAAGCGCAAACACAACAACAACATAAAAACACACAAACTTTATTGCCATCTTCGGCCTTTTTTGCAAACGCCACTTCACAACAAACAGCTCTTACACATGCTCCATCACGAGCAACACAACCAGAATTATTAAATTATTCTAGTAAACCACAATTTTCATTTCATCAAAGTAATTTTGCTAACACAAGTAAAACACATAACTCAGGCTTGCCACAACGAATTCACACTGTCTCAAATATAAACCAAACACCGCAAGCTATTAGTCTTATCTCAGATAGTTTTAACTCAAAATCACTTAGTTCTCAATTTTCTCATCAACTCCGTCACAAATTGTGAGTAATCCATATAAACCGCTACAAGAACCAGTAACTAACACTGAACGCATACACTCACAAGCTGTTTGGAGTCACTCATTTAAAATAGTCGTTTCATCAACGCCTTTTCAAAGTTCACTACCAATCAGTTTTTAAGGCACCCTGCGCATAATTACTGTAAGATCAAATTCTACCAGTCCTGATTTATACCAACATTCACACCACTGAATTGCAAAGCAACCAGACACTTCGAGACCTTATCCTACTTTACTATTAACACTCAACACAAGATTTATAGACCACCCTCCAACTCTCTTTGGATATCATGATAAGTTTGAAAAACTACATAATTGCGCTAAACAAAGAATGACTAAGTCATAAACAAAAACACCACTGCAGAAACACAGAGCACAGAATTTATTTAAACAATCGAAAATCACTTTTTCAGTTGAAATTGTTGTTAAACAAGAAAAAAATAATCTTTCACCCAAAAGCCGTTTCTCCGACCATTTTTCGAGTAAAAACAGATACACAAAAAACACAGCAGGACATTTTATCTAGACACGTCTATTACAAGTCTAATCATATTACTGATTAATTTTCTCTTTTGCTAAGCTTTAACTGTAAAACAACCAATCTTAATTGATAAACGTAACATTTCAGCTCACAGATCAGTTCAAGATCGTATTGTAACTCACTGTGACTGCTCTTCACAACATATCACAAATTTGCAGGATTTTACGCTGAAGAAAATTGGCGAATGTAAGATCAAAGCGGCGGTATTTCAATTTCTATATGCCCAAGTCTCCATCTTCTCACGATTCGAACACTTCAAGTACGCCTTACGCTATAAATGCAAAACTTAAAGACAAAAAAAGCTTCTGACATGAACTCTTCCTTAAAAGAAGCTTCAGGTTTGATCACGATAATTGGTATGTTAACAAAATGGTAAGAATTTTCTTTTGCACAGGAATTGAAGCGGGTAGAGAAATTGCGCGCATTCGTTTCATAAACAAACAAAACTATCACCCACAGTTGGTACAGCTCGATTTACTTAAGGATCCACGTTGGCAAGCTTAGATCAAAGATAAACCATGCCGCTTCCAACTGGATCGTTACCGCCTTTTTGCTTTTCAACACGCAAATTTTGTATATGATCAACGAGACAATGATTGAATCCTAAAGGCCGCTAATATTCCCAAGTCTAATTGCCCAGGACAATATCCTAAAAACTAATATTTTGTCATCCACACACTGGGATGGTCGTTTCAATTAACTAACGTCACCGTTAGTTTTGATATTAAATCGGAAAATATTTACTACCGCAAAACGCGCATAAAATGCAATATTGAAACGAAGTAATGTCCCCTAATTCACGCTATTAAAGCAACAATCATATGGGAACCAAAAGATCTCTGTCGAATTTTTGACGTTGGTAGATCAATCGCCCGAACGATAAAACTCAAAAGAAAAATGCTATTTTCTTGAAACACTTACAAATAATGAAACTAACTCTGGACTCCAACACAATGCACATATTTACACAGAGCGCTTTCAGAGCCATCTTTTGGATGAGTTTGCAATCTCTCGCTCTGAAGTACTCACAAAACTCATTTACAAATGTAATGAGTATTGCACTTTTATTACGCCACACTATATCAAGACATTTTCATTTAAAGAAGGTTTTAACTTCGTCCCTGGCACATCTTCGGTGGAGTTTAAGGATGTCCACGTGAGAATCCATAACAATACACCTTCTGTCACAGTTTACACTAAAGTAAACATTAAGAATGGATAGGTGATCCCCCAATAATCAAAGGTCTGTAGAAAATCGGAAGAAACTAATTTTTCGGAAAGCAAAATTGGTTGGGTGCTGTACACCCCAACGTACACAATCGACGCCAAACTTGATTAAATGATCAGTCGCGTATAACACGAAATGGGACAAACGAGCCTTTCCACATACAAAAATTTTTGCGATACTGATCACGATTTGGAACAGTCCACCCTTATCTTATTAACTCAAAAATTTCCACTTGGTAACACAATCGCAACAAAAAAAGTTCACAAGTTGTTTCACTTTTTTAATGTAAACCCGTCTCTTCGCCGCTTTTATGTAATGGAGAATCAATTTTTTGAACGTATACCTATATATAATCAAAACAAACAAACTACAATTTTTGTATCAAGTAACAGGTAAAACTTTAACGTGGTCAATAAAAGCACCAAGTCAAACTGACAACTTCGATCGGTAAATCTCACCAGAAGGGGATGGCGATTTGCATACCGCTTAACGCCTTACCCAATTAAAGCGCGAAACCATGTTAAAACATTCACGCCAAATGAAATTGAAAGAGGTTTCCCCGCCAGTTTCACTGCACGACAAATCGGCATATATAGCCGGAGAGAATAAAATAACTCTATAGATAAAATGAAATTCAAACAGTTAGTAGATGACGCCGCAGAGAAGCAGTTGAAGTTGCAAAAGCTGTTAACTTTGCTGACTTTGCAAAATAAGCACAAATACAATCACAATTTTCACAATTGCAAAGCCAATACCCAAAACATTTCAATAAATTTTTTTAATGGAAATAAATTTAAATTTTGCCACCTCAACTGGCGTGAAATTATCAACGCCATCTATTTAAGGGAATCTCTCATCGAATTATTTGTCTACCCTTGGTGCGTATTAAAACAAATAGTCATAAATCGAACAGTTTTTAATTCTTTACAGTGTCATTCTGGACTATTTCGTAGCGCTTTTAACGCATATAATCTCAAATCATTTTTAGGACCTAATATCACTCTAGCTAAAATTATCACCTCTGGATTTTTTGGTCAATTCTCACAAACTATTTTCCACGACTTACAAGCAGATTCTTCTCATTATAAACCACCATCACCAAAGAAAAGACAACACACTTGTCGATAGTAACACTCCACACTCACAGAATGAATTGAATTTAATACTCAGAAGGTTTAAAAATGTTTAAAAGAAATTCTCCTCTCCTGTACACAAAAACTCTTACAAACATAAAGCTTCAACTCTCCCCATATCAATTTATGAAAACTATTATTTTCCAGTAGAATCACAACGTAAACAGGATTTTAAATCATTACACTTGCGCACCCTTAATTGTAGCCAGCGTAAACGTCAACAAGCTATTTCACTATCTAAATCGTCTTTTGAGGACGAGTCTGACTACGAGAAAACCCCCGGAGAACTCGTTTTAATTTTACTTAGTAGCGGCATATTACACTTGTTTTACTTCAGCGTTGGAGGCTCTCCGATCCGTCCAAATTTTGAACAACGGCATACGATCTCATCATGCTGGATGTCGACAACATTCTTACTTTACCGTTGAAAACATTGGTACTGCAGCCTCCGGTACCTGAATTAATTTGCGGGGTGCAAACAACGGCCCTCTTTGCGATGGATCAGTCCTCTCTACAACCGCAACCACAATATGTAGATTCAGCTATTCAATCGCGGGTAAACCCAGTAACTTCATCCTCAAATTTTGAGGACACCATCGGCAGACCTGCCGTTATTCATCGGGAGCGCCACAAGCTCAAGGACTGCAAAGGTAGAACCGATCATTTCGTCACAAGAACTGCTCCTACGGGGGCAGTAACCAGTGCCCCAGCCATCACAAACATTCCAAACAGTGCCACAGCCAGCACAATTGGTGCCACAGCCTCGACAACAGCTTCCACACAGCTCTTCTTCGGCCGACCACAACCGAAACAGTCGACCCAAATTGGGCAAGCTCCGAAAGAATACGTGACCTGCATCCCCGTTCACGACTTGTTACCCTCCGCCTGTTATGCACACACCTATATCACGGCCAACAAACATCCGCCAATCGAAATATGGAGTGTCCACAGTATATACACCTTGACCTCAGCCGTCCTTCCCTCAACCTTCTCCACACGATCGCAGTCGCTTGCTCGGTATACAGCTAGTCCACCAAGAAGCCCACAGCCCTCGTCACTCAAACAGCGAACAAACCCACTAGCTTCAACAAAGATAACCTTGCACAGAGCATCTGGCCCAAAATTCCAATTTCACCTATCAAGAATTCTCTGGGCATAAACACGGATCATGATGTTCATTGCGCAGAGACAATAAACTATGTTCCCACGCCACCTCTTCACACGTTGAATTGGACGGCCAGCTCGTGCTCTCTTGGACAATTGAAAAATTACTTCGTAGAATAGGGACGTGGTAAGGACATTATTCTAGAGTGTCTCCAATTGCCCATCAATCCCCGCATCACAGAAAGATTTTGGAACTCGTCCAAACACTTCTTCGCTCTAGCTGACAGACAGAACGACTGTTTGAACACGATGTTTACAAGTCAAGACGCCCCTATCCTATTTTCCAAAAAAAGACCTCCCCTTCTACCATCAATTCGGTTTTTTGCATCCATCACAAATGGATATGAACAACCAAACTCACAAAGTCAATCGGACAATGATAGACAATTACCACTTTGTCTAGCACCACTTTCGTAGGACAAAACAATTTTCATAAAGGTTTTTCCTATGAGAGTGGGGCCGAACGAATGGGTAATTGTGTATCGTATGTAGTATCTTTTAAGGACACACTGATCTTCAACACTCAAAATCGCTATTGTCTTTTCTTCCATTTCTGTTTCAATTTATAATTATATTCAATTTTCTACACGTTCCATTCTTCTTTGCCACAATTTAAGATTTGGATCATTTCTTTTCTTCTTTTCTCTGTTCGGAGCCTACACGGCAGGCATTAAAGATGACAAAAATTCAAGGGATTAAGAAGCTCATACCGATGCTAAAAGAGGGATTTCCACCAGACGGTAAGCTGGTAGATCCGATCGGAACAAACAACTTACCAGATGAAGATAAACAGAAATCTCCTTGTCTCCTTGTACAAACTGACAGCGACTACAACTATAAGCGTTCCCCCAATTGAGAACATTCTTTACTACAAGACAGTGAGAGACAATTGGGTACTCTAACAGTACTTACGTTAATGACCAGCACACCCTGAAACTGGCAAACTCACTTGATCCACACCTGCCAAAGAGGTGAGGTGTTCACTGACGACACTAGTCAACATTTCACTGACAGGGACTTCAAACGTCGGCCACAAGTCACAAACTCCGCTACATTACGAGGTTGCCACATCCAACATTTTTCTGCTTAAACTCACAAACCCGGATCAAACGCTCTTAACACAGGATGAATGTAGCAGTAGAAATAACGGATGTACATCTCCAACAATTAGAGACCGAGAAGACATTATTCTCTTTTCAATAACGCCAACTCCACAAACTGCAGTCAGTCTAATAGAGCAGTTGCACGATGTGTATCGCGCTGACTCCACCGTTAAATGTTAATCGGTTTTAATCTTTACAACCACCGTTATAATTGATGTATATATTCTGTGTTATATAGAGTACGTTAGTCTGAGAGAATTAGATAAGCCTACTTCGCGCGCAGAAATAAATGGCCCTAACCTTCATACCTCAGGCTGCAAAAGGAGCCAACCTTGGGTCTGCCTTAAGTAAGGTATCACATATCACATCAGTTGTTACAAAATCCAGTTAGGCACAATCAGATCTGTCTGATAATAAATAATAGACAGTTGCATTGTGAGGTGACAGATCCTAGCCAGTTTTGGTCTGATTGTCTTTGAAAAATATTTCTCTGATGAGGATATTTGCGGGATCAAATTTGTTTTTGAGCTCACCATGCTCTTAAAATAATCGCATGCTCAATATTCCTGATAAGGAAGGAATTTCAACCAAAAAAACATTGTTAAGATTGTAACCCCTACCCTACTCGTCCGTTTTGTACTACTGTGTTCTCAGAATCATATTTTATTGCATACCACGCATGAGATATACCACGTGATATTTCAGATGTTTCACGTGATATTTCTTTTTTTTCTTTAGTTTTCTTTTTAGAAAAAAGTCCTTTATTTTTCACTCTGCACAAAATGATGAACAGCCAATCGCAAGTAAAGTTCGGACCTAACACAAATTTCGCAAAACAATACAATCAAAACGGCTATCAAAATTTGATTATGCGTATAGAAATTCAGCATGAAAAACTTTCTACTTTATCCTATCAAACCTTCTCTAAATTTTTTTCAACCCCCAATACTCCACTGATTTAAATAAAGAGAAAGTATCCGTCATTCAAAATAACCTTCAGTGATATATTGTGCACGTTTCTGCTCAGTGGTTTTATGGTTCAGGTCAGCGCAGCATTTATCACTTACTTTGTTTTTTGAATAGTTTCATTTAGTTTCTTTGAAGACTTAAAATTTGAGGGCAATTTTGTTTTCCATTTTTTTTCTTATTCGCCTTTTTGTTCTTTGTCTATCAAATAGCATCATCGATAATAAGTCCCTCTATAATTTGATCGGATAATCGATGCGTTGTAAGTCAAACTCGAGCTAAAAACAGTGCAGTGGCAACCGAAACAGTGCAGAATTGTGTTCACAAAGTTTGCAAATCAAGCCAACCACAGTTAAAATCACAGCTCAATCTTTTTGCGTTTTCTCCTTTTTAATCAAATCCGCACTTTATGCTCTTCAAACAAATCCGAAATAGGTGCCCATACGCTCACCAGTTTATTTGGGGCCACTCTGATATCAGAGTACCGTACAATTTTATGCTGTCTGATAATGCTCAGTAAGCCGATCGCTTAGATAATTCGGCGGTGATATGTCTAATTGAAACAATGATAAACAGGTAATCGACATCGTCTACGATACGCCTCTTACTTCACAAGAAATCTAATGAGAAAAAATTTCTGGCAGATTCAAGAAAAAGACTTCCAGAGTTAAATCTCTCTGTGCATTCTCTTATTTTTCTCAATTTTTTCTCAATATTCACAATTTTTTCTCTAAATATAGGTCCTGAGGACGTGATCATGGCTCAAATTCGTATGATATTGATCTATTAAGTTGAAAATAGGTCCTTAGAACCCCACTTTTAATTAACCACTTCTCAAAATTGTTCCTATTTGTTACCTCTAATTTTTTTTCCTTTCGAACTGAAAAGTCGTTTCATACAATTTTTCTATTTCTTCTAACACTAATATTAACCGTTATTTCTTCTTAGTCTGTTTCCAACCTCAGAACACAAAGATTTATATTATGGCTGGATAACAAAGTCTATCCTTTAAGTACTTTTAACTGAAGTTACAATATATCTAAATCACGCGTTGAATTCATGAGGAATCTCACACAAAACTTAAGGCGGTCCGCTATCACACAACAGAAAAGCGTGCGTCCATTGGAAACCCATTCGGATCATTATTGTTTTCTCTCATTTTGATTTTGAGAAAATTTAAAAAATAGAAGATCGTAAAGACGAAATAAAATAACTTAGAACACAGAAGAATGTTTATCTCAGTGCACTTTTCCCAAGCAATATCCACAAACTCAAGCCTGATGTTGTGAACCCCAACAAAGTACATGAAGCTTTTTATTTTCTGACAAAATTATCTTTTATTTTGGAACTCGTCCAAACTCTTCTTCGCTCTAGCTGACAGATAGAACGACTGTTTGAACACGATGTTTACAAGCCATGAAGCCCCTATCCTATTTTCCAAAAAAAAACCTCCCCTTCTACCATCAGTTTGGTTTTTTGCATCCATCACAAATGATATGAAAAACCAAACTCACAAAGTCAATCGGACAATGATAGACAATTACCACTTTGTCTAGCACCACTTTCATAGGACAAAACATTTTTCATAAGGGCTTTTCCTATGAGAGTGGGGCCGAACGAATAGGTAATTGTGTATCGTATGTAGAATCTTTTAAGGACACACTGATCTTCAACACTCAAAATCGCTATTGTCTTTTCTTCCATTTCTGTTTCAATTTATAATTATATTCAATTTTCTACACGTTCCTTTCTTCTTTGCCACAATTTAAGATTTGGATCATTTCTTTTCTTCTTTTCTCTGGTCGGAGCCTACACGGCAGGCATTAAAGATGACAAAAGTTCAAGGGATTAAGAAGCTCATACCGATGCTAAAAGAGGGATTTCCACCAGACGGTAAGCTGGTAGATCCGATCGGAACAAACATTTTACCAGATGAGGATAAACAGAAATCTCCTTGTCTCCTTGTACAAACTGACAGCGACTACAACTATAAGCGTTCCCCCAATTGAGAACAATCTTTACTACAAGACAGTGAGAGACAGTTGGGTACTCTAACAGGACTCACGTTAATGACCAGCACACCCTGTAACTGGCAAACTCACTTGATCCACACCTGTCAAAGATGTGAGGTATTCACTGACGACACTAGTCAACATTTCACTGACAGGGACTTCAAACGTCGGCCACAAGTCACAAACTCCGCTACATTACGAGGTTGCCACATCCAAAGTTTTTCTGCTTCAACTCACAAACCCGGATCAAAAGCTCTTAACACAGGATGAATGTAGCAGTAGAAATAAGGGATGTACATCTCCAACAATTAGAGACCGAGAAGACATTATTCTCTTTTCAATAACGCCAACTCCACAAACTGCAGTCAGTCTAATGGAGCAGTTGCACGATGTGTATCGCGCTGACTCCACCGTTAAATATTAATCGGTGTTAATCTTTACAACCACAGTTATAATTGATGTATATATTCTGTGTTTTATAGAGTACGTTAGTCTGAGAGAATTAGATAAGCCTACTTCGCGCGCAGAAATAAATAGCCCTAACCTTCATACCTCAGGCTGTAAAAGGAGCCAACCTTGGGTCTGCCTTAAGTAAGGTATCACATATCACATCAGTTGTTACAAAATCCAGTTAGACACAATCAGATCTGTCTGATAAAAAATAATAGACAGTTGCATTGTGAGGTGACAGATCCTAGCCAGTTTTGGTCTGATTGTCTTTGAAAAATATTTCTCTTATGAGGATATTTGCGGGATCAAATTTGTTTTTGAGCTCACAATGCTCTTAAAATAATCGCATGCTCAATATTCCTGATAAGGAAGGAATTTCAACCAAAAAAACTTTGTTAAGATTGTAAACCCTACCCTACTCGTCCGTTTTGTACTACTGTGTTCTCAGAATCATATTTTATTGCATACCACGCATGAGATATACCACGTGATATTTCAGATGTTTCACGTGATATTTTTTTTTCTTTATTTTTCTTTTTACAAAAAAGTCCTTTATTTTCCACTCTGCACAAAATGATGAACAGCCAATCGCAAGTAAAGTTCGGACCTAACACAACTCTCGTTTAATAAATTTCGCAAAACAAAACAATCAAAACGGCTATCAAAAATTTGATTATGCGTATAGAAATTCAGCATGAAAAACTTTCTACTTTATCCTATCAAACCTTCTCAAAAATTTTTTCAACCCCCAATACTCCACTAATTTAAATAAAGAGAAAGTCTCCGTCATTCAAAATAACCTTCAGTGATATATTGTGCACGTATCTCCTCAGTGGTTTTATGGTTCAGGTCAGCGCAGCATTTATCACTCACTTTGTTTTTTGAATAGTTTCCTTTAGTTTCTTTGAAGACTTAAAATTTGAGGGCACTTTTGTTTTCCATTTTTTTTTCTTATTGCCTTTTTGTTCTTTGTCTATCAAATAGCATCATCGATAATAAGTCACTCTATAATGTGATCGGATAATCGATGCGTTGCAAGTCAAACTCGAGCTAAAAACAGTGCAGTGGCAACCGAAACAGTGCAGAGTTGTGTTCACAAAGTTTGCAAATCAAGCCAACCACAGTTAAAATCACAGCTCAATCTTTTTGCGTTTTCTCCTTTTTAATCAAATCCGCACTTTATGCTCTTCAAACAAATCCGAAATAGGTGCCCATACGCTCACCAGTTTATTCGGGGCCACTCTGATATCAGAGTACCGTACAATTTTATGCTGTCTGATAATGCTCAGTAAGCCGATCGCTTAGATAATTCGGCGGTGATATGTCTAATTGAAACAATGATACACAGGTAATCGACATCGTCTACGATACGCCTCTTACGCAATTCGGACTAGCATCTTCGCCCATTCCAAAAGCCGCCTTTGCTTTTCTTTTTATTTTTTGGCACTTCACAAGAAATCTAATGAGAAAAAAATTCTGGCAGATTCAAGAAAAAGACTTCCAGAGTTAAATCTCTCTGTGCATTCTCTTATTTTTCTCAATTTTTTCTCAATATTCACAATTTTTTCTCTAAATATAGGTCCTGAGGACGTGATTATGGCTCAAATTCGTATGATATTGATCTATTAAGTTGAAAATAGGTCCTTAGAACCCCACCTTTAAATAACCACTTCTCAAAATTGTTCCTATTTGTTACCTCTAATTTTTTTCCTTTCGAACTGAAATTTATATTATGGCTGGATAACAAAGTCTATCCTTTAAGTACTTTTAACTGAAGTTACAATATATCTAAATCACGCGTTGAATTCATGAGGAATCTCACACAAAACTTAAGGCGGTCCGCTATCACACAACAGAAAAGCGTGCGTCCATTGGAAACCCATTCGGATCATTATTGTTTTCTCTCATTTCGATTTTGAGAAAATTTAAAAAATAGAAGATCGTAAAGACGAAATAAAATAATTTAGAACACAGAAGAATGTTTATCGCAGTGCACTTTTCCCAAGCAATATCCACAAACTCAAGCCTGAGGTTGTGAACCCCAACAAAGTACATCAAGCTTTTAATTTTCTGACAAAATTATCTTTTCTATTTTTTAATAATTTAAAAGTACATGATACTTACCCAAATAAAACGAAACTTGACCTTCACGCCATCTCCTAATGAATTAGCTAAAAAATCGAGCCACTGTCGCTTGGAGAAGACAGTTTTCTGATACTAAATGCCTCTTAAGTAATGAATATCAACATCAGGGAGTCCTTGGAAACATTACTTATTAAGTTTTTTTCCCTTGGCACACATTTAAAACATTCAGTGATTGTCAACTCAAACTAGGAAAGAACATAAGGTTATTTGATGCTCATGGTTTTCTTCAGTGGTTTTATGGTTAAAGCCAGTGCTTTTACTGAACAACCTCTTAGCTGTTTTTCCACTGTTTTCTTGCTTTTCGCATTCAGAAAAGAACTTTAGAATTAATTTTTCACTAGTCTGTTATTTTACTCCAATCTGTTTTTTCTTCTGAGTCTGAATTTAGCATTGAAACACAACCTGTTTATTGCAAGACTAGACGACAAGACAATTAGCAGAAAATCGCCCCTTGGTTCGAAAACCACTCTGTTATAATCTTGATCTTTTTCTCAATCCTAATTCAGGACGACTTTACAATCAAAAACCAGAGATTTGAAATGAAATGACAATAACTTTGGAAGTCAACTCGAGGATCATATCTAAGTTAATAAAAGATTTCTCGGTACCATCTTACTTTGAAATCGAAAAATTTATGCTAGATACTTTTTTGAAATTCCACTTTTTAATTATGGCCAAATTATGAGTCAAAGTTTCATATATGATGCAACAATGGAACACAAGATTTCATAATTATCAAGTCAGCATTAAGGATCAAAGCTAAGATCTCATTTTGATACTATTATAAAGTCAAAGTCTAAAAAATCATAAATGAGCCTGTTATGAATTTTTTAAGTTGCTAGGGTGTCACTAAAATTTCATGTAGAAATCAGTAATTATAATCTACAAGCAGATTGGATGAAGTACACGTTTAATTATGACACCTAATCATTTCATTCTCTTGGTCGCAAGGTTTGGTTTTTGCCACTAGCAGCAAAAAATTTTTCTAAGAATGACGTCGATGTTTCGGTTGATTACGTTTTTATATCCTCATAAATATGCACTGCAGTTTTTCACTATTTCTAGCAACAGTACACATTAATTTGTTAATCAGACTGGATTAAAAGAAAACGAGCTAAATCAAAAATAATTTCATAAGAGACCCTCAAAATCTTCACTCTGGATTATGCAGACAAAAAACGCATATTCTGAAAAAAAAATCGAAAGACCAAATTTTTATATCTAACCAAACTGGTGATCATTTGACTTTATCCATTTCCTTTTTGTCGAGATGTTATCGAAAATTGATTCGAAGAACGGGAGGGCCATTGTGACTGAGCCCCTGTCATTTGGAGGCGGCAGACACCATCTATGAGAAACCTCTTAAGCAATGAGTTTCATCATCTGTGCACTCTCTGAAAACATTACTTTTTTGATTTATTTTTCTTTATGTTTTTTTAAAACATTGTTTTATGTTTATTTTTATTTTTATCAATTTTTTTATTTTCACTCGGCACGCATTGAAAACATTGGGTGTGTGTCAAATCACACTAGAAAACAAACATGTGGTTAAATTATACTCCCGGTTTGTTTCAGTGGCTTTTTTGCTTTAGGCCACTGTATCACTTTCATTGAACAGCTTCTTAGCTTTGTTTTTTTTTGCTTTTTGAAATAAGAAACAACTTTTGCATTACATTTTTCTACCTATTTTTTACTAATATTATCAGTCTATTCTCCTAGGTCTGATTTCAAAATTCATACACAATTGGTTTTTAACAAGACTAGATGACTAGACGGTTGCCACAGAAGCGCCCGTCGTTTCGAAACCCACTCTGTTCTAGTCTTATTTTCAATTCTCAATTTTAATCCGAGACGTCTTTATGATCAGAAAACGGAACTTCGAAGAAAAACAACTATAACTACAGAAGAAAACGCAAGGATCATTTTTAACTTCATAATGGACTTCTGTGCCCCATCCTACTATGAAACCAAAGAAAATATACCTTATCCTATTTTGAAATCCCATTTTTCAAATATGGCTACTGCTGAGATATGAGCATAAGATTCAAAGATTTCATATGTGATGCAGCAATTGAACCCAAAAACTTATAAGTATGTGGTCCGTGTATAGGATAAACGCTAAGATCTCATCTTTGTTACTACGGGGTGGAGGTTTATGGGTAATTTTTGTACGAAATGCGGTCAATTTTTGTACGAAATGCGGTGATTGTGGTGAATGGGAAAAAATATCTTTCACAGAATTTCAACGCATTTTTTGCAAAATTTCACAGCGAAATTTACAGCATTTCTTGCAAAAATTCACCGTATTTGTTTTTCAACGTTTATTGCATCTGATTTAATATCTGAATAAGTATCAAAAAATAAGTGACAGATGTCGCAGTGGAATAAGAAGTTGAAGGTAGACACACAGGAGGTGAGAGGTTCAACCCCGGGTACGGAAGGTTCTTTCTTGTACGAAGTCCGTTGAATGCGGTGAAAACAAATAATTCGCCGCGATTCGGCACTTTCACCGCAGAAAGATGTAAGAAATACAAGGTGAAAAATATTTATTTTCACTGCATTTCACCTCATTTCTTACGAAAATTCAACGCCAAACATTGACTCGGTTATTATAAAACCTAAGAAAGCCTAGATTAAACATTTTAATTTCCTAGGGTGTCAATAAAAATATCTTGTAAAAAACAGTAAAAATGATCCAGAAGCAGGTTGGATGAAGTACGCTTTGAATTATGTCACCTACTCATTCCATCCTCTTAAGCGCGAGATTGGGCTTTTTCCACTAAGCAGCAATAAATTTTTCTAAAGATAGCGTTGACGTTTCGATGGATCACGTGTTTTTGTGCTCATATATATATATATATATATATATATATATATATATATATATATATATATATGTATATATATATATATATATATATATATATATGTGTGTGTAAATATATATATATATATATATATATATATATATATATACTGCAGTTTTTCACTATTTTCAGCAATAGTACATAACAATTTGCTAATCACATAGAAAGAAAAGCACTAGCAAAATGAAAAATAAACTTCTAAAAGTCCCTCGATATCGTCATTCTGCATTAAGCAAACAAAAAACGCATTATTTTAAAAAAAAAATAGATCATAAGTCCAAATTTTTATATTTGACCAAACTGGTGATCATTTGACTTTATCTATTTCCGTTTTTTTCAGAAAGATGAATTGATTTGGTGAACAGGAGAGAAATGGCAGCGGGTCTACAAACAAACAATAACAAAGGGGTGAATGGCAGTGATGAATTAACAACGGCCAGAAGAATATGCAAAAAATATTTTACTGGTTTTATGCAGGCAGCTTTTGCTCTGTATGTGACTGGAACCCTGGCGGCAAACCAGTACCTCATATACTCGATCTGGACTGACTACAGACAGTAAAAACAGCCTTTAATTTGAGCAAAACAAAACAAATTAAAAAAAGTAATTTGAGAAAACAAAAGATTAGTTATTTATACAACAAAATTGAAAAGTTGGTTCAAGTATTGCCAATTTAGAGCTTTAGCGTCTAATTTTTATTTATTCATTCAAATGCAGGTGGATAATACTTAATCAAACCTCAAACCTTATTTAACATCTAAATCAAACAAACAGACTAATTCATATTTATATTTTGCATTCAACTCACGTTGAAGTTTTTGACCATCATTTTAATTCTAAAGGGTTGTCAATTTTTTTCACTACTTTAACGTATCCGAACCTGGTCAGAGCATTTACATATTTTTTTTTGAACTAAATTTGAACAAAATATTCAAAACAAAGAAAAACAAGGCAATTAATATGTGGAACAATTTGATGAATAATAAGTGTAAAATTTAAGGAATAAGATAATAAAAAAGATGAATAACTTTAGTCTGATCATAAACGGCTCGAGCGCAATTGGGTCTGATCAAGGACCATTTCGAGCGCCAATTTTTTTTCAGTTTTTTACTAAGAGATGTAACCAACTGAAAAACTGAACAAAAAATCAGCGTTCTGATCAGAGACTCATCTAAAGTCTGAGAGCTCTTATCAGAAGAAAGGATTCCAGCTGATACCAAAGGCCGGTCCCCTTTAGAGGAAATTTTGATCAACTGGAGACCGCGATGTTTCTTACAGAAAGCTGTCTAAACTCATCCACTGAGTCAGAAAAACACACTAAACGGTACACTAAAAAAATTGTTCTCAACAATCGGGTTTCGTTTTCTTTAGCATGACTTTTATAATTGATTTCTCCTTAGATGAATTAAATACTGCAAACATCAGTTTTTATGAAATGAATATATTATAGCAATATTAAAAGATTTGTTCATAAGTGAAGTCTTTCTCTGATCAGACTACTTCGAGCGCACTTGAGTCTGATCATAGTATGACTAAAGTTTGGGCAGTGGTCTGAATTTGAGTCTGGACCATGGTCTGAAGATGATGTGATCAGAACGCTTTCTGTATGAAAAAATTTGTTCTCAACAATTGGGTTTCATTTTCTTTAGCATCACTTTTATAATTGATTTCTCCTTAGATGATTTAAATATTGCAAATATCAGTTTTTATGAAATTAATATATTATAGCAATAATAAAAGATTTGTTCATAAATGAAGTCTTTCTCTGATCAGACTACTTCGAGCGCACTTGAGTCTGATCATAGTATGATTAAAGTCTGGGCAGTGGTCTGAATTTGAGTCTGGACTATGGTCTGAAGATGATCTGATCAGAACGCTTTCTATCTGAAAAGTCTGATCAGAGACCTTTTGTGTCTTGAAAGTCTGATCAGAGGTAAATTGGATCTGGAAAATCTGATCAGGGTAATTTCCGTCTGGAAAGTCTGATAAGAGATAATTTCGGTCTGGAAAGTCCAATCAGACGAAAATTTGGGCCTGGACCTCAAAAAGGTTCGCTAATAATAGCAAGGTACCAGAATTGTTCTCGCCAAAAGCTCAAATCTTATAAGATCAGAACTTCGGTATAAATCTTTCAAAAAACATTGCTATCTTAATCAGAATACACTTTGATTGAGTTTTCTTGACTGTAAAAACTTGACTGTAAAACCAGATCATGCTGTAAAAACATTGAAACCCGTTTAAAAAATGCATGATGACGAGAAAAACATAATGAATTTGAGCTCGGGTAGAACTTCATTGACTGTGTGAAAACTAATCATTAATAAAGTTTTCTTTATAAAAATTTCTGACTATCGTCCTAAAATCCAACTTTGTATATGACAGCGTATCCGACCTGTTTGTGAATTGTAAAATGGCATTTTAATTGAGAATCTTTAAAAGCAAAAACACTTTTTCGAATCAAGGTTTTTTATTTCGAATCACTTTTTCGATTCAAGGAAACGGATGCAGATCATTTTACAATAAATAATAAAGTGGCAAAACTTTTGCTACAAAATTTCTTAAACTTTTTTTTTACTGAAGTTCATTAGAGATTAGAAACGGGAATAGAAAAAGACTTGATAAAAAGGAACCCAAGATCTTTGGAAAAAAACTTGCTGAAACTTCTTTATAGAATTAAAATCTTAAAACGAGATTAAAAAAGACATGGCTCATGGTGAAGACTTTTGATCAATTTGATGGAGCACCAGCACATCTGAAAACCAGATTTAATCATTTAAAATCGAAAACTTGGGAGAGTCTTGTAATTTATTTACCAACAAATGAATAATAGATTGTTTTGCACCAAATTAAAATTTCAGTCTGAAGGTAACCGGTGAGTAAATTTTTACATTCAAAAGCTGTCTCTTGGCGATCATATGAGCAATATTGGGTTTTCACTGAGTATTTCCTGTATATTGGGTATTTCCTGTATGAAATAAAAAATTACACATTAACAGTCAATTTAAGTCGATGCAAAGTTAAGCAATTTTTGTTGACAAGACTGAAGATCGTTTCAGAAATGAGTTAAAAAATAGGAACTGTCTTGTCCTCCTAACAGTGAAATTTTTTTTTAAAAATGAAGGGAAAACAACTTCTCGTTTGACTCTGCAATCGTTATTGTACATGTTTTTGTATTAGCATTTATCAGATTAAGCATAGAGTTAAAAAAGATATTACGGGTGCCTACAGGTAATAAAAAATAGTAACGACGAACCGGCAGTTCATCTCTTTTTTGACACCCATGTAAAAGGCGCCTAAATTACGTGCAAGTAATATGCACATGGCAATTAAGCAGCCTTAAATGGAAATTGCTTCCGAAGAATTGGGATTAGTAGTTACGTTCGGCGGTAATGGCATTCAACAAAATCATATTTGAAGTTAAGCCAATTCGTACAATTAAGATAAGCCCACCAAACTTTTATTGAAAATATTTTTTATGAGGAGAGCATGAAATACTAGATTTTGCATTCTAGTGCAAATACTTAATCACCAACAATGGAAGTTTTTTCCACATAAGTACTAAGACACTAATAACTCATATGACTAAGACACTTTTGTCAACATTGACTACTAAAATGAGGATTATAATGCGATTAAAAAGACGTTTTAATAATTTTCTAAAAATTGTGCATATTTTTGGTGCCACTTTGTGAAATTTAGTATTATTTCAAGCCAATTCACTTCAAAGCGAATTCGGTTCGAGTTAAAATTGATTTTTGCTCCAATTCCTCGAAAACACAAAATAAGCTCCCAAATAATCTTAAATGTATTTAGGGCGGAAGGGGTTTTTACAAAAAGTATTTGGCAGCAGACAGAAATATAGATCAAATGTTTTCATATTTGAGTATAAAAAGAATAAAACTTTGACTGAAATTTCCATCTAAGGCACCGCATTATCGTCCTCGAAGTTTGAAGGGAAATCAAATTATTTCCTAAATAATTTGATCAGACCTAAAATTTGATTTTTACAGACTATCACCTGCCGCAATCAGCAGTCCATGGGAGAAACTTAGCAAAAAATTGTTTATTGATTTTCACGAATAATTTGGTAAGATGAGTTTCTATAGCAATAGTCAACAAAACGTTTCAACGTATCAACCGAATGCAAAATTGAAATATTGCCCGACCCGCGTTAAGAAATACCGACGAAAACGACGTACGAAGCGTCGGTTTCTGTCGGTTTTCGTCGGTTTTGTCGAAATAGTCGGTATTGCTGCAAGGAGCGTCATTATATCCCATTATCCCTAATTTTGCATCGATATACCCCCCATAGACAACTACCTCCTAATATTACATCATTTTGGGGATAATCAGTGGGTAACTTTGACTTGGGGAGACGCATTATTCCGATTGTGGATCTCTGAATCTTTTGCTGACAGACATTTTTAATCCGTGCGATTATAAAACAACAAAAGTTTATAACTTTTAAATCGTTTTAGCACCGTACCAAATGGATGCTAGAAAGAATATTTCCAGTTTGAGCACGGTTTAAGAGCTGCTCAAGTTCAATTACTGTACCTCTATAAGTTTGTTTTTGAAGCAATGTTTGATGGAAAATTTAACATAAAATTGAAAAGCCAAAGTTATACGAAGACAGAGAGAAATGCTTCAACTAGAAATCTAAAATTTTTTAATTAGACGATTAAGAAGCAAAAAAGCGCAAAAAGCAAAAAAATATGCACTTTTTGTAAATGGCAAATGGAAAGCCAAGAACAAAGAAAAAAAAGCATTTTTTGTTGGTAAAGAAGACCCGCAAAAAAGTTTTCTAAATTTAGAATAAACCGAATCATCAAAAATGATGTGTTAATGTTCGGATGATTTGTCTTATAGTCCCCTATTTTCTAATATATGTTAATGTCCAATTTCGTGCGAAAGTTTTGAAGTGACGGCGCTATTTCTCTCTTTGTTAGGAGCCCGTTTGTTTTTCCGCTCAAACGTTTTTTCTGACAACTTAAGATAATAGTTTCAGAAGCTCAAAAACAGGTAGTTTAAAATGCAAGCCATTTGTTTTCCAAACAACAAGATCTTACTTTTTTGTTTCAAAAACCCAAAGATTATCCTCAGTTTTAGACAAATTTTCGGCTATATTTGACGTTTTTTTTGTCTATTTTTGGCTTTGTTCGGAACAACTTTGACGTTTTACTAGGCTCGTTTTGAGGTTTTTCGGACCAATTTTTGACGCTTTTTCGGCTGTTTTTGACGTCCTTTTCAGCTATTTTTGATGTTTTTTTGGCTATTTTTGACGTTTTTTTGGCTATTTTTGACTTGCCAAGACCTGCAATTAAACTTGCCATGTCTTGAACCAGACTTGGATTTAGAATAGCCAACTCTCAAATCAGACTTGGATTTGACTTCCCAAGTCTTAAATCAGACTTGGATTTGACTTGCCAAGTCTTAAATCAGACTTGGATCGGACTTGCCAAGTCTTAAATCAGACTTGGATCGGACTTGCCAAGTCTTAAATCAGACTTCGATTAGAATTGCCAAGTCTCAGCCCAGACTTGGATTTAGACTGCCAAGTGTAGAAAGTGACATATGATCGTTTTCCTGAATCAGTAGTGAAATAAGACTTGGATTTAGACTTGCGCAGTACTGAAATTGATTTGGCGTTAGGTCAGGGAGAGTAATGAAAACAGATCACAATTGCTTATGACCTGGTCTTTGCTCCAAATGCATATCAATACCCAGGCTCAGGTACAGACTTATGAAAAGACAATGTTCGACCAAAAAGTACTATGAAAAGACCGTACTCGACTCATTTGAGCTATGAAAAGACTTTACCTCGACTTTAAGACACGCTGGACTTTAGCTCGACAGAGATTTTTAACAAAAGACTTTAGCTCGACCCAAAAGTTTACGAAAGACTTAAGCTCGACTCAAAAGTTTTTAGAAGATTTTAGCTCGACAGGTATACCTGTCAGATTCACGGTACGCCAATCGACAACACATTTTTGAAGCTGTACAACATTACTCGACAGAAGTCAATTACAGGGCAACTCTTGGACTATGGACTAGGTATTCAGAACTATGTTGGAATTTTCAAAAGCTTAAGTTCTAAAGACCGTAGTTTTTTGGGTCCGTAGTTCTATTTTTCAATTTTTTAGTCCTTGTTTCCTGTGGATCGATTTCCTGTGATTGTCGAAGAATTATATGATTCGCACGGTTGCTCATTTTGTCCTTTGTTTTTACCAAATGCCATTGTCATTGAAGTCAACCGACCAAAAGTTGTGACCTCACTTGATGATACGCCGTCAACAGTTTACAGGACTCTCAGAGGTTTCAGGAAGTTTCCAATACAGGCTAAAACTGCTCAAATACATTGGATTTGACAAAGCGATCTGGTTGGCAATTGGACCACAGCGGCAATTGGAAGTAGAATTCCGCACATGGTTGATTTTTTTGCCAATCATTGGGGATGGTGGTGCTCCTGAAAAACATTATTTTTTACCGGTCCTTGACAGTGTTAGCACATAATAAACGTCATGTGAGGATTGTCGATTTTGGAATTATACAAAACTCAAACATTAACAGTTCATGTTGGCCCTCGGCAGTAATTTTATCGATATAAAAAAACAAAGATATTTTACAATAGCACTGCATATAAAAGTATTGCAAATCAATTATGACTAGTGCCTTTGAATGTGATAGACCACGCAGAGCCCAAAAACTCAGGAGTCACCAATCTTGGTGAAATAGAAAAAAATAGTTCATATAGATGAGTATATGGAGTCACCTTGCGCCAACTATCACACTTTTGAATTAACCGCCAACTTGTCTCTTTTCGAATGGCTTGATGGCTTGAGCATTAGCGAACGTCAACAGTGCAGTGCTGGCTTTTTTTTGGGGTGGGGGGGGGGGGGTGAAAAGAGGTATTTTTGGAGGGTAAAATGATGCAAGTGTAGGGGGTAATTTTATACTGTTGAATAAGCTTTTGTATGAAAAAATACTCACCTCGTCAAATTTCTCGAATATTTTGCAAATTGACTTTTGCAAATCATTCAAGTCTATAATTCGCGTGAAAAGCTGAAAGCCGTTGACAATTCTATGCCTGGCATAGACGCTTTTATCAATTTTATCAAATTATTACACCCCTATTGCTCCGCTTAATTCAGGGTGGAAGAGTGTAATTAAAAGAGTGTACTTTAAAAAAAGTGGAAGGAATTACTGAAGATTGATCCCCCATCTTCCCTCTCTCAAACATGTTATATTCACCTTGAGCGTTAACCCTTGCGCCAACTAATACTATCATTATATACCATCAATTTTTGTTTGAGACTGACTATCAAAATAACGTTTGAGACTGAAAAAACTTGAAATTTGTCAAAAGTCAAAAATGGTCAGAACTGAAAATTTTTACAAGTTGGGACCGAAAATCAGTACAACCCCCCTTATTTTTAGAAGGCAAAACCCGAGCAACCCGAGGTTATGGCACAAGGTTAGGGATACCTCTAAGCTACTCATAGACGCAACGAACGCTATTGCATCAGACCCACAGGTGTGGCTATTAACATTTATATGGTGCAAAATTGGCATTTTTGTATATTTTGTCATATATTGTTAAATTTCTTAAGTTGTTTCTTTTTTGATAATTTAGATGACCAATAAAAGTCAAATACCGTACATTCGAGGCACTTAGAGCCACGTAATAACCATCCGTGATTATGTCAATAAAAGTAAATATTGCAGTAATTTGACATTTTTTATGTAAATATTGACCTAAATCATTTTCTTGATTAACCAACCAGAAACCAGTGGTGATGATGTTATAAATGATAAATATTTGATTATTTACTTTAACCCAATTGTTTGAATAGTGAAACTGAATTGTATTTAGAACCATTAGTAACTGCAATACAGAGCAGTTGGCTCTCAGACTGACTAAAATTTAGTCTTTTTGCTAAGTTTTGCTAGATCTTAAGATCTTGCGAGTTAAGTTAGTTGAGCGTTGAGCTTACTTGACGAGAAGTTAGCAACTAAAACTGGCTGAGTCCTCATAAACTTCAGCACGAGATTGAACATAGAATGTCACTAGGGATTTTCTTAACTTCAATCAACAAAATTAAAGTTAGAGGCCTTTAAAAGGTCCGAGCGACTAATTATTTTGACGAGATCTTTAATCAATCGAACCCTGTGAAGGGCCAGGCTGCCGTAAAACTCGAGAACCGGTCTGTGTTATATCGGTTCCGCTGAGATTCTTGAGCAGCCTCAACATTTGGTCCGCCGACCCGGACATCACCAACAACACGAACAGCAACGATTCTTCAATTCAATTTGTTGGACCAGAAGGAAATCTTTACGATGGCTGGAAGGAGCCCCGATAGACATTCGAAAACGGCTGACTACAAGATGTCAGGCCAACTCAAGAGACTAGAAAAAGAACACGCCGAATTGCTCAAAACATTTGACGGACACCTTGCTGATGTGAAAAATCAATTGGCTCAGAAGAAAACAATATCTGCAGAAAGAACATATCAATGTTTCTTCGAAGCTTACGATGAACTCGAGGAAAACAGAAAACAGCAGAGGTTACTATTAAAACCAAAGTGTTTCGAAATTTTCGACAGTGACACCAAGCGTACCTTAGAAGAAAAGAGTAATGCTCTGCGATGGGTAGTTGAAAAAGCGCCCTTTCTCCGAAACATTGAGGGTTTGCGCACAGAAGTCTTTCTTTATTGGAAAGACACCTTGAGGCTCTACACAATGTTGAAAAAAGGTGAATCGTTTTAGAGAGAAGCAGCAAAACTGCGAGAGGTTTTGGGATCGCAAAATTTAGACGACTCCCGCAAGCAAGCTTTGCGCAGTTAACTGAAACAGCTACAAACGAAACTAGAGTCATGTCACACAACAATTATACAAATAGTGAAGTCAAAGTTTGCAACGGATTGGTTGACAACTTTAAGCAACAATAAAAATATTTTAAAGACCTACTAAAGCAACATCACCAAACGGCAGAGAGTGGAAACCAAACATCTTTAGTTTCATCCACATCGGCTGCTGATAAAGACCCAAACGAGACTGTAAATGATACAGGATATGGAGCGATAGAAAACGCTGACGAGAACGTCGAGGTCTCTTCCAGGCATTCTGCTACCCAAGTAAGCAGAAAACAACCAAGTATCGCTAATTCGCGATTATTGAGAAGGCGAAAGACCGAAGAAATGGAGCTCAAAAACCTGAGAGCTAAGAAAAAAACAGAGCAACGACTGCAAGAGTGACAATTGGAGTTGGAGCAAGAGCGTGAGCAAGAAGAATTGCGTTTACAGCAACTATAGCAGCAGCGAGAACAAGAGTTACAACAACAATAACAAGAACGAGTTACGTCTAGAGTTACTTCCAAAAATACAACAGCGAGAAGACAAACTGGGTCTTCAACAGCATGAGCGAGTCCTCGAAAACAAAAAAATGAAAGCAGAGGAAGATGAGGAACAAAGACGTCTGAAACTTGAGCTGACCAAAGCAAGCTCAAGGGCATCTGGATCAGTGGCAGATGAGAGAGAAAGTGTTGGATCAAGACGCAATCAAGAAAGAACAGCAGGGTGGGCAGAATCAGTGGCTCAACAGTCTGTTCCTAGACGGCCACTATCTCCAAACGTTGTTATTGACCCTCCAACGAATGTCACACAGAACAGAGTTGACAAACGTTTCAGCACCTACCCGAAAACTACACCGCTAGTCCAACCGGGTGAAGGACTTTTCACAGAGCAACTGGCAGAACCGAGCTTTCTCAGGAAACCAGAAATCCGTAAACTAATTAGAGTAACGGAAAAACCATCACCGTTGACAAGGACAACGTTTCGGCAGCAGGGAACGTCAGCAGTTCAACCCGGAAACAGGAGTCAGAGTCCCATTAACAACTCTCGAAACAAGTCGGCCGAGAGCAGAAACAGGAGTACAATGAATCAAACTACTCCCCAAGTCATTTACCAACCAGTACAGATAAAGCTGAAAAATTCGGACAATCGAAAATTCAATTCATCAATATGTATATAACCAACTGTATATCGTAACGTCAAGGCAAAAAAGCATCGTTAATTTACAGGCAAATTTTGCATGATCTTATATAGGAGTTAATTGTCTGAGCCAATTTTTGGCTCAGATTGGTAACCGCTACGTTTTTGAAACACAAAAATATTAAGCCTAAAAAGAGCGCAATCGGTTCAGTATATTAGTAGTCTCATTGAAAATTATTCTGAACGACCTTTTCCGAGCTTTCTATGCCAAATGAGGAGATTTTATGTGCATTCAATCTGTTTGTAAGGCTTACATGGTTACGAAATATGACATCATCCTTTCTCGCTTTCAATTTTTCGCTTTGTTTAAATAGCGCTTTAAATAGATTGTTCATTTAGTTTACTCAGTAACATCCTCCAGCCCGGAAGAAAATGCTGGGGGGATCCGTACAAGCTTATCGAGTGGGCGGACGAGCGATCCGGATGACGATGGTGGAGCGTTTGACGCTGTCGGAACCGTAACCGAATTCTTCGATCCGAGCAGTTGGACAGTAACCTCTAGGGTTGCTTTCTTCAACGATCCAAACTAAATCACCAAACTTTTGGTGCTGCTTGGCAGGCGTCAGCCACTCAGATCTACGATTCAGCGCAGGTACATACTCCTTGAGCCAAACGTGCCCAAATTGCATTGGCATGAGACTGCGCACGGGCGTACGGCTTACGATGATCGAACTCGTCGAGGCCAACGGAATTCTGGTTGCTTGGTTACCGAGTAGAAAATGGTTAGGTGTTATTGCGCCTAGATTGGACGGGTCGGCGCTTACGGGCGTTTAGGGACGTGAGTGTGGTGCGTATTCGACCAGACAAAAAGTAGTGTTCAACACCTCATCTGTGAGGCGACGCGTACCGAGGATTGTGTACAGTACTCTTTTAAAACTACGAACTAACCAGATGCCACTTTGCGGCATACTTTGTGGCTTACTGGGTGGATTGAACCTCCACTTAATGCCCTTATGTGCAAGTTCGGCGGCAATGTTAAGTTTATTCCATTTTTCAATACATTCACGGAGCTCTTTCTCCGCTCCAATGAAGTTCGTACCATTATCCGTCCAAATCATAGCAGGAGTACCCCGACGGGAGGCGAACCGCTCCACTCCGGGACTAGTTTCCACAGGAACTAGTTTACACAGGAACTAGTTTCCATGGACGGGACGACTTCAACATGGACAGCACGAATAGTGAGACAAATGAAGAGAAATCCCCACCTCTTCTCGGGAGTTCGACGAACTCTGACGTAGAATGGGCCGAAGTAATCAACCCCGGTGTTGGTAAAGGGAGGAGACTGTTATGCGATTCTCTCCATTGGGAGGTCTGCCATGATAGGTTGAATGGATGCTCCACGGAACTTTCTACACAAAACGCAGTTTGATTTGATGGAACGCAGTGTGGAACGTAGTTTAAGGATGGCATAACGTTCCTGTACCTTTGACCGTAAATAATCGATAATCGATGCCCTGATAATGGTTCTTTAAATGGGTATGCCGCAGGAACAGTTTAACAAAGGTACGACGCGCATCCAACACGATAGGATGCTTAGTGTCAAAGTCAATTTCCACTAGCCGTCGGAGTCGACCAGAAGAACGGATGAAACAATGACGCCCAATAAACGGAGTAAACTGAGTAATGCGGCTGCTCCTCTTAACGGATTTATTGTCGAGAAGATCCCTTCTTTCGGTATTAAAGAACCAGGTACTGGAGATGAACCAGGTACTGGAGATGACGCTCGGCTTCGTCAAGCTCAACAGGGTCCGCTATGCTGCCGTCTACGGTACGGTAACTTTCATGAGATGGTAAAAGATGGAGCACATATGCGGTGACACGAAGTAGTTTCTGATAAGAACTGAACTTATCAAACGGGATTAGATTAATGCCTTGTTCGTTAGGGGGCTTGGTTACGGATGCGGCTAGAAATGAGATGGAGTCATCATCTTGTCCCTTGGTTACAACGACGAGCTTGAAGCTATCGACGACGTCAGTATTTGGTACGAAAGAGAATTGCTTAGTTCTCAAGAAGTCAGGACCCCTCACCCAGCTACTGGATTGCAAAATTTCAGCGGACATACCATGCGTGCAAGCATCTACCGGATTATCGAAAGTGGTGACGTGGTTCCATTGGCAAACGCCAGCTCTGTTATAATCTCCACGTAGGTGCAAGTTACTTGAGCCCTAAGAAAACCTACTGCACTGAATACGTCTTGTGAGCTATTACCAAACATGTGGAGTTCAAGATGCTGGAATGGTCCTGAAAAGTAACTTCTTGGTATAGTGATCTCAACTAACCGCGGCAGTTCAACACTCTAGGCGAGGAATCTGTCAACTGTGTCCTTAGGTAACTCGTCATCCCAACTTTGTCCATTGACACGCCAAATGTCTTTCAAGATTAACGAGCACCAACAGTAAACGGTGCGACAAGACCAATTGGGTCGTAGACTTTCGACACTAGACTTAAGACCAAGCGCTGTGTTAACTTTTTGTGATGGTGCTGTTAGTACACCTACTCACAACCAGAGTATCGTTGTTGTGATCCCATTTAAACCCAAGCACGTGCATTGATTCCTCCTTGGATGAAACGATGACCTTCGGTTCAGTGGATTGAGCAGACCCATCAATTCGGACAGCCAGATCTGGTGCATTGCTCACAAGCTTACTAAGCTTGAACCCACCTAGATGGAGAAGATGTAACAATTCCTTCGACCTAATGAGGGCCCTCTCAGGGGTTTCCACTGACTCTACGGCTTTCGCAGCTTCTGGGTACTCCTTATCATTATCACTTGCCGTGCGTTGAAGTGCGCGTAGTTGGCGCAGGTTGGCGAATCCTTGCCCCAAAGATGTGTCTTGTTTACTGGTGTACCACAACATTTGATGTGGGTTCCTCCCGCCGCAAAAAGCGCAATGATGGTTGATCACATGGTAACACTCCAACATGGAGGAACATTCACTCGATGTCGGCGGATACGGCAAATGGTTGTTGTCTGAACCGTAGCAGTATATAGATTAGGTTTTGCAGTAAATCAGGTCCTGTGAGTAATGACTTATTAAGAGATGCGCCATGGAATTTAGCTGCTCAGTTTAGTACCCTACGAACCTTGCCCGGCTTGCTCGGGTTAACAACCGGATGGTGTGGTAGGACCACTTTTGTTCCGAGCGGCTTTCCACCTCATGAGCATCTTTGACTCTTACTACGTAGCCCTTGTCTAAGTCCTCTTTGATGGTGTTCGAATACTTTTCCCTTAAAGTCTGGTCTTTCGTAAGCTGCTTCTCCAAATATTTCAATTGAACCAGCGCTATGAAAAATTTGTTGGGCAGTTCGATTTTATCTTCAGCTCATAGCATTCCGACATCGTACCTTTTTCCGTTATGCACTGCGGTGTTTTCAAGAATATCAAACGCACGTGCATCCGCGGTGGATCGAAGGTCTACTTGCATAAGTGCGCCGTACGACTCCATGTCGTACCAAGACTTTACTTGATTCGCAAGTTCAAAATCATGTTCCATATTAGCTTTAAAACAAGTCTGGACTAAACCTGAAGACGATGGTAGAGGACCGCTTAGAACCCAACCTATGGGCAAGCGCACAGCGAAGGGCGATCACTTCTCAACGGCAGCGAAGTACTCTAACGGACGGTTGGCGTGATACACATCCCGTCCGAGTATCATCTCAATGTTTCTATAGCAATATGTAACCGGATCTAGAACTGCTAGGTGCGGGTATGTTTCTTGAAGTGCTTTGATGTTTATCACATCGGCGCCTACACTCAAACTTTCCTTTCCGTAAGGGCTGACTTTAAATGTTTAATTTGCTTGGCTGTCGCGTGGTGTTACAATTTGTTCAACTAACTTAGTGTCTACAACATCCTCGGTATTTATACCCTTGACTGTTAGTTTCAATGCTGTGCCGTTGCAATTCAAGTCTATTTGCAAGATCATTGGACACCCAAGAGTTACTGCAAGCGGTATCGCACGAAACTGAAGCCGTGGTATCTTTACCAGAAGAGCTCTTCAACTGTAATTCAGTCACCTGAAGTTGGCCTTTCACATTACTCACAGATGACAGAGTAGTGGTCTTACTTGGTCTGATTGGACACTAGAAAGTTTACTTTGACTCGCAGCAGCATTAGAATTATTATTTTTGGTTGAAGGGGATTTTGATGGTAAACCATCTCAGCTCCATTGAGATGTGTATTTTGGGAGCTGTTGCAACCGTCCTTCCTGCATTTCCTAGGGTTTGGGCATTGCCTGAACATATCTTTTTCTCTCAAGCATGAAAAGCACAGTTTTGATTCCGCCATTACCTTTGCTTGCTGAGTGGGAGACTTTTATTTAAATACCCGACACTCCCAGTTGCGGTAATTACCTTTACACAAAATGCAGCGAGGGGTTGGAGGCGTTGTCAATGTTGTTGGTCTCTGAGTGCCCTTAGTTTGCGTGTCAGCAGAAAAAGTTTTTGAGGCAACTTTAGTCTTGACTACTGAGTTCTTGCCTTTGATGAAATTTGCTTCATTAGGTCATGTGCCTCGGCTTTCTCCTTCAACCAATCGTTGAAGTGAATGAGTGTTGGCTTCACCCGATGTTTCTTCACTGTGAAGAGTGAACAAAGCTCTTTCAGATTGGGCGGCAAGTTTTGCGCAGCCGTGTTAAGAAATGAGGCGCTCTTAAGGTTCGAGTCATATGAAAGTGATTTAAAGACTCCAAGAAGACTTGAAATTGTTGCAGAATAGTTTATGATGTTATCACTATTGTGCATGTTTAGTGGAGGAAAAGAGCTGAGTTTGTCTAAGTGTGCACTGACTACTGCCAGTGGTCGGCCAAATTTACGTTCGATTGTCTTAAGTGCGTCCTTATACATTACACCACAGTATGCAAACTCAGCGATGGCGGTTTTAGCTTTTTCAGTAAAAAGAGTTTTTAAGTATGTTAACTTGACATCATCAGTCAAGGACTGTGCGTCTATGGCGTTTTTAAATTGTCCGAACCATTCGTGCCACTGCAGGGGATCACCATTGTACTGTGACAACTTCCACTCGGGCAGTGGATCGTTCTTCTTACAAGTAATTGCGTCCGCCAACTGCGTTATCAAATCCGCAGAGTCCAAAGAAGGAGCCGAAGGTGTGGGATGCGGCGCACCACCCCAACACAACGGGTTCGGAACGGTAGCTCCATACGTTGGCGGAATGATTGGAGTGACAAAGGTGGGGGCGGTACCTGTGGAAGAACTAAATGGATTCGCTTGAATAAAGTCTGATGTCACGTAATTTTGAGGCACTGCTGCTGCTTGTACATGAGAGGAGCGGAGCGATGTAGTGATATGAGGGTTTATTAACGGGGCCGGTTGTCCGGTGTATAGGTTTGCAGATGTACGTACAATTGGGACTGCATTAGATGGGACTACTGCCGGAAAACGCCAGACATTTGTATCCGGAGGAGCAGGAGGAGCGTGGGTTATAGAGACAAAATTTAGGGGACTGAAAACTCTTTTGTGGTGGCGGTGGGTGAATTAATTGAGGTACAAAGACGTTTATGGAGGAAATGAATGGCGCAGGCGGAGAATGGGGTAACAGATTGACATTATTCGCCACGGGGTTATTGGCGTGTAGTGGGAGTGCTTGTGGCGGCAGGAAGGAGCAAAGCGGAATGCTAGTGGGAAGAACGGGAAATGCGTTGGTGCGAGATTTCAAACGGGGGATGGGGGGCTGGTACATCTATGTGTGCTTTTCGCGGATTAAGTGCTAGCGGAGTATTAACGAGTGCATTAAAAGGTGGTGAATGCGGAGGGCTGAATAAATTCAACTGTCCCGGCATGCTCGACTTGCGAGGGAATTGAGGATCTAACTGTAAATCATCGAAGTGCATTGTTGCTTGAGAAAGTTGTCGGGCTGTGTTTTGGGGCGTTTAGTCGAATTGGCACACCAAAGTTTATTGGTGTTGATGGAGGCGTATGGGTAACTACGGTAAGGTAACTTTCATGAAATGGTAAAAGGAGGAGCACATATGCGGTGACACGAAGTAGTTTCTGATAAGAACAGAACTTATCAAACGGGATTAGGTTAATGCCTTGTTCGTTAGGGGGCTTGGTTACGGATGCGGCTAGAGATGAGATGGAGTCATCATCTTGTTCCTTGGTTACAACGCCGATGGAGTGAGCAAAGCCAATTGCTTAGTTCTCAAGAAGTCAGGACACCTCACCCAGCTACTGGATTGCAAAGTTTCAGCGGACATACCATGCGTGCCAGAATCTGCCGGATTATCAAAAGTGGCGACGTGGTTCCATTGGTCAACGCTGGTGTTTTCCAGAATTTCACTAACACGATTTGCAATGAAGATTGGGTGTTTATGGGTTGAGTTTATCCACTGCAAGGCGATGGTACTTTATGCACAGTAACCGTTAATGCTCAACAGATTTCCCTTTTTAAATGGGCAGCGAGGAGAGCGGCTTGCAGTTCCAACTTAGAAACTGCCATTACCGTCATAGGTGCAACACGGATTTTCCTCAAGACAAACGCCAGCTGTGTTATAATCTCCACGGAGGTGCAAGTTACTTGAGCCCTAGGAAAGCCTACTGCACTGAATACGTCTTGCGAGCTATCACCAAAAATGTGGAGTTCAAGATGCTGGAATGGTCCTGAAACGTAACTTCTCGGTATAGTGATCTCAATTAACCGCGGCAGTTCAACACACCAGGCGAGGAATCTGTCAACTGTTTCTTTAGGTAACTCGTCATCCCAACTTTGTCCATTGACACGCCAAATGTCTTTCAAGATTAACCGAGCACCAACAGTAAACGGTGCGACAAGACCAATTGGGTCGTAGACCTTTGACACTAGACTTAAGACCAAGTGCTGTGTTAAACTTTTTGTGATGGTGCTGTTAGTACACCTACTCACAACCAGAGTATCGTTGTTGTGATCCCACTTAAACCCAAGCACGTGCATTGATTCCTCCTTGAATGAAACGATGACCTTTGGTTCAGTGGATTGAGCAGACCCATCAATTCGGTCAGCCAGATCTGGTACGTTACTCACAAACTTACTAAGCTTGAACCCACCTAGATGGAGAAGATGTAACAATTCCTTCAACCTAATGAGGGCCCTCTCAGGGGATTCCACTGAGTCTAAGTAATCGTCCATGTAGACGTTCTCAAGGAGGGCTTTCGCAGCTTCTGGGTACTCCTTAGCATTATCACTTGCCGTGCGTTGAAGTGCGTAGTTGGCGCTGGTTGGCGAATCCTTTGCCCCAAAGATGTGGCGCGTATACTGGTGTACCACAACATTTGATGTGGGGTCCTCCCGCCGCAAAAAGCGCAATGATGGTTGAACACATGGTAACACTCCAACATGGAGAAACATTCCCTCGATGTCGGCGGATACGGCAAATTGATGTTGTCTGAACCGTAGCAGTACATTTATTAGGTTTTGCAGTAAGTCAGGTCCTGTGAGTAATGACTTATTAAGAGATGCGCCATGGAATTTAGCTGCTCCGTTTTGTACCCTACGACCCTTGCCCGGCTTGTTGGGGTTAACAACCGGATGGTGTGGTAGGTACCACTCTCGTTCCGAGCGGCTTTCCACCTTATGAGCATCTTTGACTCTTACTACGTAGCCCCTGTCTAAGTCCTCTTTGATAGTTTTCGAATACTTTTCCCTTAAAGTCTGGTCTTTCGTAAGCCGCTTCTCCAAAGATTTCAATTGAACCAGCGCTATGAAAAATTTGTTGGGCAGTTCGATGTTATCTTCAGCTCATAGCATTCCGACATCGTACTTTCTTCCGTTATGCACTGTGGTGTTTTCAAGAATATCAAAAGCACGTGCATCCGCGGCGGATCGAGGGTCTACTTGCATAAGTGCGCCGTACGACTCCATGTCGTTTCAAGAGTTAGCAAATTCAAAATCCTGTTCCATATTAGCTTTAAAACAAGTCTAGACTAAACCTGAAGACGATGGTAGAGGGCCGCTTAGAACCCAACCTATGGGCAAGCGCACAGCGAAGGGCGATCACTTCTCAACGGCAGCGAAGTACTCTAACGGACGGTTGGCGTGATACACATCCCGTCCGAGTATCATCTCAATGTTTCTATAGCAATATGTAACCGGATCTAGAACTGCTAGGTGCGGGTATGTCTCTTGAAGTGCTTTGATGTTTATCACATCGGCGCCTACACTCAAACTTTCCTTTCCGTAAGGGCTGACTTTAAATGTTTAAATTGCTTGGCTGTCGCGTGGTGTTACAATTTGTTCAACTAACTTAGTGTCTACAACATCCTCGGTATTTATACCCTTGACTGTTAGTTTCAATGCTGTGCCGTTGCAATTCAAGTCTATTTGCAAGATCATTGGACACCCAAGAGTTACTGCAAGCGGTATCGCACGAAACTGAAGCCGTGGTATCTTTACCAGAAGAGCTCTTCAACTGTAATTCAGTCACCTGAAGTTGGCCTTTCACATTACTCACAGATGACAGAGTAGTGGTCTTACTTGGTCTGATTGGACACTAGAAAGTTTACTTTGACTCGCAGCAGCATTAGAATTATTATTTTTGGTTGGAGGGGATTTTGATGGTAAACCATCTCAGCTCCATTGAGATGTGTATTTTGGGAGCTGTTGCAACCGTCCTTCCTGCATTTCCTAGGGTTTGGGCATTGCCTGAACATATCTTTTTCTCTCAAGCATGAAAAGCACAGTTTTGATTCCGCCATTACCTTTGCTTGCTGAGTGGGAGACTTTTATTTAAATACCCGACACTCCCAGTTGCGGTAATTACCTTTACACAAAATGCAGCGAGGGGTTGGAGGCGTTGTCAATGTTGTTGGTCTCTGAGTGCCCTTAGTTTGCGTGTCAGCAGAAAAAGTTCTTGAGGCAACTTTAGTCTTGACTACTGTTTCTTACCTTGACTACTGAGTTCTTGACTACTGAGTTCTTGCCTTTGATGAAGTTTGCTTCATTAGGTCATGTGCCCCGGCTTTCTCCTTCAACCAATCGTTGAAGTGAATGAGTGTTGGCTTCACCCAATGTTTCTTCACTGTGAAGAGTGACCAAAGCTCTTTCAGATTGGGCGGCAACTTTTGCGCAGCCGTGTTAAGAAATGAGGCGCTCTTAAGGTCCGAGTCATATGAAAGTGATTTAAAGACCCCAAGAAGACTTGAAATTGTTGCAGAATAGTTTATGATGTTATCACTATTGTGCATCTTTAGTGGAGGAAAAGAGCTGAGTTTGTCTAAGTGTGCACTGACTACTGCCAGTGGTCGGCCAAATTTACGTTCGATTGTCTTAAGTGCGTCCTTATACTTTACACCACAGTATGCAAACTCAGCGATGGCGGTTTTAGCTTTTCCAGTAAAAAGAGTTTTTAAGTATGTTAACTTGACATCATCAGTCAAGGACTGTGCTTCTATGGCGTTTTTAATTTATCCGAACCATTCGTGCCAGTGCAGGGGATCACCACTGTACTGTGACAACTTCCACTCGGGCAGTGGATCGTTCTTCTTACAAGTAATTGCGTCCGCAACTGCGTTATCAAATCCGCAGAGTCCAAAGAAGGAGCCGAAGGTGTGGGATGCGGCGCACCACCCCAACACAACGGGTTCGGAACGGTAGCTCCATACGTTGGCGGAATGATTGGAGTGACAAAGGTGGGGGCGGTACCTGTGGAAGAACTAAATGGATTCGCTTGAATAAAGTCTGATGTTACGTAATTTTGAGGCCCTGCTGCTGCTTGTACATGAGAGGAGCGGAGCGATGTAGTGATATGAGGGTTTATTAACGGGGCCGGTTGTCCCTTGTATAGGTTTGCAGAGGTACGTACAATTGGTACTGCATTAGATGGGACTACTGCCGGAAAACGCCAGACATTTGTATCCGGAGGAGCAGGAGGAGCGTGGGTTATAGGGACAAAATTTTGGGGACTGAAAACTCTTTTGTGGTGGCGGTGGGTGAATTAATTGAGGTACAAAGACGTTTGTGGAGGAAATGAATGGCGCAGGCGGAGAATGGGGTAACAGATTGACATTATTCTCCACGGGTTTATTGGCGTGTAGTGGAAGTGCTTGTGGCGGCGAAGGAGCAAAGCGGAATGCTAGTGGGATGAACGGGAAATGCGTTGGCACGGGTTTTCAAATGGGGTATTGGGGGTTGGTACATTTATGTGTGCTTGTGGCGGATTAAGTGCTAGCGGAGCATTAACGAGTCCATTTAATGGTGGTGAATGCGGAGGGCTGAATAAATTCAACTGTCCCGGCATGCTCCGCTTGCGAGTGAATTGATGATCTAACTGTAAACCATCGAAGTGCCTTGTTGCTTGAGAAAGTCGTCGGGCTGTGTTTGGTGCGTTTATTCGAATTGGCATACCAAAGTTTATTGGTGTTGATGGAGGCGTATATTGAGGCTGTTGCTGCTCTTTCATGAAGTTGTTTGCAGCTTGTGCATTATTAGTTACATTGGTTCATCAACTTGGTTCGTGTGGCTCATGGACAGGGAGGTTGATGTTGGCCTCAACTTGACCATGTGTATTGAGCTTAGAGTGTGAGTTTGGAAATTGAGTTGAAGAAGCACGTGACACAATTGCTTGGTTGGATTGGGCGATGCAACCAGAAAAGTGCAAACTCGGTTCGTTTGCAACATCTGACATGTTCCCGGCCTGTGACGAATTGACCCAATTTTGAACAATTTTCTTGCTCTTGACTGAACTTCTATCCGTAAAGAGATCGCTCATTTTGCCACTACCCGACCCTTTGGCCGATGCTTTTGTCATCAACTCAATTTCCTCAAGGGCTGCAACATCTACTTCCTTGCGATGAGCCTCCTCATGCTGCTCAATTTCCAATCCGTAATTTCGTTTGTTTTTAAATTTCAAGACGCTGTCTAGCAATGCGAAGCTTTGCCTCATATGGTCCTCCCTTCTAAGTCTTGTAGTTCTAAGTCTCGTTGACGCTGACTTGATCTTTTTGAGGAGGTCATATGTGAACCTGATCTTGAATGGTGAGAAGTATACAGCTCTGCTGTCTCTTTGTCATGGACCGACTTGACATATCCTCGAGCAGCAGCAATGAACTCATCAGTTTTCTTTGTTACAGTCTCTAACCGTTTTTCAAGGTTCTTACAGGCAGCATCTGGATCTTCAGTCTTTTATGCCAGATTAAACAGCTCTTCATTCTTATCAACTACTCTAGTAAAAGCATCCTTGCACTTCACAATCAGACGTTCAATCTCAACTTTCCTGTCTTGCTTATCCACAGCTTTGTTAATTTCGCCATAGATGTTATTAAGTTCAGCCTCTAATTTTGCCCTTGCACTATAAAGTGTGTTGAATTTGTCCTGTAATGTTGCCATGATCTTATGAAAACAGGAACGAAAAGTTTAATTTAGTACTAATACAAAAGTACACACACATACACAATGTAAATGGGTTAAACCAAACCCTAGTATGACGGTTTGCCTAGCAAACCGCCAAAAAACAAAGTTGTTCGTCGAGTACAATAGTACCCTGCGAAAGAAAGAAAGAACGGTGAGAAAAAAGAAAGCGCGACACGGGACAGAACGGGAGACGGGACGGACGGGAAGAGACGCCGAACGAGTAACGCACGACGCAACGGGAATCCGCAGGGACGAAATGGAGCTTCGGTTGAACAGCGCGCAAAGAAGCGGGGAAAATGGCACGGGAGGGTCGGAAAATTCAGGCGTACGGCGCGCGACAAAATGGGGAAACGGTACGGACGAGAAGGAAACGTCGAGCGGGTAGCGCGCGACGGGACGGAAGCCGGGATAGCACGGGAAGGAGACGGTAAGCCACAAGCGAAAAGGCGGGAAGATCAATGCTAGCAGACCACGGTAACAAACTCAACCAAACAAACTAGCCGTAACTCCAGAATAAAATTAAGTCACACCCTACAAAGAGGGATAGAGGCTACTGCAAGGTAAAGTAGCACAAAACATAATTGGGTTTTATCTACGGCATCAAAACATCAAAACATAAAACAATTTACAGCAACGAAGTAGTTTAACCAAAAGTCAATAAGGTCAGGAAATGTACTAGCCGTAACTCCAGAGCAAACTCAAGTCACTCTCAAGCAAACCACCATACCCAGACAACAAAAGTGCATACTACCAAAATTAATAAAGGTACAACAAATGGTAATCAAGTGTGGTAAGCAAGTGTGGTGAAAGTCAGGAAACAAACCAGCCGTAACTTCAGAATGAAATTAAGTCACACCCTAGCTAGCAACGAGACTAAACAACCAACCAGCATACTAGCAGAAATTTACTTCCTCAAAACTCAACATACAACATCATACAACACATAAACGGGGGATAGACAGAAACACGGCGACACGGAAACAAAAAGACGGAAACGGAAAATTGAAACCAGATAACCTGCGGAAAACGGACAGTAGTGAATAACTCAAAAAATGGGGAGAGCGACACGTTTAGTAAAGCGCTAGTGGAAGGAACCAACCACAAACTAATCCGTAACTCGTGAGTAAACTGAGTCACACCGCCAGTCAGCGGGTAGACTCCCACAACAACGCAAGACTAAGTGACATTCACTTTTTCAAAGGCTTGAGTGAGTTCCGACTCCTCGAACGCATGACGGGTGCGAAGCGTTTTACGACGGCGCTTAGAAATTTTCTCCGGTCGGGAGCGTGTTATCAAGGAGCGGAGGTTGTTCCTATGTGCTAACATTATAGTGAGTGTTTTCAACTCAAGCGCAAGCTTCTGATGTACCGCTCTGTACTCTTTAAGTAAACTAGGATCTTTCTGTTTACGTCTATACACAATGTCTTTCACTATATGGATAGTAAATAGAGTACTACGCTTGAGTTGATCGTAAATATCAGGAGCTCCCACTCTGGGGCAATACACTACAGCTTCTATACGCTCCTGGTACTTTTCAAGCACTGCAATAAGCTGCGAAGGTGTTAACGGTTTATTGTTGTCACTGCGATGACGTAAACGGGAAATGTTTACCCCCTCATGCCATATAACTAGCCTCTTTTTATCACGGCAGAAATGACTCAATTGGAACTGAGCAGTTTTTCGCACTTTTATCGCGTTAGAATTGAAACTCAATCCCAGTAATGCGTAAATTCCTGTTTTATAATGATCTTGTAACGCTTGTCTTTATGGCGTTTTTATGGCGTGATGCTGTGAACTCGCAGCTAATATGAAAACCATATAATGTTTTTACAACATAACTGATGTGAGTTTTGCTCAAACTCCAACTCTTGATGTTAAATGCACAATTTTCACGACTTTCCAAGAATGAGCGCTTATTGTGAAAAAAAAATTTACCTGATTTTTTTGTGAAATTTGAAAAACCTGACCAATTTGAACTGTTTTTTTTTTCAAATCGACAACTTTATGCAATTATTGCATCCCGGATTAATAAATTTTTCTATAAATTTCTAAGAAGTTTTTTCACAATTGGTCAATTTTTGTTTCAAATTTTATGTTTTTTGCTACGCCTTTATGTCAAGAACAGTAAAAAAAACCACCGCAATTTGTTTATTTCTAGATTTTGACCGAAAAATTTCAAAATCAATGTTTTTTTTTCAAAAAAAATCTAGGGGCTCTGTTCCGGTGACCAAAGAAATCTACCTGAACAAATGATTATTATTCAAATTAAGGTGGGTTAGCTAGATTTGCCGTCTAGATATCAAATTTATTGCAGCAAACAGAAGTTTTTTCTCTTTTTTCTTTCAAAATGAGAAGTTTTTCAAGCATGAATCTTACAGTTTTGAATCTTCATTGTCCCGTCAACCTATGTGCATTTGGGGAACCCAATTGTGAAGTCATCTGAGAATTGAGAACTCAATTGAGGTGTCATAATACACAGTCCTCGTTCTCACTTTTAGTCGTTGACCAGCCCAGAGAATGAGTCGATCCCGATGAAATCTTGTCGATATTATTCTGCTTTAGCTTCTGCTGGATTTGTTGTTGTCACATAACACGGCTCTGATGACCTGTTGAATTGTCATCGTTATTTCGGCCTTTAGGAGTAAAGTCGAACCCAAAGCATGCATTTGAAATTCTGCATTGGTTTCATCAACGGACCAGTGGAAGTGAGTTCAAACTGTAGTAAGAGTGAGCGTACAAACACTTTCTTCAATAAAAATGGAGGATCATTTAACCTGCAGGCCTTTTTCATTTGAGTGACAGTAAAGCAGTAAATGATTTAGCTCATATATTCCTTCTTTAAAAAGTTTATCATAGCAACTAGGCTCTTAATCCCGGGTCGCAGCACCAAGATAAAGCTGAAGAATTCAGACAATCGTAAATTCAATTCATCGAGATGTATATAACCAATTGTATATCGTAACGTCAAGGCAAAAAGCATCGTTAACTTACAGGCAAATCTAGCTTGATCTTGATCTTATTTAGCAGGTAATAGTCTGAGCCGATTTTTGGCTCAGATCGGTAACCGAAACGTTTTTGAAACACAAAAACATTAAGCCTAAAAAGAGCGCAATCGATTTAGTATATTAGTGGTCTCAACGAAAATTATGCTAAACGACATTCTCCGAGCTTTCTATGCCAAATAGAAGAGATTTTATGTCCATTCAATCTTTTTGTAAGGCTTGCATGGTTAAGAAATATGACATAATACTTTCTCGCTTTAAATTTCTCGCTTTGTTTAAATAGCGCTTTAAATAGATTGTTCATTTAGTTTACTCAGTAACATCCTCCAGCCCGGAAGAAAATGCTGGGGGGATCCGTACAAGCTTATCGAGTGGGCGGACGAGCGATCCGGATGACGATGGTGGAGCGTTTGACGCTGTCGGAACCGTAACCGAATTCTTCGATCCGAGCAGTTGGACAGTAACCTCTAGGGTTGCTTTCTTCAACGATCCAAACTAAATCACCAACATTTTGGTGCTGCTCGGCAGGCGTCTGCCACTTAGATGTACGGTTCAGCACTCCTTAAGCCAACGTGCCCAAATTGCATTGTCGTGGGACTGCGCACGGGTACAACAGAGCAGTGGTGCCAGTGGCATTCCAAAAATAAAGCTGACTGAGTTTTCAGGAGACCCCTGGAAAGGCCAGAGTGGTCAGGTCTTTCAGATGTTGTTGTTCAATGGTGTGCAGTGTGTGATTCGGGATCCTCAATTTCATTTGTAGACAAGTCAATGGTGTCTAAAACTCAACTTCAAGGCCGAAAAGCGTCCTTATCAGTAGCAGGGATCCATGGCTCACAAGATGTCAAGACTGAAATAGTGCCGATAGCTGTTTAAGCGCATGAGAAGTCTCGACCTTTGACAACAGTGCAATTTTATGTGCACGAGAAACTGAAATTGGGTGACCAGATTGTGGAGCTGCAAGAATTGAAGGACCGTTACCCACATCTGAGGAACTTGCCAAATCAGAGCTACAACCTAAACGATGTTCAAGTGATTCTTGGACAAGATTGTTACGACATTCATCACCCTTTCGAATTCAAGAAGTCAGAAGACAAAGCTGCACCATGGGCAGTGAAGTCAAAGATTGGCTGGGCCTTAAGTGGTCCGCTACCAGGGAAGCAGGCAACAACTCTTGCCACAACAGCAACATCAATTGCAGATGATAAACTAACAAACCAGTTCATCAAGTGGTGGGATGTTGAGTCCTACGCTTCCAACAGGGATGTGACCGGTCATTCAAAAGAGGAACAGCGAGGACTCATGACGTTAGAGCAAACAACGCGATTCAACGGTAAAATATACGAAGTAGGACTTCTGTGGCGACAGGACGAAGTGAAATTGCCAAACAACTTCTACTCTGCAATGAGGCAACTCAAGTCTCTAGAACGGCGCCTGCAGAAAGAAAAAACGCTAAAGAAGCGCTACCAAGAAACCAATGACACGGATGTCAATGCTGGATACAATAGGAAAGATGATCAAGCTGAACTGATTGAAACCAAAGATAAGCTGCAATGGTATTTACCAGATCATCCCGTCATAAACTCGCATAAACCCGAAAAAGTCAGGAGAGTGTGCAACGCAGCAGCAAAGTACCAGGGTGTAGCCCTAAACGACAAACTTCTATCTGGACCAGACCTTCTGCATAATCTGATGGGAATTGTTTTTCGCTTCCGAGAACACCAAATAGCTTTATCAGCCGACTTAGAAGCAATGTTTCATCAAGTTGCTGTCCCAAACAATGACAGCCGATGCTTACGACTTCTCTGGCGAGAAGATCCAGAGCAGAAGATAGAAGTCTACGAGTATACACGACACGTTTTTAGGGCGAAATGCTAGCCGACTTGTGCAAATTACGTTTTGCACCAAGTGTCGAAAGATAATGCAGTCAACGACGAAAGTCTCGTCAAAGCGGTTCATCGAAACTTCTACATGGACCACTTCCTCAAGTCAGTTAGAACATCCCAAGAAGCGATTGAAATCTACCAGAAAGTCAGAGAGATCTTTAGCTAAGGTGGATTCAATTTGACGAACAGGATAACAAGCGACGATGAATTTGAGACACAAATCCCAGAGGCAGACAAATCAACGAAAGTTGTGAAAACTTTCGAAGCTGAACAACAGTCATCTTCAGTCCTTGGACTGAATTGTAAAGTAGACACAGATAATCTCATTTTCTGTCGTGGAACTGAGCAAGAAGTTCCAGCAAAGATAACTCAGAGAGTTGTCCTATCCTTTGTCTCAGCAGTGTTCGACCCACTTGGAATATGTTCACCCTTCACGATAACAATGCGGTTTCTAATCAAAAGCATCTGGGCAGCAATGCAACAAGCATGGGGCTAAGAGTTGTCACCCGAACACTCAAAACTTTTCAATGATTGGTGCTCTGAGTTGAAAGAAATAAGGACGATGTCGATAAATCAAATTCATTTTGAAAACGGTGGTACAAACTTGAGACTACACATCTTCACAGAACCGTCAGAAGAAGCGATGTGCATCGTGGCATATCTGCAAGACGAGGCGACGTTGAAACTCGCCTATGTGATAGGGAAATGTCATGTGGCACCAATCAGACATATGACAATACCGAAGTTAGAACTTCAAGCCGGCAAGTTACCAGTACTGTAGCAACAGAATTAAAACTAGAACAACTCTCTGACTGGAGTCGATACAGTACCTTCAACCGAACTAGAAACTTCATTGCCTACTGCATGAGGTTCAAGACGAAGCAGTGGGTTACCCCCACAGCAGAGGAAATTCATCAAGCAAATAGAGCATCGAGCATCGAGGAAATACATCGAGCAAATACTGTTTGGATTTGTTCAAAACGAAAGCTTCTCGAATATTTCAAAGTCGATAGCAAACAGCAAAGAAATCTCAAAAACATTGAACATTGCCATACTGTCACCATTCATAGAGGAAAATAGAACAATTAGGGTGAAAGGCCGACTCAAGCTTTCAAACCTTGATTACAATGCAAAACACCCAATATTATTAACCGTGAAACATCCAGTTGTACAACTTCTGTTGGAGAAAGCACATCGCGACAACCTACATGAGGGCACAGAATACGTAAGAAACATCCTTCAACAAAACTATTGGATCATCGGATTGAGAAATACATTAAGAAAAATCAAGTTGAGATGTATCAAATGCAGACACAGGAACGCCAATCCAATTCACCCACCGATGACACCGAGAACGACTTGATGAACATGTGTTCCCATTCACCCGTACCGGAATCAACTACTTCGGACCCTTTGAAGTGAAGTTCCTACGACGTACCTTGAAAATTTGGTGTTGCCTCTTCATTTGCCTGACAACCAGAGCAGTACACATCGAAGTTCCACCGTCATTGGACACCGAGTCATGTCTAGCTGCAGTGACAAGATTCATTGCAAGACGTGGCTACCCGAACACCATCATCTTAGCTTTGACATCGGAGCAAACTTCGTTGGAGCAGCCAATGAGTTGAAAGCATTCATGAACGAGTGGGACAAAGCTAAGATTGAAAGTGACTTAGCACAGAAAAAGATTGGTTGGAAATTCAATCCTCCCGGAGCACCTCACTTTGGTGGAATCTGGGAAAGACTGGTTCAAAGTTGCAAGAAAATCATGATTGCAAACTTGGATAACCGACGCCTCACTGACAAGGTACTCATACCACAATGTGTCTTGTGGAACAAACACTCAAGGCAAAACTGACAACAGTAAGTGACGACCCTGAAGATTTGACAGCGCTCACATCAAATCATTTCTTGCTAGGACGAGAGAACCCGAGTGCACCATTCATGCCATCTAGTGAACGCTACCACAAACTGACAAAAATCTTTCAAAACGGCTCAAGCATATGCCGACATGATCTGGAAAAGATGGACTCGTGAATATCTTCCTCAATGGAACCAGAGATCGAAGTGGTCAAAAACATGTGCGAAACATGTTCTCGAAGGCGAGTTAGTTTGATTAGTAGATGACTCTGTGGAAGTCTGTGAGTATTGACGATTCATTGAGATCTTCACGGGCAAAGACGGAGTTGTGAGATCAGCGAGAGTCAAAATGGCACATGGAGAACTAAACCGGCCAGTCGTGAAGTTAGCGCCAGTAATTTACGATGGTGTTTCCGAGATCGAAAACAGGGCCGGCGATGTTGGCGCCACTTCAAATCAGCTACAAAAGCCATTTGACAGCGAAAAATAGCGTTCGAAACTTGAAATTTGTCAAAACTCAAAAATGTTCAAAACTGAAAATTTTTACAAGTTGGGACCGAAAATCTGTACATCCCCGACTTTTAGAAGGCAAAACCCCAGCAACCCGAGGCTATGACACACGGTTAGGGTTACCTCTAAGCTACTCATGGACGCAACGAACGCTATTGCATCAGAACCACAAGTGTGGCTATTAGCACTTATATGGTGCAAAATTGGCATTTTTTGGATATTTTGTCATTTATTGTTAAATTTCTTAAGTTGATTATTTTATGACAATTTAGATGACCATAAATGGTCAAATACCGTACATTCGAGGCATTTAGAGCCACGTAATAACCATCCTTGCTTATGTCAATAAAAGTAAATATTGCAGTAATTTGACATTTACTATGTAAACAATGACCTAAGTCGTTTTCTTGATTAACCAATCAGAAACCAGTAGTGATGATGTTATAAATGATAAATATTTGATTATTTGCTTTAACCCAATTGTTTGAATAGTGAAACTGAATTGTATTTAGAACCAATAGAAACTGTTATGAGGAGCAATTGGCTCTCGAATTGACTAAAATTTGACTCTTTAACGACTTTAGTCTTTTAGCTAAGTTTTGCTAGATCTTAAGATCTTGCGAGCTAAGTTAGTTGAGCTTACTTGACAGGAAGTTAGCAACATTACTAACACTGGCTGAAGACTCAAAATTAAAGTTACAGTCCTTTAAGACGTCCGAGCGACTAATTCTTTCGACGAGATCTTTAGTTAATCGAACCCTGTGAAGAACCAGGCCGACAAAAAAACTCAAGAAGCAGGCTGTGTTATATCGGTTCTGCTGAGATTCTTGAGCAGCCGCAACAATTTTGGTTATAGTGGTAATTGTGTAAGAGTGTAAAATTTTGTCGGTCCACCCCAAATTACAGTCTTTGCGAAGAAAGTAAAAACAGTGGTAAAATTAGTGTGAATACAGTGTAATTTTTTGAAATTACACTTACAATTTTTCCCCCCATGAATAGGAGTGGAATACGCATTACACCCTAATCCCCGTTTATTAGGGGTGGGTTAAGGGGAAAGGGTGGAATATTGGCAACTTAAAAAATACACTCAAGCGTTTGGCTGCGTTGAGTGACAATTGTTCATTTCAAGCACAGGGCTGTCTATAGCTTTCTGGAAACTGATTTCTGTAAACCCGTAAAACCATCCCCTCATCTTATATCTTTTTGGATGATGTAAAATTAGGGGGTATTTGTCTATGGGGGTAAATCGATGCAAGATTAGGTATAATGGAGGCTGGTGGGTGATATTGGGGTTGGGGAGTATTTTCAGATTCCACTCCCAAATTATTGGGAGTGCAATCTGAAACTTCTCTCCTTACCCCCAATGTCCCCCATTACCAATACTACAAATATTATATCAAATTGGGGATAATCAGATTATAGATGTGAAGTCAGAAATCTTAGATTTACAGTTTAGTTCAAGCAACTCAATCTTTGAATGAAATTTTGTTCCGCTAGTTTTTTTCAAAAGATTTATTTTGAAATCTGCAACAAAAACTCTTTGCGTTTGTGTCCTACTGGAAACGATTGTTCTGGAAGAATTTGGTCGAAAGCAACCTTGCCAATTTTTGGTGACTTGCATACGAAAGTAACAGAATAATTTGTATTTGTTCCTTCAAGTTTTGAGGTTAGGATTTGAATACAGTGGTTTTTTGACATTTTGATTCTCAAAAGTTCGAAAAGGTTAGATAGTAGCATTGCAACATCTCCCCTATTAATCTTGCACAATTGAGCACTCAATCTTGCATTCAATTCAAAGATTGAGTTTAGTTCAAGCAACTCAATCTTTGAATGAAATTTTGGTTCGCTAGTTTTTTTCAAAAGATTTATTTTGAAATCTGCACCAGAAAGTCTTTGCGTTTGTGTCCTACTGGACACGATTGTTCTGGAAGAATTTGGTCGAAAGCAACCTTGCCAATTTTTGGTGACTTGCATACGAACGTAACAGAATAATTTGTATTTGTTCCTTCAAGTTTTGAGGTTAGGATTGGAATACAGTGGTTCTTTGAAATTTTGATTCTCAAATGTTCGAAAACGTTAGATAGTAGCATTGCAACATCTCCCCTCTTCATCTTGCACAATTACAGTTTAAAAAACTGGCAAACATTTGTTTTTGTGGTTTTATTAGTGTTTCAAAAAATCTTCTATTCATGATTCTGCAAACACTAGAAATGATGGCATAAAATTACCGTTTTTGAGGTTAGTCAAAAGTTCATCAGGATTTGACTCAATCGATCTCGTGTTTCGAAAAAAAAAAGTAGCATGAAAGAATTTTTTTCTGCTTTGCACTATGCAATTTGAAAAGACTTTCAACGAATGGTTTAATAATGGGTATTTTTTAGTCTAATTGATTCGGACTAAGATAAGAGATGTAAAACATTTTTAGATTTTGCGTTCATTCGCATGCTCTGGAACAAAACTAAAGGAAGTCGGAAACTTTTTGGTTTCCACTAGACACAATATTAATGTCAGACTAAATTGCGGTCAACATCATCTTCTCTGATCAGAATAGTGAACTCAAACGGAAGTGACCTGTGATTAGATCATCCCCTGACAAAGGTGAGTTCTGATCCTATCTTAGCGCGCTCGAACCAAATCCCTGGCCCTGTAATTTTGGTAATTTTGGTCCGTACACACTCCGTGTGCACGTGCTTTGGAGTTGGGTCTGATCAGAAGTCAGCTCAGTCTGGCGCCTAAGTCGGGGTAACACACAAGAAGAATTAATCAAAATCTCGTCATCTCTAGACAAAGCTGAAATATTAAAAAAGTTGTTGTCAGTTTTATTACAACAACCGCAAAAGTTTTAAACGAAATAAATGTATAGTGCCGTATTGAGTTATTTTGCTTGTTTGAGATTGCAGTAAAAAATTTTTGGTTTTCCGTTTTTCACTAACAAAATAATTTTTAAAAAATTTCTTGTGTTTACCTCTAAGTACTACTACTTTGACGTGTAAGTTGTTCTCACATCCGCTGTTTTTTTACATTGATACTTTTTGTTTTGTTTCCGGCCAGAATTTTTCGTTTTTCCACGTTTTTCTCGGAATGATATCATCAAGGACTAGTTCAATTTTTTCACATAATCCTTTTTTTTGTTGTACTTTAGCGAAACTCTTGTTTTGCGTCATAGCAAGGTTATTTTAAAAGGTGGTGGTTTATCTCAAGGTGTATTTTATAGCTGCTCAGGGCATTTGTTGTTTCCTTGTTCTTGATCAATTTTTGCTAACACTAAGTTTTCATGTTAATAAGTTTTTAAATATTACCACAACAGTCAGCCTTTTAAATCTTTGAGTTTTTTAAACGCAGTCGAAGGTTAAATAAAATTTTATCCAAAGTTTTTCAGGGTATAGTTGTGGATATGTGTTCTCAGAAAGTTTAGACCTACAGTTTAGTTCCAGCAACTCAAGCTTTGAATGAAAATTTTGTTTCGCTAGTTTTGTTCTCGAAGATTAATTTTGAAAATCTGGACAAAAAAATTTTGCGTTTGGTTCCTACCAAAAACCACTGTTCTGGCAGAAAATGCTCAAGAGCAACGTCGGCTATTTTTGGTGACTTGTATACTCATTTGACAGAATAATTTTAATTGGTTCCTTCACGTTTTGAGGTTAGGATCTGAATGCAGTGGCTCTTTGACATTTTGATCAGTGAAAGCTTGAAACCACTAGACGGTGGCCATGCAACACCTCGCCTCTTCCTCTTGCATAATTACAATTTAGAGTATTTAGTATAATTAGAAATCCTTTTGTGATATTATTAGTGTTTGAAAAATATTTTCACCTTGTTTCTGTAAACCCAAGAAATGATAGCTTCAAATTTTCAGCTTCAAAGTTTTTCAAATGTTCATCAGTATTTGACCCAATGCATCTCTTGTTTTGTAAAAGAGGCAACACGAAAGAAATTTTTCGTCCCTTTTCACTATGCAATTCATGTTGATTTCCATCGAATGGTTGGTTTAATAATGTGTATTTTTCTCTTTATTCTAGTTGGTTCGGACTTAGATATGAGAAATTAAATAGATAACCGAAAGACCAAAAAACGAAGTTCTTTTTACTTATTTTTTATAATACTGAGAAATGTTCATCGTTTAGAATATTTAGAATAATTAGAAATCCTTTTGTGTTATTATTAGTGTTTGAAAAATATTTTCACCTTGTTTCTGTAAACACAAAAAATGATAGCTTTAAATTTTCAGCTTCAAAGTTTTTCAAAAGTTCATCAGGATTTGACCCAATGGATCTTTTGTTTTGTAAAAGAGGCAACACGAAAGTATTTTTTCTTCGCTTTTCACTATGCAATTCATGTTGATTTTCATCGAATGGTTAGTTTATTAATGTGTATTTCTTTCTTATCTCTAGTTGGTTTGGACTGAGATAAGAGAAATTAAATAGATGACCACAAGACCAAAAAACGAAGTTTTTTTCAATTATTTTTGATAATTTTGAGAAGTGTTCATCGTTTTTGGGCAAACGTACAATGGCTCAAATTGTCAACCCTCGTAAAGCTCAATTGAGGTGACAAAATATCATAAAATTATAGCCAATTGCTTGCCTTTGATACACTCCAAACCAGCACTGAAGTCAATTTAGCTTGCCCGCTTTGAAGACAAGAAAAAACTTGATATTACGAAGAGCACTACTGAGATTGATTTGCCATCCAAAATTGACATCTGATCAGACCGTGCCAGACCAAAGTAACCTCTGATCAGACCAACCCAGACCAAAGTGTCCCCTGATTAGAATTATGTGCATTTTAAACATCATGTGAGCTCGGAGTGCGCTCGAAGTTGTGTCTGATAAGGCCTTTCCAGACCAAAATGACCTCTGATGCGACCAAAATCAGACTATTGTGCAGGCGATTGTTTCATTATTCTTAGTTCAGTATTTGCTAACACTAAATTGTTATTGAGTTTTTAATAAAATTATTTAAAGCTGTTCTTAATATAGATGCAACTATGAGTGATCTGAAAGCTTAGATTTCGCATCCACTGGAAGAAAATTAAAGAAATCGAAAATTCATTGGCTTCCACTAGACACAATTTTAATATCTCGAGGTTAGTGGACAGCCGCTTGCGTTGTTTTCTAAAATTGTTTGACAGTTTTTTCGTTTTCACGAAAACCCCAAATGATCAAAAAGCAAGTCTTTTCAACCATTTTTGATAATTTTGAAAAGTGTTCAATGTTTTTGAGCGAAATTACAATGCCTCAGTTTTTCGACCGTCGTACAGCTCAATTGTGGTGACAAGATAAAATCAAATAATAGTCAATTGCTCGCCTTCGATACACTCTACAGCAGCACTGAAGTCAGTGTAGAGTGCCCGCTTTGCAGACAAGAAAAACCTTGAAAATGAAAAGAGCGCTACTAAGACTGATGTGACACCCGAAAGTGACACCTGTTCAGACCATGCCGGACGAAAGTAAAACCTGATCAGATCATCCCAGACCCAAGTGTCCCCTGATGAGACTAAAGTGCGTTTTGAACATCTTTTGCGCTCGGAGTGCGCTCAAAGCTGTCTCTGATAAGACATTGCCAGACCGAAATGACCTCTGATGAGACCAAAATCTGACCATTGCCCAGACGATCGATTCTTTTTTCTCGTTTTAATTTTTGCTATTACTAAATTTTCTTGTTTTTGAGTTTTTTTAATATTACCAAAATAGTCAGCCTTTTATATATTTGAATTTTTTCATTGCAGTCGAAGATTCATTAAAATCATATCTTAAGTTGCTCTTGTGATAGATGCGACTATGTGTATTCACAAAGCTTAGAATTCTCATCCACTGCAAGAAACTAAAAGAAGTCGAAAACTCATTGGCTTCTATTAGACACATTATTAATATCTCGAGGTTACTGAACAGCCGCTTGTGTTGCTTTCTAATGTTGTTTGGCATCTTTTTCGTGAATTTTTTCACGAAAACCCCCAAATGATCAAAAAGCGAGTTTTTTCAATTATTTTTGATAATTTTGAAAAATGTTCAATGTTTTTGCGCAAACATACATTGCCTCAGATTTTCCACCGTCGTACAGTTCAATTGAGAAGACAAAATATCATCAAATTATTGTAAATTGCTCGTCTTCGATACACTCCCTAGCAGCACTGAAGTCAGTGTAGCGTGCTCGCTTTGGAGACAAGAAAAACCTTGAAAATGCAAAGAGCGCTACCACGATCGATGTGACATCCGAAAGTGACACCTGTTCAGACCGTGCCAGACGAAAATAACCTCTGATAAGACCATCTCAGACCCAAGTCTCCCTTGATGAGATTGAAGTGCGTTTTGAACATCATTTGCACTCGGAGTGCGCTGGAAGCTGTCTCTTGTAAGACATTGCCAGACCGAAATGATGGGACTAAAATCTGATCATTGTCCAGACGATCGATTCGTTATTCTCGGTTTAATTTTTGTTAACACTAAATTTTCTTGTTATTGAGTTTTTAAAATTACCAAAGTAGTCAGCCCTTTAAATTTTTGAATTTTTCCACTGCAGTAGAAGATTGCATAAAATAATATCTAAAGTTGTTCTTATAATAGATGCGACTCTGTGTTTTCACAAAGCTTTGATATACAGTTAGTTCCAACAACTCAATCTTTGAATGAAAATTTTTTTTTCGCTAGTTTTGTTTTGAAAGATTATTTCTGAAATCTGAAAATAAAAAATATTTGCGTTTGGGTCCTACCAGAAACAACTGTTCTGAAACAAGTAACAGTAACGTTGTCATTTTTGGTTACCTGTATACTAAGGTAACGTGATGATTTTTAATGGTTACTTTTTGATTTGACGCTAGGATTCGAATACAGTGGATCTTTGACATTTTGATCAGAGAAATTTTTGTCATAGAAAATTTAAAAGAATTCGGAAACTCATTGACTTCCACTAGACACAATATTAATACCTCAAGGTCAGCGGACAGCCGCTTGAGTTGTTTTCTATTATTATTTGGCAGTTTTTCCAATTTCACGAAAACCGCCAAATGATCAAACAACGGGATTTTTCTATTATTTTTTGCTAATTTTGAGAAATTTTCATTGTTTTTGGGCAAACGCACAATAACTCAGATTGTCGACCCTGATACAGTTCAATTGTGTTGACACAATATCATCAAGTTATAGCCAATTGCTTGCCTTCCATACACTCAGTTTAGCAGCACTGAAGTCAGTTTAGCATGCCGGCGTTGGAGAAAAGAAAAAATTTGAAGTTGCTATGAGCTCTACCCAGATAGAGGTGCCGTCTGAAAGTAACCTCAGATTAGACCATCCCTGACCAAGGTGTCCACTGATCAGACTGAAATGCAATTGAAACACTGTGTTCGCTCGGAGTGCGCTCGAAGGTGTCTCTTATAAGACCGGAATTGACCTCTGAACCGACCGAAATCAGACTATTGTCCAGACGATTTTGCGCTCAAAATTAATTTTGATCAGACTACTGTGCGCTCCTAGTCACCTCAGATCAGACACAATTGCGCTCAAAATAGTCTAATCAGTTAATAGTTGTCACTTTGAAAAAATCTCTTTAACTGCTACAGTATACTCATTTCATAAAAATTGGTGTTTGCAGTATTAAATTCATCTGCAGAAAAGCCAATTCTAAACGTATTGCTAAAAGAAATGAAAAGCAACTGTTGAGAAAAAACTATTTGGCACACTTATGACTCAATGATTGAAGTTACGCAGCTTTCCACAATAAACGTCGTGGTCTTCAGTTTATCAAAATTGCCTCCTAACCCCTCGGATCTCGGATCAGACTAATGTGCGCTTGAATCCGCCTATGATCATATCAACTCAGACGGAAGTGACCTGTGATCAGACCAAGCCCTGACCGAAATGACCTCTGATCATACTTAGCATACTCGAACCAAATCCCAGGCCCTGTGATTTTGGTCCGGACACACACCATGTGCACGTGCATTGGACTTGTGTCTGATCAGAGGTCACCTCAGTCTGGCACCTAAGTCTGGGTAACACACAAGAGGAATCAATCAAAATCTCGTCTTCTTCAGACAAGGCTGAAATATGTATAAATTTGATTTCAGTATGATTACAACAACAGCAAAAAAATAAAATAAAGTAATCATATAGTGCCGTATGTAGGTATTTTGCTTATTTGAGCACCAAATAGGTGCTCAACTTAACCGTCAATTGATATTATATTTTGTGATACCACTAACAAACACTACCTGTTTATAGCTGTTATAAATTTTTTCAATGCGGCTGGCTGTTTGCCAGATTAAAGATTGTACCACCCTTTCCCATGGCCACCATCCTACTCTGTGGGGTGGCATGATGAGAAAGATTAGATTTCAAAAAATATCAGTGTGAACAGTTAATGGACCGATTCAACGCCACACAATCAGAGCTTATCATTTGTTTCTCTAACTGGTTTATTGAACACGCCTTATATTTTCATCGTGACGTTGAGAATCTTTGCTCAAATTTCTTCTCACGACTCTACGACTGTGCATTGTATAAATAGACTTCACCCATTTTCATAGGGTTACTTTGTTTAGGCCAATTAAACTCCTTGACCGCAGACCTGATTGCACTGAATGAGATACAAAAATCAGAAAAGGAGGAAATATCCAGAAGATTATCCCTTGTTCTGGCTGATATGCAATCCGTCGAAGATGAGACATGTAAGTGCGATGAGAACTAATTTTAATCTTTAATTAGCGAACATATTTTTACTCTTATACCTGCGTTGAGGTGTCACTGCTAAAATGTAATTAAAATTTTTGATAAATGTAGTTAAAAATTCTTCCGGATTTTAGCGATGAATGCCGTGTTACCAGACGTGTAACCGTTTCCTCCATATATGAATGGAACCGAGGTTGAGGTGACCCACGTCAGCTCTGATCAGACCCACCAGGGTCGTGGAAAGGGGTAAAATAGTCTGCAATTTTCATGTTGCCTGTAACATACGTAAACTTTTTAATAGCCGGACCTCAGCCTGGGCGCCCTCAACTTCGCAGCAGGCTATTATCGCGATCCTATTTTTTATGACTGGAACCGGAGTATTGGTTTTCTTGAGGCTTTTACGATTCGAATAGGAGTATTGGTGGAGCGTCTTTTTTGATCGGTAAATTCTGAAGTGTACCTAAATAAGAATCGTAATGCCGCAAACCTAAAAGCCAATGCTGCAAGTGAAAACGAAGTGCTTATGTCAAACGTCTGAACGAATTGATGACAACAGAGAGAAGAGAGAGAGGGGAGAGAAAGAGAGAGAGAGAGAGAGAGAGAGAGAGAGAGAGAGAGAGAGAGAAAGAGAGAGAGAGAGCGAGAGATAGAGAGATTTTGGTTCATGCTGCGTTTCGAGAGAAAGCGAAGGCGCGAAGAAAAATTTTGATCATGTGCGGCTTTTTTGAACCAATTTTTTTGGTTTTTACATCACTTTTTCTGTTGATGTGATAGTTTTGAACTACATGAACAAGTAATTATTTATTTGGCGGAATATTAACCGTCTCAATCATATATTAGAGTTTTATATTCAATATTGAGCTATTTCACGATTTCGCCGTTTTGGACTCTTTTTTTAACGGCGTTGTACTCTCTTTCAAGCTTTCAGTATCTAGAGTTTTTTTGGTCATAGTTAGTTAGTATTCATCTGAGTTTTCATGCCCCTTTAGTTTTGTTATTATCATCTGAAATTTGTTTTAAATGAAAAAGCAGACTCCACTTCAACAATTTCTTGCCCAATTTTTCCGTTTATTGAGTATTTTGCTTGACTACTGTTTCTTCTGCATTTCAGAGTTTTTCTTCATTGAGTGTTTAGCTCGAGTTGGCTGTATGTTTATTACTACAAAATCAATAGAATTAAAGGTTTGATTTCACATATTTTTGTAAAAGAAAAAAATCAATTCCGCAGTTTTTTGTTTCGACTGCTTTCTTTTCCTATATCGATTTCAATTGCAATCGCATTTTGTGTGTTTGCTTTGCAAGAAACCGGAACTGCTTCCTAAACTGTTTTGGAAATATTTGCTGAGACTTAGATGTTGTTTCATAGGTCTTTCTCTTTTTTTGCTCGGGCATTGTTCATGATCTAAAACTATCATTTATTATAGTTTCCATTATACACCCTGAACTTCTAAGCCTGCTATTTTTTAATTCATTGAATAAAAAATTGCTTTGCTTTACCTCATTTCACAGCTTGTTCAAGATTTTAACATTTAAATGTTTTTGACCTCTCTCGGCTATTTTCAATCTTTTCTCATTCTATTCAAAGTACTATTTAGCAGCGGTTGCTCAAAAAACAATTTAGAATCAACAGAGTGAGCATTGAAAAACGATCAAAAATTAGACACGTGATAAATGCATTAAAGCCAAATTTAAACAACTGATATTTTAATTTCGTTCCTGTAAAGTTTTTTAGCGTTCATTGTGCCAGCATTGGTAGTTTAACTGAAAACAAATTGAGTTTCTTAGACAATCTGTTATCAAACATTTTTATTGGAGTTGCAGCTCGGGAAAAATGCCAAGTATGTGTCTGCACGTTCTTTAATTCCTTCCCAAATTGTTATTCTCATCCCAAAGTCCTTCCCGGTATTAGTGCTCCAAACGTCATTTCGACCTTAGAGCGAATGTGAGTAAAAATTTTATTTGAACTACTGTTTTCTGAGCGAATGGAACTTTTTTTCAAGTCTGCGTTCAGCGAATGAATTTTTGACTTTTAACATTGTCTGTGAAAGAAGGGCGGATTAAAAAATTCCTTTTTAAGTTTTTTACATTGATTTCTGTGGGAGACTCTTAATTTCCATGTGCTCTATATACTCCACTAAAAAATTTCACTTACCAGTAAATAAAAAAAACAGCAACTCATTAACCAGCATCTCATTAAAAAATCTGCATGTGCAACAAAAGACAGTCTTATGGGTTCGGAAAAATTGTGAAAATAATCTTACAGCAAACCGGATTTAAAAGGTATCTTTTTTATCAATGAAAAAAGAGTTTAAAGAAATCTTTGATATATTGTTTTGACGTATCACGTAACAGCCTGAAAAATAACGTATTAGTTGTTCTGGGGGTTTCAATATCAAAGAAATTTGAGAAATTTTTTTACACCGATGAATTTGTTTCAGCAATTTCTTTTAGGTCCGAAAATTCCGTTTTTGAAGGTATTTTTCTGAACTTTATTATTTCCTTTTTTGTATATACCCGTTGATCTATTCGATTCTCAGACAGTTCCAACAATGAATCGTTCTGTTTTGCTGTTCAACAAATTTATTGCCCACAGAATAACAAAATAATTCCAAGTTAAATCAATCAAATTTTGCTTGAACTTTTGTTAATAACTCAATTTTCAAACCGAATTTGGGAGTCTCTGTTCCTACATTTTTTATTCGTATTACATGGCTATAATTGGCAAAAATTGGGTTATAATTGGGCTACATTTGGTAGTTGTTTTAATGTGGATCAACAAGATTTCCATCCAAAAAACAATAATTAGAATGACATTTATAAACAAAAATTTTGTTCTTAATTGGCTGTAAAAGTGCCAATATTGAAAATTTTCTAGGCTTCGTTATGCACAGTAAGAGAAGCAGAAAGTTTCTCTCAGTCTCTCTCTCTCTCTCTCTCTCTCTCTCTCTCTCTCTCTCTCTTAGGTACTTTGTTTCTTAGAACAAAAGATTGAGAATTTCAACTTTAATTCTCTTTTTCAACAAGTTAGGTAAATTGTACCAAAATTAGTATGACCGAAATTTCAAATGTCAATTGATTGTTTTTGTCTACCAGTCAAGTAGTTTTTCATGTTTAGGTTGCATTTATGATCGTTTGGAAGTTAGGACGCTGCCAGAAATTGAAACTTTTCCAAAATGTCACTTTTAGTGTAATTGTGATTTCATAGGAAATTTGTTAAACTTATAAATATTTTTTGACTGTTCTTTATCAAAAACAGTTTGATTCGCAAACCAGTCGCAAAGATTCTGTACTGATGCTAACCGTTCATGTCGTTTATGCTGTTTTGCTGATATAGTTTATGTATGAGTTTCATTTTTAGTTTTGATTGCCTTTTAATAACACTTACTTTATATAATTGCTGACTATTTTGAACAAATAAATTTGGCTTGGATAGATTGCAGCATTGACTTGTGATGCGATTCTAACATCCCTGCTTGATATGTGCTCTATGTACTCCACTAAAAAATTTCACTTACAAGCAAAACAACGAGCGACTCATTAACCAGCAACTTCTTTAAAAATCTCCCTGTGCAACAAAAAACAGTCTTATGAGTTCCCAAAAACTGGAAAAAATCTTGCAGCCAACCGAATTTAGAAAGTATCTTTTTTATAATTGAAAAAAAAGTTTGTAAAGAGATCACTGATACATTGTTTTGACGTATTACCTAACATTCTAAAAAATAACGCATTAGCTCTTCTGGAGACTTCAATATTAAAGAAATATGAGAATTTTTTTGCACAGCCCAATTTCTTTCAGCAATTTCTATTATGTCCGAATATTCCCTTTTTGGTGGTGTATTCTTGAAAAGTTTTATTTACCTTATTTTATATACCCATTTATCTATTTGACTCTCAGTTAGCTCCAATAACGAATCGTTCTGTTTTGCTAATGCAGCAAAATTGGATTCTGGGCCTCGAAATTTAATTTTTTTGTCCATTCTACCTTTGGTTCAAATAAGCTCTTCTACATCAAGGTAGGGTAAAAACTGCAAGATTTACTACCTTTTTCAATTTTCTTTTCAACTTTCAGGGACGTCATCTTGTCACCAAACCATTCTTGATGTAGCAGCTAGAAATTGATTTTAATTGTCTTTCTTGATCTTCAAAGCTGACTAAAAGGGCTGATATTTGTCCGTTTTTGCAATGCTTGTTGTACGCATGCCACCAAATTTCATAGACTTTTTAAGTTCCTGAACTTTAGCCACAGAACAACAGCTTTCTTTTCGTCAGCTTGTGTCATCAAAATTGATGGGGTGTGTACTCTTGCAACGATTAGATATACTTGCTTTGGCCCTTCACTTTCAATTGCCTCCAACAGAGCTGGCCTAGTGAGCTATTCGACTACCTTGAATTCCTATATGTTGATTTCCCTCGTCTCATTTCCGCTCAAATGCTTCCATATAATTGCTATTGATGATGAGAACCAGTACTGCAATTGAATATGGACAAAAACTTCAACAATTTACCATCTTTTCGTGTTCCCTGGCAATCTATTCCTACAACCTTACTGCCATGACTGCCGCTTCCAATTCCAATTGTGGTAATGAATAAGTCTCATCGGAGTCATTCTGCTGCTCCCAATGACGAATGCTTAGTCATTTCTGTATTATTAGGGTAGTGACCGAAGATAGACCACTGCGCGCATTGTATCTTGAGATGCATCAACCGACACTTGAAGTTCGGTTTTGTTCCTCAATATATTGAAGTATCTGCAATCGCTGCTTGTTTTAGCTACGATTGGAAGTTGTTCTTCGCCTCGGGAATTCTGCCGCCATGTTAGGCTCCACTTCCAATTCCCAAACAATACATTCTTAGTCGAGAAGCCTATCGGAAATCGTCTCATGTGAACACTGAACGGGGCAGATATGATCGGAATCTACCAATGAACATACCAATGACAAACTCCTGCTCTGAGTTATGGGTTTTTCAAATTTTTGTTGGTACATTTGCTCACCTGAAGGCTATCATCATCAAGGGTCCATTGTAGTCCCAGCACAGCAGAGCGCTCTGTATTTGGTTCCACTTCGCCTTGCTTCGTGCTGTTCATTGCCTTCAGTTTTCTCAGATTGCTGCGGTTATTTAATCGCTGTTGATTAAGCACTTTTCCAGTTCAAATCCATGTTGGGAGATGAACGAAAGTAAGTTATCGAAGACCTCAGGGGTTTCTGTTGATTTGGTGAAATCATCCACTTAGATGTTGTTTTGTATTGCTTTCATTGAAACGAGATGCTGATTATCGTATTTTTGAATATGTTTGTCAGCTTTTGGACGTGATAGCAGTCTCAAGTTTTTTCTATCCTGCTCGACAACTGGCACTTGCAGAAACATTGATTTGATGTTAGATGTCAGAGCAGTTGGTCCCTCGCGCATTGCGAATATCGTTATCCTTCGTTTCGTGTATCGCTTCTTGCGTCAGGTTTTTAACCTTAATTCCAAATTTTGATCGATTGATGCAACTGTTTACAAACTAACGATTGAAAAACGGGTGTTCAGCATAATACTATCGCTATGTTTTGTGACAAGAACTGTCTAAAGAATGCTTGTAATTTTGTCAATCTGGTTGAATGTTGTTGCGCTTACCTAGATTGCGTGATTGACTAGGTTCATTTGGATTTCTGATGGCAAAAAAATAATTGAGCGTTTTTGTACATCCATTTATAGCTCATGCACTGAATTGGCGTCTTTGATTCCACTACATCCGTAAAATAAGCGTTGCTTCGTCACCACTGCGTATCAACTATTCAAGTTCTTGAATTATGGATAGCTCTAAAATTTATTACTGACATCAGCTAGCGGGTAGTGATCAATTTGATTTTTCTCCATATCTTTCACACTGAAACTTGCGCTGAACTTCGATGTCTTCAAGAACCGTTCGTCGTGATTCGGGCTTTCTTGGTTTTCAACTTTTTGCTTTCCCTTGAAAGCTGAATTTACTTCTTGCACAATTTCCTCCCAATCATTGTTGAAGAAGTATTTTATCAAGTCTATCATCCTGGCAATCAACTACACAAGTCCACTGTTTTTCTATGAGGTATCCGCCGAGCTGAATTCTGAGCTGCTCTGGCTGTTGTCTGCGCAAAACGACAAGTTGAGCGTCATCACTCAGATATGGCCAGCAAATTTGCGTTTTAGTAAAGAACAAGCTTGCTTGTAGAAATATCCCGAAAAATCTTTTAGCAATCAATATTTTCGAGCAAAACTTTTAGAAAAATTACTCTCCAGTGCAGTGAGTTTCGCTTCTTTCTCTTACTTCTTTAATGAGCGCATTGATCCGTTGTCTTCGTTCTCGTTATTATTCCAACTGACTGACCTGCATTTTGTTCTACTCGCTCCGGATTATTTGCTGACAGTTTTTATTCAGTGGCCTTAAGGATTGAGCTACCTTGCTGATTTGTCATGTCCTTCTCTCCAAGTTTATATGGTAAGCAAAATTCTTTCAAGTTGTAAAAAAGTTTCTGTTGTTCTTTGCTATGCCAATTCGAACCACCCTCTTTGCCAAAAGTGGTTGGAAGCGGTTGTCTTTTTCCTGAATTTGCAGATAAGTTGTCTTGTGCTTGATAGATCTATTTTTGTTTCGTGTTATTTTGTACTTTTCTCGTGGATTTTTTGTCGAAGGTGCTTGGAGCATTCTTTAACCTGTTCTTCTAGTTTGCTGCGACGTGATTGAGTCACCTTGCTTCGTAAATTAGGCAGCATCGTGATTCTTTAATGCAAGTCTCCTTTACAATTTTTTGTAATTGCCCCGATAAGTTGGACATCAGATGGCTATCTACTGCCTGGGTTGGGGGGGCGAAATTTAACGGCTGCTCTCCTATCAAAGACAAAGGAAAACACTTCACCGCCGAGTTCGTTTCAATGATTTCAATCTGTCCGGATATTATGTTTATGCAGTTAATTTTTGTGATATCTGTTGTCCAATATCGAGTCCAGTACTTTACCGCTGTTTTACTTGATACTCAATTACTTCAAACAACTAGTCATTCAGCTTTGTTGTTCATCAAACTTGTTTTTTTAAATAACAAAATGATTCAAGTGAAAACAATCCCATTTTGCTCGTTTATAGTTTGTAATTAAAGCTAGATTTCGAAATGAAAAAATCCGGTTCCTTAAAGATGTAGCTCTACAACTTGGCCAAGGATGGACAATGATTAAATATACTACAATGAGCAGTCGTTATGAATGTTCATCTTTAATATTTAAGTCCAACAATAATAATTATAATTTTGATAATCGTTTATGCTAGTTTTGCTAATGCTAGCAAGAGCAACTGACTTTTTGCTTTGCAGAAAATTTCCATTACTTATGACATTTGCCAGACTTTGTTAAGCTCAGACTTCACAAACATTCAATACATACATTGTTTTTAAATAAAAAACTGAATTGACTGAAACGAACTACAGCAGATACAGTTTTTCAGAAAGAAAAGTTGATTTGCTAACGAGCCCGGGTTGAGGATTTTTTCAAACGTTACGTACGATAAGCTGCAACCGGTGTTGATAAGTCGGAGAACTAACTGCAATTTTCTTACAATAATTTGCTTTGATTTTGTTGTTTAGAGACGTTAATTACACGCTTTCAACGCAAACTGATTAAAGAAACTTGCGGTGTTTTTTCCGACTTTCAAACGCTCGTTACCGCTTATCTTAAATAATCTGTGTTTCTAAGCGTATCAAGTACATAATTTTGCGTTGAACAGAGCGAAGAATTTACATATCTTTGCGTTGAATTTAGCGTTGACGTTACAAAAATTCAACGCGAAGGCCTCTGCTTAGCAGACTCGAACCACTGACCCCTGCATGCTTGTCGCCTCTTCTACCACTGTGTCACGGTAATTTACTTTTCTAAAGATTCGCACTCTTTAGAAATCGAGCAGTAACATCACGCTGCATATAATTTGGGCATTTTCTAAGCGTAGATGGGACATGTTTTTGTGGTTTCTAAGCTCACATTTTAATTAATTTTGCGTTTCTAAGCATAGCTCTTACTAACAGGCAGTACTTATCAGTTGCACGTAACCAAAATTTTGGGTTCCATAGACAATTGTTGAGTTTCATTATATTATGTTTCAAATGAGTTTTCAATTCACATAACATGAACTTGGAAAACAACAGTTTTTGAGACTTTAACCCTAACCCCCTCGTATCTAACTGTCGCCCCTACTTATGGCCAACCCCCCCCCCCCACACACACACACACACAAACACACAATCCCATACCTAGTCCACCAAATTTATATTAAATCAGAGCCAAAATAAACGCAAAATTATGTAAGATCTGCGCATTAAAAGCAAAATTATGTAAGATCAACGCTTAATTCAACGCAAAATTATGTATGATCTACGCTTAATTAATAAAAAAAATTAGGTAAGATCTACGCTAAATGAAACGCAAAATTATGCAAGTTCTACGCTTAAAAACGCAAAATTAGGTAAAATTCCTTGAATATATGTAAGTTCTACGCTAAATTCAAATGAAAGATATTCGCTAATATTGACGCAAAAGTATGTAATATCTACGCTAAGTTAAACGCAATATTATGTAAGAGTAGCGATGATGACAACCAAAAACAGTCATATCTGGCAATTCCAGCAATGGCAACTTACTGTTTTTTAGACGTCTTCCACCGTCTCCTATCGGCAGCCAATGGCCGTTACGAAAAAAAGTGAACCATTTGCGATATTTTACCTCTTTCATTCATGAAAACGTATCTTAATACACTTAAAAAGCGACTTATTTGTTGCACATGGCGCCAAAGCAACTATTATTCTAATTGGCTATAACGCGTTTGTCCTTTATCGCTAATTGCACGAAAATTACTTAAAGGAAAGAGCGCTGACTCTTAGTAATGTTTTTAGGTTTTTGTCAGTCTTTTTCATCTTGCTTTGTAGTTCACTTACTTGTAAGTTACATGTGGACACTTCGGCGTGGCTTATCAACGGCTAAAGACGAAACCTTTCGTCAACTTTCCGAACTCAACTCGACTTTGATATTATTCAACTCATCTTTTCACGAATACAATTCTTCTCCGCTATGGGTCATTCCAGAGTCCTGGGGAGAAAAGGCCAACTTGACGACCCAGCTCAAGATCTTGAAAGGAATGGTTGAGCAAAACGAGAAATGGATTGAAGATATCAAAAACGAGACTGAAAAATTAAGAGCTAATATCAGTAAGTTTATCTCAAGTTTACCACAATACACTTGCTTTCAGACATCTCCAAGACATCTCCTGATTGGCTAATTATAATTTTGGTTACTAGGAGGCTTGTCTCTGCAAAAAACAAACTTCATCTCATCCTCGAAGCAAACTCAACAGTTTCTTTTTGGTTAATTGATCATCAAAATAAGACAATCAAGCCACAAAATAATTCCTCCCGTTCATATTTCATTACTCCCGTAATATTTCATTACGTGGTCTATGTCCAAAAGTTTGAGTATACACACTTGATTTCATCGAGGGTTTTCACGGCCCCTAATTTAAGATTTGAGTTCTAAGTGACACTACGCTAATAAAGTTCAAATTTCCTTCAAAATTTACATGTGCCCGCAAATTTCATGAAGCGCTTCCATGAAAACTTGGGACAATATTTTCTCACTCGTTTCCACACCATAAGTTACTAGTTTCCATGCTTTATTTAACTCAATACCACGTCACGCATTCCCATGGTTAAAGTATCTAATAACTGGAATAAAAAAAAACTAAACAATTACTCACTTCAGAAATTTGCCTCTCGAGACTATTTGCGGACATAAAGACGATAAGCGGTTTTAATTTTAACCATAGCAATGCAATGATCACAAAAACAGTTGAGCTTTGAATTTGGTCTCAATTTTGAAAACTAATAAAATTCGGTAAAAATTAAGACTAATTAGAAAACGGGGGATATATATCCTTGAATACGCGTGACGAATTGTAAGCCTCCAAATAAGTAATTATATTTCCCTGTTTTGTGTAACGTAATTCTATCATTGAAACTAAATCTATCAAAAAAAGGGGACATATTTTTCATCACTCGATTCCGCAAAAAGAAAAAAATTTGGAAATTTCCTTTTTCAGACATTAGCTACGTTATGTTGCTTAAACTTTTCAACCAAATCTCTAATTCTATATTTATAGATAGGATTTTTCCGAATATAGGCTTTGATATCAGGAAGACGTAATTTTAACGAAACAACCTTATGACGCTATCAACAGGTTAATTAAATGAGGCTGCAAAAATTGACCCTGGTAATTTTTTTCTGATATGTAAGTTTCCGGACCTAACATCAAGTCAATTTGAGTACTCTCTAAGTCTCATCACAGGTTTCATTTCAAAAATATCACGTCAGTTTCTACTGTAAGCAAGTGCATTTTCAAGTTTAGATGTGGCCCAGACGTGACGAGTCTATACCAAGATTTGATTGTCGAGCAAAATGTTGAGGAAGCGGTCAAAATTGACAGGAAAAAGTAAATATTGGCCAAAAATATATTGTCTTCATTGGTTAAGTAGTAATCAAGGTATCAAGGCGCTAACGGAAGGCAGAAAGGGTTTCTGAGCTAATTGCTGAAGGCTACATGTTAGCTAATTTTATCGTCTTAATGGTTTGACTGAACTACACGATTTCATGTTGAAATAGAAATTGACTTTGATATTCTTTTGGCAATACTAACCATATCTTGGAAAAAATTGGACCTTCAGTAAAAAGAAGAATTTTGCTTAATATCTTTTTCACTATGTTTTTGATCTAGCACAAATGCAAGCTATCTACAAATTAAAATCTCAGAAAAGAATTAAATTGTATCAAAGTCATAATAAAAAGACGCATGAAGTGTGAGATATTGAGAAAATTATGGCAAACAGGGGTCAGAAAATATATAATAAAAGGATCTATTCTGTTTCCCCCCAGGGTTTTTCATGAGCCCAGTTACAAATTATATGTTGTTATATAGCACTTTACTATGTAAGAAAATAGCACGTGCGCCTGGGTGTCATAAAAAATTTATGCTCAATAAGCTGGGGGGCCGAAACAAAATAGATCCTAATAAAAACACAAACACGCTCAAAACCACACAACCCGTTGGTGTATTATTTCCCGGCAAGTTAGTTGATTGTTTGGGGGCAGCATTGAGGTATTTTAGTAGAATGTCAAGAGTCAACAGTCAAAATAATTGGCGCTTTAGAATATGTTTCGAAAATCAAGGTTTTTACAGGAGTCAGATTTTTCTGATATAATTCTTCAACATATCTGAGCTAGCTAAATATTTAAGCAGCAAAATGCTTCAATCAGCTCAACCATAATCAACTGAGATGTCACTCCTTCTAATAAAACAGTAAAAAGTACTTGAAATTGCGAAAACCATTGATAAAATAAATCTGCATTTTTTCCAAAAAAAAATTGTCTGGAAATATGGAGCTGAAATACTTCTCAAATTAATTTGTTTTTGCTGCCGAAAAGAAATTAAATATGAAATCACATTTGAATTTTGCAATTGTGAAATAGTTTTATGCGCTGCTATTGATAACAATTGACACATCACTTCTTTTATCAAGCCACAAAATTATTCCTAAACTCCCGTTCATATTTCATTACATGGCCTATGTCCGAAAATTTGAGTATACATACTAGATTTAGTCGAGGGTTTTCTCAGCCCGTTTTTAAAGATTAGAGTTTTAAACGTGTGTTGTAATGAGTGAAACTGGGCTAAATTACATCAAATTTCTTTCAAAAATTTCATTTGCCCGCAAATTTCACAAAGCGATTCCATTAAAACCTGGGACAATATTTCGCTACCCGTTTTCACGATATAAGTTACAAATTCCACGTTTTAATTAACTCAGTTCCACCCCATCGATTTCCATGTTTACAGTATCTAATAACTGAAATTGCAAAAAAATTAACTAATTACCTCGAGAGACTGTTAGCGTATTAAGAAGACATTAAACATATCAAGACAATTCACGAAAACATTTGAACTTTCAGTTTGAATCAATTAAACAGTATTAAAATTAGGTGAAAAATTAATATTAATTACAAAAAGACGGATGCTTATCCTTGTAAACGCATGACAAATTGTAAACCTCTACATAGGTTATTTTTCCGTGTTTTTTTTCTGTAACTGAATTCTATCATTGAAATTAAATCTCTATGCAGAAAAATGGGGATAAATTTTTAATCACTCTATTCCACAAATTAAAAAAAAAATTGGAAAACTGCCTTTTCAGACATTGGCTATGTTATGTAGCTAAAACTTTTCAACCAAATCTCTTGATTAATTCTTATAGATAGGATTTTTGCCAATATGGGCTTAGATATCAATAGATAGCAATAGGTTAATTAAATGGAGTAAAACATTGACTATAAGATTTTCTGTTTTTTTTTTGATAAGTATGATTCTGGACTCAACGCCAAGTCAATTTCATTACTCTGCAAGTCTTATCACAAGTTTAAATTCAAAAATATCACGCCATTTTCTACTCTTAGCAAGTGCACATTCAAATTTAGATGCAGCCTAGACGTGGCAAGTCTAAATCCAAGACTTTACTAACGGAAAAGTTGTTGGGAAGCGGAAAAAATAGACAGAAAACAGTCAACAATTGGCCACAAATATATTGTCCTCATTGTTTATGTAGTAATTAGGGTATCAGGGCTCTAACGAAGGCAAGAAGAGTTTCTAAGTTAATTGCTGAAGGCTACCTGACAGCTATTTTTATTGCATTGTTGGTTTGACTGAACTACCCGATTTCTTGTTGAATTCGAAATTGGCTTTGACATCCTTTTGACAAAAGTACCCATAGTTTGGGAAAATGGGACGTTCAGTAAAGACCAGAATTCTGGCTTTTCTCTTTTTCATCATGTTTTGTTCCTGCACAAGTGCCAGCTATCTTCCTTTATCTACAAATCTATAAAAAGTTAAAATTAAGATAAAGATCTCATCCTCGAAGCAAACTCAACAGTTTCTTTTTGGTTAATTTATCATCAAAATAAGACAATCAAGCCACAAAATAATTCCTCCCGTTAATATTTCATTACTCACGTAATATTTCATTACGTGGTCTATGTCCGAAAGTTTGAGTATGCACACTTGATTTCATCGAGGGCTTTCACGGCCCATAATTTATGATTTGAGTTCTAAGTGAAACTACGCTAATAAAGTTCAAATGTCCTTCAAAATTTACATCTGCCCGCAAATTTTACGAAGCGCTTCCATAAAAACTTGGTACAATATTTTGTCACTCGTTTCCACACCTTAAGTTACTAGTTTCCACGCTTTATTTAACTCATTACCACGTCACGCATTCCCATGGTTAAAGTATCTAATAACTGGAATAAAAAAAATTAAACAATTACTCATTTCAGAAATTTGCCTCTCGAGACTATTCGCGGACAAAAAGACGATAAGCGGTTTTAATTTTAACCATAGCAATGCAATGTTCACAAAAACAGTTGAGCTTTGAATTTGGTCTCAATTTTGAAAACTAATAAAGTTCGGTAAAAATTAAGACTAATTAGAAAACGGGGGATATATATCCTTGAATACGCGTGACGAATTGTAAGCCTCCAAATAAGTAATTTTATTTCCCTGTTTTGTGTAACGTAATTCTATCATTGAAACTAAATCTATCAAAAAAAGGGGACATATTTTTCATCACTCGATTCCGTAAAAAGAAAAATTTTTGGAAATTTCCTTTTTCAGACATTAGCTACGTTATGTTGCTTAAACTTTTCAACCAAATCTCTAATTCTATATTTATAGATAGGATTTTTCCGAATATAGGCTTTGATATCAGGAAGACGTAGTTTTAACGAAACAACATTATGACGCTATCAACAGGTTAATTAAATGAGGCTGCAAAAATTTGACCCTAGCGCTTTCTGTGGTAATTTTTTCTGATATGTAAGTTTCCGGCCCTAACATCAAGTCAATTTGAGTACTCTGTAAGTCTCATCACAAGTTTCATTTCAAAAATATCACGTCAGTTTCTACTGTAAGCAAGTGCATTTTCAAGTTTAGATGTGGCCCAGACGTGACAAGTCTATACCAAGATTTGTTTGTCGAGCAAAATGTTGAGGAAGCGGTCAAAATTGACAGGAAAAAGTAAATGTTGGCCAAAAATATATTGTGTTCATTGGTTAAGTAGTAATCAAGGTATCAAGGCGCTAACGGAAGGCAGGAAGGGTTTCTGAGCTAATTGCTGAAGGCTACATGTTAGCTAATTTTATCGTATTAATGTTTTGACTGAACTACACGATTTCATGTTGAAATAGAAATTGGCTTTGATATTCTTTTGGCAATACTAACCATATCTTGGGAAAAATTGGACCTTCAGTAAAAAGACGAATTTTGCTTAATATCTTTTTCACTATGTTTTTGATCTAGCACAAGTGCAAGCTATCTACAAATTAAAATCTCAGAAAAGAATTAAATTGTATCAAAGACATAATAAAAAGACGAATGAAGTGCGAGATATTGAGAAAATTAAGACAAACAGGGGTCAGAAAATATATAATAAAAGGATCTATTCTGTTTCCCCCCCCCAGGGTTTTTCATGACCCCCAATTACAAATTATATGTTGTTATATAGCACTTTACTATGTAAAAAAATAGCACGTGCGCCTGGGTGTCATAAAAAATTTATGCTCAATAAGCTGGGGGGCCGAAACAAAATAGATCCTAATAAAAACACAAACACGCTCAAAACCACACAACCCGTTGGTGTATTATTTCCCGGCAAGTTAGTTGACCATTTGGGGGCAGCATTGAGGTATTTTAGTAGAATGTCAAGAGTCAACAGTCAAAATAATTGGCGCTTTAGAATATGTTTCGAAAATCAAGGTTTTTACAGGAGTCAGACTTTTCTGATATAATTCTTCAACATATCTGAGCTAGCTAAATATTTAAGCAGCAAAATGCTTCAATCAGCTCAACCATAATCAACTGAGATGTCACTCCTTCTAATAAAACAGTAAAAAGTACTTGAAATTGCGAAAACAATTGATGACATAAATCTGCATTTTTTCCAAAAAAAATTTGTCTGGAAATATGGAGCTGAACTACTTCTCAAATTAATTTGTTTTTGCTGCCAAAAAGAAATTAAATATGAAATCACATTTGAATTTTGCAATTGTGAAATAGTTTTATGCGCTAAATTGATAACAATTGACACATCACTTCTTTTATCAAGCCACAAAATTATTCCTAAACTCCCGTTCATATTTCATTACATGGCCTATGTCCGAAAATTTGAGTATACATACTAAATTTAGTCGAGGGTTTTCTCAGCCCGTTTTTAAAGATTAGAGTTTTAAACGTGTGTTGTAATGAGTGAAACTGGGCTAAATTACATCAAATTTCTTTCAAAAATTTCATTTGCCCTCAAATTTCACAAAGCGATTCCATTAAAACCTGGGACAATATTTCGTCACCCGTTTTCACGATATAAGTTAGAGGTTCCACGTTTTAATTAACTCAGTTCCACGCCATCGATTTCCATGTTTACTGTATCCAATAACTGAAATTGAAAAAAAATTAACTAATTACCTCGCGAGACTGTTAGCGGATTAAGAAGACATTAAACATATCAAGACAATTCACGAAAACATTTGAACTTTGAGTTTGAATCAATTAAACAGTATTGAAATTAGGTGAAAAATTAATATTAATTACAAAAAGACGGATGCTTATCCTTGTAAACGCATGACAAATTGTAAACCTCTACATAGGTTATTTTTCCCTGTTTTTTTTCTGTAACTGAATTCTATCATTGAAATTAAATCTCTATGCAGAAAAATGGGGATAAATTTTTAATCACTCTATTCCACAAATCAAAAAAAATTGGAAAACTGCTTTTTCAGTGATTGGCTATGTTATGTAGCTAAAACTTTTCAACCAAATCTCTTGATTAATTCTTATAGATAGGATTTTTGCCAATATGGGCTTAGATATCAATAGATAGCAATAGGTTAATTAAATGGAGTAAAACATTGACTATAAGGTTTTCTGTTTTTTTTGATAAGTATGATTCTGGACTCAACGCCAAGTCAATTTCATTACTCTGCAAGTCTTATCACAAGTTTAAATTCAAAAATATCACGCCATTTTCTACTCTTAGCAAGTGCACATTCAAATTTAGATGCAGCCTAGACGTGGCAAGTCTAAATCCAAGACTTTACTAACGGAAAAGTTGTTGGGAAGCGGAAAAAATAGACAGAAAACAGTCAACAATTGGCCACAAATATATTGTCCTCATTGTTTAAGTAGTAATTAGGGTATCAGGGCTCTAACGGAAGGCAAGAAGAGTTTCTAAGTTAATTGCTGAAGGCTACCTGATAGCTATTTTTATTGCATTGTTGGTTTGACTGAACTACCCGATTTCTTGTTGAATTCGAAATTGGCTTTGACATCCTTTTGACAAAAGTACCCATAATTTGGGAAAATGGGACGTTCAGTAAAGACCAGAATTCTGGCTTTTCTCTTTTTCATCATGTTTTGTTCCTGCACAAGTGCCAGCTATCTTCCTTTATCTACAAATCTATATAAAGTTAAAATTAAGATAAAGTAATAAAAAACGATTGAAATGTGAGATATTGACAAATATATGGCAAATATGTGGCAAATGTGAAAAATTATCAAAAACACCCAAAAACCCTCAAAACGACACAATCTGTTGGTATTTGATTTGCCGACATTTGGTTTATTGTTTGGGTGCAGCATTGAGGTAGTTTAGATGAGTGTCAAAAGTGACTAGAAATTAGTTCAAAAAATTGGCGCTTTAGAATATGTTTTGAAAATCAAAGCTATTACTCGAGTCAGATTTTTCAAATCTTGAGAATTTCCAAGCATTGAAAACAAATATAATAATTGCAAATAAACCTGCCTGGTTTTTCAAAAGGCATGGAAGTTGCTCCCATACATGATAGTTATTTGAACCTCAATATTTCAATCTTAAATGCACAAAAATTGTGTTTGCTAATGCAAAACTGTATCTTGGACATGTTTTCGGTCATATTCTTTTTTCAGATTTTTGTAGTATTAGAAAGTGTCCCTAATATCAAGGCATAGCGTTTTATTCTTAGCAGGTTTCCCTTTACTTGTTGTGAAAAATTCATATTTGACAAAAAAACTGGCTGATTAGAATTTAGAGTCCAGATGATTTAATTCTGCAACATAACTGGGCTAGCTAAAAATTAAGCATCAAAATGCGTCAATAAGTTAAACTGCAATAAACTGTGATTTCAGTCCTTCTAAGAAAATAGTAAAAAGTACTTTAAATTGTATTAATATTAGTCTTTTATTGAGGAGATATTTCAATTTTGAATCAAGTTACTCCACCGTCAACTACCTTTTCTACTTCCTGGATGTGAACGCTGCTTAAAAACTTTGCGAAAGCCATTGATGATTTACTTTAAGTTGCAAATTTTTTTTAAAAACGTCATCTGGAATTATAGAGCTGAAATACCTCTCAAATTAATTTGCTTTTGCAACCAATTAAAGTTAAGTTTGAAATCACAATTAAATTTTGCAATTGTTAAATAGTTTTATGCGCTGCTATTGATAACAATTGATGCATTACTTCTTTTCTTAAGTTCTGATCTTATCTAAAAACCATGGAAATTTTAGATGCTGGGCCGTATAAAAAGCCATTTATAAGTAAATTTAGTCAACTGTATTTCAAATGATTTTCATTAAATTTTATCTTAATTTCTTTGCGGTTCATATTCTCATTCAAATTGAGTTCCCAATTTTTTCTTATTCAATTCTATTTTATTTGGATATTTTTACTGCTGATTAAACATTTTCACTGACAACTCACAATGCCGAGTCTCAGAGCATTTCAGCGCTGAACAAGCATTTTTTTATAGTAAAAACACAATTCATTTCTGAATCATTGCATCTCCAGAATATTTGAAGTTTCTTTATGTTTTTCTTCATTATGATAATTTCGAGGTCAAAGAGATCACCCAAGCTAAGTTATCCTGTATGGTCTGAAAATTACTTATACCCCAAAATTAGGAACTCTTTTTACTTAAGCTAGTTTGTAGGCAATTAACACAAAGCCCTATTAGCTTAAAGGTTACGACTTGCTACGCAAAATAAATATTACAAGTACCCACGCAGAAGTTCGAATCGCATATAAACCTTGTTGGCGAGACTTAAGCTGAACATGCTTTTTTCATGCAGTAAGTTTTACACAAAAATCAAGACTGGCCAGAGTAAGCACAGACATGAACAGAGTACTGACCATCCTAAAAACAGAATGTCTCTAGACTGATTCAGTACTGATTTATTCTACCAGCAACATCCGGGTAGTTTAGTGGGATATAAAATTATATCTTAGTTTACAGTTTGCAGTTTTGTAAAGTAAGAGCACATCTTCTAATCGTTTTCAAATTTTCTCTTTTTTAACAACCAGGAGTTTGATTGTTTAAACTTTCTGGGAAACCAATTTTGTCGACAATGGTACTGAAAATGTTCAAACTTTCCCACAACTTTACATAATTTTATATTTGAACACTAAAAATTTAGCAAACAGCACATAAAAATTAGTCATTGTCGATTGTAATTTTTCTTGTTCTGGTCAAATTTAAAGTTGTTTTATGGCAAATCTTTTTTTTCAATTCAAGCGTTGTTGAGTACATTTTATGCAGATCGTGTCTTCTTAAACTCATTGATTGCCTCAGATGTACTCCATTTTGAAGTAGAAACCTTTCCCGACAAAACTTAAAATAAATTTAAAAAATCAATAAGAGATAAATTTGTCTAATAAGAATATGAATATTGTGAAACTCGAGTGAATTAAAATTTGAAATTAATTCTTAGATGGCTACTCTCGTTGTTATGAAAGTTTTGTCTCGTAAGGTCTCTTTAAAATTCTTGAGGAGTTCAAGACAAATATTCAAATAGCACGATTCATAATAAACGTTGCCTCATCTTTAAAGTAAGACATTACATGATTTATTTTGTTTTAGTTTCAAAATTTTTCAGCCGAAAAAAATAGTTCAATTTCATCAGTTCTTTAAACAAATAAAATTAAATCGTGATGGGAGTGAAAATATCTAAATCGCACGAACGTATAGTTTTTGATGTACATCGATTAATTTTAAATCAATGCCCACTGTGAATAAACTCAATAGAAATTGTTACAACCAGATATTGTAGATTAGATAAATTAGGTCAAGTTAGACAAGTTAATTAGGCGTTCGAAATAAACTTTCTTTCTTAAAGGGTTATTGTCTTGAAGGCGCCAGAGAGGTGATTTGAGTGATATATCTTAAACAAACAATTTAATGAACAAAAGCATATTGAGCTGTCGATATATTTAGTTGAATTAGCGAAGTTGTTTTTGTGCATCAGGCCAAAGTCGAAGTGAGTGACTTAAGTAAACTAGAGAGCGAAGATTTGAAGTGAACTAGATTCTTCGAACAGAACTGGAAATTCAAGATGATAGTAACTAAAGGTGAAATAAATTAAGTTGATCACGTTCTGTGTGCTTTAAGTAAACAAATGTGCTATTTTGAAGTGACAAAGATAAAGGGGGAAGCAGAACTTGGTGCCCTGCAAATGTGAGAGTTATATTAAGCGGACGCTTATGAAAATTTAATGTCAGATACATCCAATGATCTTCTCAGGCTGATATAGCTTTTGGGCCAATCCGACTACCCAACCCCGAGTTATTAACACCGGAAGTAGGGTGATTTGAAGGTTTTCGATATTTTATGTGGAAATATGAACTTTTAAGTAGGAAATAACTGTATTAACCAGTCGAAACTAGGTTCACGTGTGAATTAATTTAATGAGTGATCTTGGGACGAGTCTAGAAAGCATAATTAGGATTTTTATTATGAAAATGCAGTTTTAGCGGAAAAGTAGTTAACACTTAAATTGAAATAGCAATTTTTCAAAAAGTTGAAGTCGGAATGACCTGAAAATTGGGGGATAGACCAATTCGGGTACGAGGAAACCAATTTTGAAGTCGGACTTGACCCCAGACAAGCCCGCACAGAACTAGCGCACGCCGGTGCTGCGGGACGTAAAACTTAAATTGCTCGTGTAGTATTGGTAGTAGCTTTATAATTTTTGGAGGGCTAGTGTAAGTTTTCAAGGGCTTTATAATGGTGCTATTTTCAATTTCCGGGTGCGGCCGGAAGTCGCTGGTTCGGGTTGACCCGAGTGCCGAAAACCGGAAATTGGCATTTTTGAGCGGCCGAAACATTTTGAAATGGTAATAATATGATAACTTGAGACAATTAGTGACAAAAAATACCCACCTCGGTCAATTTCGACGAACTCTGATTTTTCGGGTTTTGGCACCCACGACTCCTTAAAAAAACTTCAAATTGCAAACGACTCGCAACGGCTAATTGGTAGGCATTTTGTCAGGAAACTTGGCAGGCATGTAGGTGGCACACTATATTTACTAGAAATTTTTACCCGAAGTCGTTTTGACTACTACTTCCCGAGATATTGAGTTCTGAAATTTGGGGTCATCCGGGAGGTTGATGAAAAGTGTGCGCGGTCATTGCTCACGTTCTATTAAGAGTTAGGTGATGAAAATTGGTGGGTAGGTGTAACTATGGTAGGACTTTCCGCGTCAATAATTATTTTTTACCAAATTGACCCTTCATCTTTGGCTATTGACCCCTAAGTGACCTCTAGAGGTCACAAATTTGGGTTTTCAGGAATATTAGATTTTCGGCGGTTTTTAACTGTGGAATAGCGTGAAACGGTTTCAAAATTTTAAATTACAATTGGTCTTTGGTTTAGAATTGAGTTTGGTTATTTATTCATCACATGATTTTTGACAGGTATTGATTGCAGCTAGTTAATTTGATAGCGGAAATAAAAGAATAAGTACTTTTCAGAGCAATGTTCAATGTTTACTAAGCAAACACTGATTGACATGTCAAGTGCATATATGAGATAACGTGGAGGGGATTTGTTTACATAAGAATCCAAAGGTCGCGTACTAAAGATAAGGAGAATGTTGAACAATGGCTGTTAGCAGTTGAAAGACAGAGCATAATTTGATATTGGTTTGTTTGCATAGCAAACAAAACCCTCCTACAGAATGTGAGAGATTTCAATTGTAAATTGCAATGTTTACTTAAGACATTAAAGTTTGTTTGCTTAAAGTAAGAGGGTATTGGTTGAGTATAAATTGAATTGACACAGAGAAATTTTGGCAGAAGTAGACTTTGGAGATTTTGGAAGAACTTCAGAAGTTTGGTTTCGAACAAGCGAGATAGTAGTTGGTTTAGTGGGACTAAACTTTAAAAGAATTGTAATTGCAAGACCAGTTGGGATACTGTGAGCGTTTTTGGTTTAGTTCATTTTGGGAAAGTGAACAACGGATATTGGTAATATTATTTTAATTACTATTATAGATTGTCTTGAACTTGTCTTTTCCATTGATGTGCAAGTAATTCTCTTACCTTTGTTATCCATATAACTAGAATTGATATTACGAGCTCAATTGTGAATTAACTTATTTCAAGGCATTCTAACTTACAACAGCATACAAGAGTAGAAGAGGGGAATTAGCAGAGTAAAACAGTAACGCTTGCTTAACCAATTCAAAACCTTTGGTTTGTTTTATTTGATCGATCTCCTGGGCGACAGAGTCCCCTCACTGTTGAGACTAGTTAGAAATTCAGAAGACGACACCCACAAACACAAATTAATTTTATTTAGAGCCCTGCTCCTTTTATCATTATGATACTGGGATTAAAAAACCATCTTTTTTTAAATTAATTGTAAATATGGCCAACCTGATTACTTTATGAGCATCTCGCACCCATTTTTTCCTAAGAAAATTGTCTCATAAGGTCTTGCAAGATAATAATTTTTAAGGTACGAGAACCCATGGCAAGATAGCCGCCGGCAATAATCTTGCAAGATAGCCGTCGGGTATGCAAGATTGTCCCAAGATAAGGTCGAAGAATGAAATTCATTTTGATCAAAAGGCTAACAAAGATGACCATTTCAGAATTTAGCCGTGTAAGTTTTTAAGCGCGGAAAAAACGTAATGTCAACGGACTAAATTCATAGGGAAACCTGGTAAAGAACTATCTTAGATTTACAATTTGCATATATTTGAATAAAATTTTTTGACGTATATCTTGCAATATCTTGCAGGATAAGCGTCCGGACCTTGCAAGATATGCGCCATTTGCAAGATGTTGTAAAATAGGCGTCAGGGTTGGACTGGCGAATTTTGCAGAAGATCATAAAAGTTCTGACAAAGTTCTGAAAGACAATATTTCAAAAACAAATCCGATGAAAAATTAATGAGGGGGAATTTTTTTCCTTGTAAACTCTGTCAAAATTGTGAACTATTGTTTCTCCCTCCCCTCGCCCCCGCCGGGTGGGTGTACGGCTACGGTGCCTGTATTGCATACTCGGAATTTTTCAGGTTCGGGTTTGGAGACGTTGACGCTGTCTTCAAACTGGCCCAAATTGGTTTCAGAGAGTGATAACCTCACTTCAAATGACTGTTTCCACGCTGACTTTCCTGGTCCGGGGACCAAAGTATCTGCTCACATCCAGGGTGGACCTGCCAATGTCTACACTGTTGAGGTTTTGACGCCATCTGTATCAGGTAAAACAACCTACGTGGCAAAATTTTTTGGTTAACAATTATATTCATTGTTCTTTTCATCGTTTCCTTTTTATCGCATTTCACATAAATTTTTTCGCTCATTTTTGTCCTACTTTGTTTTTTCCTCTAAATGTGTTTTTTTCTGCGTAAAACGCTCTCTGGGTGTTTTTTATTCAACTAGCTCAACTCATTTCTCACTCCGCAGATTTTGTGTATTAATAATAACTAAAATAGTGGTTTCTGCGTAATCACTGCGGAACAGCATTCGGTCACAGTGGTCTGTTCTCAGCTGCCCTATTTCTTAGTATTCCCCATTTCAGACTGTATATTTTCATACGCAGTAGACCTTTTTTAGTGACTTTTGCCACTTCCTTTCGTCTGAAACTTTCGCGTGCTACCAACACTGCAGCCAACATTGTTCAGGCTATGGTCTACTTGAAGCTATGGTTAAGTAAAAGTCACCCTTCGTCTGATTAAGGGCCACGAAACGAAGTGAAATGCAAATCTCATAAGAATTCAAGTGCCACGGTCAAAAATTGTTCTAATATTATTAATAGCCGCCGTCAGACTCTCAAACGGCTATTATTTAGGCGCTCTCCTTTTTTACAATTCAAAGAATTTGAATTGCATTGGGGCGCTGTCTTTTTTTAAGATCTGTTCACACATTTTCATGATTTCTGAAGTCAAATTGGAGTAGTGATTATGGTCACGCCCAAACAGGAAGTGGAGCGAAAAAGCGAGTGTTTTTGCGGCGTGAATTTTTTCGCTTTGATTTTAAAGTAGAGTGAGAAAACGGCGTTTGAACAAAAATTCGCTTTCTCGCTAGTGGTTTTTTGTCCACATGCGGCAATTTCACTTGGATTTTTACCCTTTTTTTCAATTTTTTGGATAGGATTTTTTCTAAATGGTTTTCCCAAACCATTCATAGTTCATTCCAGGCCTAGTTTGTTGTTTGAACCAAATTTTTGTTTCTCGCTAGTGGTTTTTTGTGCTCATGCGGAATTTTGACGTTGATTTTCTGCGTTTTTTAGTTTTGATCTGATTTTTTTTAGAAATGTTTTTTCCCATTTCACTCATTGTCCATTTTAGGTCTAGTTGTTTGTTTAGTCAGTGAAAATTGTTTGAATTGTACGTCAGGACTTGTCCTGCTATGTTTTTTAAATCGCTTTACCTTTTGATCACGTTTTTCGTTTTACATAGGTCACGACTTTCACGTTTCACTTCTGACTTAACTCACTCACTCTTTCAACTGAATGGTTTTAAAATCCATTCACTCAATGAATTACGCAAGATAATAAATAAAGTCCAAGTCAAAAGAGCAAAATCAAAAGAGACGGGATAAACCGATAAAGGCCGGTCATTAAGTCATTGAGTGTTAGGTTATCAAAGTTCATTAGAGTGTTTGCTAGCTGACATTGGTATTAAGCTTATTAGCTTTCAGTTTAGAAACTGAAAATAGGTATAGACAAAGAATCCAACTGAACACTTTTTTTAAACCAATTAGAACACTTTTTGACACTTAAAAAAATAGAAAAAAATTCGTTCAGTTTATCTAATTTCTTTTTCTGTTTCAATCCCGATGTGCATCAAGCGCGTCAACGGCGACTTTTTTCCGACAATGTTTCTAATTTTTATTCGAGAGTGCGCTTTATATTTCACAGCAGTTTTTGCTGAATCAGATATCCTCTTTTTCGCGTTACTTCCTCAGAAATAATCTTTGCAATCTAAAATTGCCCTCTACTCGGCCAAAATAATCAATCAAAATTTCCTTTTTTCTGTCTTCTACCACTTTCTGTTATCTCATTTATTCTAATTTGGAGTCCATAACAGCGCAAAGGCATACCTGAATTGTATTTGGCCTATTTTTCCTCGTGAAATTCGGTTGCGTTAAATTGTAGAATTCAAGTGACATCCTTTGTTGCGTAATTACCGCAAAAAATGGTATTCCTAATTTTGTGAAATAGCACTACGTTCGAAAAGGGAATCCGGTAACCAAATTTGGTAACTAAATTCCACAATCCACAATTTGGTAATCAAATTGCCATCCACAGTAGTGCCTTTAATCATAATCGGATTAAATTGTTGCTTATACTGTTTGTAGAATTTGAGTTAAAGCTTTGAGAAGTGTCTTACTTTATTGAAAATTTTAATATGAAAGTTTTTGTCGGTACAAATTTGTATTTTAAACTTCGATAAAAGAAGAAACTGTACTAGGTTCAAAGACAGATTTCAGGCTAGGAGCTTTGTAGCTTAGATTCCACGAATTTAGGTTTTTGCTGAATTTGGTTAAAGTTTTCCTTTCAAAAAACCTCGTTTTGAATGTGAGCCAATTGCGCAAATTGACCTAGGGAATTCTGTTCCACGTTTAGGGTGTAACGTCAAATTGCACAAGGTCCCTGTTATTGTCCCGAGCTAAAATAATCATTGCTCTTCATGGCCTGTGATGGGCTGCATCTGATTGTTTTCTGAGGAACTAACCTAAATTGACACTTTTAGAGTACAGAAAATTTGTTGGTGATTATTTACGACTTTTGAGATGTTGGTCCAAGACTTAAAAAAATGAGACTATGCGAGAGAGATACGGTGAGTTTTATTGAAAGGATTTATAGATATCCTTCAATTTTAAATTATTTCAACCGTTTCTCGGGTCGATGTGCCACTGCTAACAATTGCTTTGAGAAAAATAACAATTGCTGTGAATGATTATAAAAACTGGTGTTTTCAGTGCTGAATGCGATGAAATTGGTTAAACTGTGGGCTGAAGTTTGCACCCTGGCAACAGAGTGGGTAATTGCTGAGCTTTTAACACGTGCCCTTTTCATCGCATTTTTTATGAGAATAAACAAAAATAGGCAAGTTTTTTTTGAAATTTATAATAGAAAATAGCTCAATTATATTTTGTTTTGCCAAAAAAAGAGTGGCAAAAACACCAATTTAAAGAAAAGAGATAAATTCACAATCTATAGAGCCTTAAGCATGGCTTGTGGCAGAAAAAGTGCATCAATAAATTGAAATAGTTTTTCACGGACAATTATGTGAAAAATAATTTTGTAAAGATGTTCAATAGTTTTATGAAAAGCAAGGTAAGAAACCTTAAAACGTCTTCCCATTAACCCAATTTAGGGGTGGCAGACGGAAACTGGTATGTCCAGATCGTCTCAGACGGAAATTCTCTATGTCCAGACCGTCCCAGGCGGAAAGATTTTATATCCAGAATTTCGTGCGTTCATGATCAAGTTTCATGCGTTAATGTTCAGACTTTCATGTGTTCAACGTCAGAAAAACTGCAATGACTCATAGTTTACAAACATGAAATTAGCGATTTTTTTTTTCATTTCATATGTACATTCTCAACATTGAGAGGTTAATAGAGCTTTGACAAACTTTACCCAAACTTAAAAAATACCGTGCAAAATTTTTTTCGGCTAAATATGTTATACTCTTGGCTGTAAGGCATGAATTGTTTTTCAAATTCAACTACTTTTTCATAGCATAAGAAGCAAAAGTTTTACACACAACGCAACCGACAGAGAGCAATTTTTCGTTTTGCACTCGACTTTTTGCTATTCTTTTTGAACTCTGGTCAGGTTCCGCTTTCGGCATTCAAGGCCACCATTCGAGCGTGTACTATGGAATAAGAGTGCTATAAGTCTGATAGCTATTAGTATATTTAACAGGGCTGCAAATAACATAGTGTGTTCAAGTCCAGATTTATGTGCGTCCATGTCCAGACTTTCGTGCGTTCATATCTAGAATTTTGTGCGTTTATGTTCAGAATTTTGTGAGTTTATCGATCATTCCACACTTGTGTAACTTCAATCTGTGTAACTTTTTATCAAATTAGTTGTGCTTTGCTTCGAGTCGGTGAACCTAAGTAACAATTAAAGTTCATCGAAGTCAAAGCAATTTTCGTTATGTAACACAAGTCTTTACGAAGTTTCCCAAAAGCCATTACTAGAATTTTTTATTTTATGCAGTTTAGTTTATTCGCTTCAATTTTTGGTTGACAAGCTAATTTATGAAGCTCCAGGTTGTTCAGCTTAGGTTCTGTCTACAGCTGAAGAATAACAGTAATCAGAAGTAAATCAAATAATTTTTTCTGATCTTGATATCTGTGATCGCGTCAAACATTTCAAATATATTACGGAAATATCTTTTTGTGACTATGATGATTGAGATTTCTGCTTAATTTGTGTTTCTTCCTTGGGATTCAACTACACTCTACGTTCAAACTAACTTGCTTATATTTTCATGTTCAAATTTTTAATCCAAAGTTATTACTGATGCAAAAAATTGTCTCTGGGTTCTGCCTAACTGTTGTCTAGCGTAACGCTTGATTAACATTTGTAACAATCGGCTATAACGCTTGATAGTTCGTTTAATTAAAAATGAAGTGTTCAATTAATTGCAAATCACAATTGATGGCGTTTGCTTCAAAATTTCTCTTCTCATGACGTCACTGAATTTTCATCATCATTGTTAAAACAGTGACAATATGTTACCATTCCCATTCTAATGCTATTTTTTCATTGCAACTTGTTTTTCGATTCTGAGCGTTTCAAGGAAGGGAATTCTCGGAAGTACTCTGTCACTCCCCGCTTCCCACCTGTTTCGTGGAAATAAAGATTATTTCCATACTAAATTACTATACAGTAAACACCAGCACAAAATTTGCATCTGGTAGATCTGAATTCTCAACATCAAAATCTGTAAAATATTCCAACCACATGGAAGCTGGCTAATTTTTTTGCCCGGACATGAACACTTTTGCACCTTTAAAATGTGACTCTTGTGTTTGCTTTGTTGATTTCCGCGTGCTCAGTTTGGACAAACTTAAAACTTTGATTGCGGTCGCATAGTACGGAACCATGTAAATCTTAAATGGAAAATTTTACCAAAATCTTGCTAATTTTCCCGCCGGCTGCAGGTGCGGCCAAAAAAAATTCTAGCGTACAATAATAAACCTTTGTCAAGTTTAATAAGGTGTCGTAAACATTAAAATAGCCAGACGTTAGGGAACTTTAACGTTAGGCAAACTTTAAACGGATATTTTGATCAATTTTCACAGCACATTATTTTTGATTCTTATACTGTGGTATTGAAACGGGGGTAAAAAGTTCGCCACATTTTTCAGGCCTTCGCGGGGAAATGAACGTTTACGTTTGTTTCGGTAGAAAGTGCGACAATAAATGTAAGAGTATTGAGATAACAGATAGGTGGCAATGGCATTCGACTGCTTGTTCCTATGCAGGAGAATATATCATCCTGGAACGAATCGAAGGATTCTTGTCTGTGTGTGGAGTGCGCGCTTATGGAAGTTATTTACGAAAGGTTTGAAGAACGAAAATGAACTCATGGTTGATTGATGAACTATTTTGCCCAGGTTTACCAGAGCTTATGAAATTTTATTCCCATGATATTAACTCTCCCTTGAGGTAAATTAAATTCATAAAAGTGCTCTTGATGCAGCTAACATGATTACCACCCCCCCCCCCCACCTCACTAAGATATCGCCACCAACTATTGTGGAACAGCTGCCATTACATATTGAATCATTATGAGTTGTTAATTCACGCATATTTGGGGTGCAAATAATATGAACCTTCAAAATATATAGTGAACTAAACTATACTTCGTACCACTATACTGTTTTGCCTCGCTCTCCCCAAATATTCCTTGAGTTCCGATTTTTTTCTATATATATTACCCCTGATTAATAACAAATCCCTCATACCCAAAATCCAACATTTTGGATATGAAAATATTTTGCCCATTTTTTCTCTAAGACAGTTCAAACCACGAATTATGCAAAAAAATGTACAACCAGATTATTTTGTTTGTTGAAAGCAATGTGTGTTTGACAATCACACGATAAAAAATCTTGCAAATTAACTAGGGAAAATTCATTTGGTGGGTATATTTCTCGTGCTGATTTTTCTTGGCAACCATATCCAAGAACCATATATGGTTCAATAGAAGCCATGAGAAAAGTTCCTGCCAAGAATTCCACGATGGGTTTTCCATAGTTGCCAAGGACACCATGAAGAAAACTCGTTTTTCTCCTCAACTGGTAAACAATGTTGAAAACGTCCCTGTTGCCATTTCAGGAGGCATCAGAGCTACCTGCATTATATCCCAGAGAAAACCATGCATTGTATCTAAAGAAACCATATATGTTGTGTGCATAATTTCGTTCAAATTTGGCTTAATTCCTTTACAAAACCTCAGTTGAAAAACAAAATACGCTAGACTTTTTGTCAAACATCAGATTGACAAGCAGACATATAATCTTTACCATACATGACAACATCGTAGCAATTAAACTTATTGTACGCAGTCACTATAAACTGCAATTTTTTTCAAGTGTCTTGATGACAGCTAATTTATGACGGCTTATTTTTGGACAGCTAATTCGTTACAGCTAATTTTGGACAGCTAAAACTTTATTTTATGCTTTTTAGCAATGCTTAAGAAATTTGAGAAGTCATGGTTTTCCTGGCAACAATGAGCAAGACCATAGATATTTATGGTCTTGGATATGCTTGAGAAGAAATCAAAAACATAAACGAATTGAATTTGCTTTTTCAAAGGCTTAATGAAGTCAGGAGATGTTAGTTTAACTGTTCTCACGTTTTTTTTGTATGTTTTGACTTGACTTTGTCATTTATGGTCTTACATGGCACCTTGAAATTTTTTCCGTGCTCAGTTATATGGTTGCCAAGTTACTATAAACTCCATATATGGCTTGGATATGGTTGCCAAGAAAGGTTTATGGTGGACAACCCGGGTTCCAATGGTGCATTTGCAAGTTTTCGCATTTTTTAGTTTCAATTCAGTACGGAACACCACAAAAATATGATGGAAAGAAAATTTTAAGAGTAGTTTTCTAATTATCTGAAATATTGCTTGACTTGAAGCATCCGCAAAAACTCCACTTCTGTTTCAAATGCATAATCTAAATAAAGATTAATTAAACTGGATTGAAAGGAACCAAATATTAAACTTAATGAGTCAAGTACTCTTGTAACTACGATTTATTTTTAATACAATATCAAAAGCAAATTGGACTCTACAAAACCCTTGGATTTTAAAATCATATCGATTAATTATTAATCTGTTCTATTGTTCGACTAGGGTTTTATTTCTCTATGGTAATGAAGTCAGGTAAGTCAATCTTGCAAATTTTGTGTCTTGTAAGATTTTGCAAGAAGAATGGCTATCTTGTACGATATATGTAAACTAGTTCCAGATGGGCTGTACTCCCATTATTTTTGCATGAATTATTCTCAATTTAGCGCATTAAAAACTAACGAAACGGTTGCGCGTATATAATTGATTTTTATGTATTTGAAAATTCAAAAAACAAACTCAAAATTTCATTTCCTATTAATAGTTGCTAATATTTAGTTTAGGTATAAAAACATTTCAGCATCCAAAACGTCGAAATAAACCATTGTAGTTTTTTCATAATATATTGATTGTGCTGTTCTGAACAGAAAGTTGAATTAATTATTTCTAATTTAGATGATTTTTTATGACACTCAATCTGGATGAACACAATAACAGTATTATTTCCTTACTTTTGATTAATTCTGGTTATTGTTGTAATAGTCAGCAAAAATTTCTGGATCTTTTCTGGCAAAAATTTCTTCGAGCTTTCAAATTGTACAATACCTAAAAAATTCACCGCTTCCGTCATATGTCAATCATTTCCAAAATTTCTCAGGCCTTACAAGACTCTTATAGCACAAATGTTAATCTTGCAAGGTTTTATAAATCGAATGTTTATCTTGTAATAATTTTGTACGGCAAATGTTTATATTACGAGAATCCTGTAATGCGAATGCTTATCTTGTAATAATCTGTCAAGAAACTTAGAAGGACGATAGATCCTCTTGTGAAGTTCTGGCAGAGCCTTAAAAATCGCACAGGATGAGCACCCCAGGTTGTTCGGTTAGCAAGAAAGTGATAGGATCTTCTACACAAAGCATTCAGTCAAATACTAGTAATTTTATCTACCGATTTTGATCGGAAGATTATATTAAATAAGCTGCGCTGATAAAAACAGACAGTTTATGTAGAGCGAAAACTAAATCGAATTCTTGGATATTGTGTCCAAAATTTGTCGTTGCGATCAACTGAATTCTTTTAGATAGCTAATCAAATTTGATCGGAAGCTCTCAAAAGTATGTATTTTCTTCACATCTGAGCCGGTGGAAAATAGTTCAGATGCACTTTATTTTTTCTTTGTTTCAAATAGTACGTACCATGTTCAAATTTCAAATTATAGTGCGCTAGTATGTGCTTCTAGCACAAACAAGAGTTGAATAGGCATGCTCCAATTTGTAAGCGAATTCCGTATCATAGTCATAAGATCTAGGACAAAGATTGTTCCGAATAAAAATTAGCTCTAACCTTAAATCCCCCCCCCCCTTAAAAGACTCCCTCCATTTATAAAAAACAGCAAAATTTTCTCATATATATAATGGAAGCAGAAACTGATCATTATAGGTAAAAAGACAATTAAGAGTAATGAATCTGATATCATTTAAGGTACCAAATTGTACAAAGGAAAGATTCATATTGCCACCTTAGTTTATATAGAAAAATTTTCAAAAATTGTATTAAACTCCATTCCATTTCTAATTTAAAGAGTGGTTTTGTGTCTTGTGGGAAACTATTTGATCAAAATTTAAATAAACTGAACTGACCCGAATTACACGGTGAAAGCCGAGTTAAATATGCGTTCAAAGAAACCGAGCGGAACGTTATAAACGACACCTTCTTGAAAAAAATCCTTCAGCCATATTTGTTGAAGTAACTGCGACTTCTTCGTTAACGGGTTGTAAGAGTGGATAGGGAGAAAATTAGAGAAAATCTACCCAAGATAGCAAACCTTAGGGCTTCGCTTCCACCCTGGACATCTCCTCTACCTCGCACTTACTGACGCAGAAGGACACTCCAGATAGAAAGATCCAAAAGCATGATAACAACTAAAAGCTTCCACAAATCGAAAAGTAGAGAGAAACGTCCACAAAAAGAAGATATAAAGCCATCTGAACTGCAACTGTTTTGCGAAAAGGAGAAAAAATCACTGCAATAAAATTAAAAATACCTAAAAAGCATTTAAAAGTCGCCGTCATTGCTCTCGATAATGGTATTTGATGACAAAATTTTAGAAATAGACACCGAAAATTGTGAACCATTTAACAGCTTGTTCTGTAGTGTCTTTATAAATTCAGGGTATGTATAAAGGTGTAAAACCACTCTTTCGAACGTCAATTCAAACATGTATATGCGTATCAACGTATAAGCATTATGACGTACAATTCGACATGAAGCAACGTTTTTCTCTATCAACGATCAAGACAACAAGTGAAAACTTAGACGGCAAGGTTTTTTCGATGCTCTTTTACTGGTTTTTTGTCTGTTGTTGTTGACGTAAAAATCAGTTCGTATTCAATCGGCAATTGTCTAGAAAACCTAAAAATTTTAAGCCGAAAACCAGCTTATTCGATACATATAGTGGTTATATTTACATAAAATTAGGTTAAATGAAATTTTTCGGAACTTTCTACGTATATTAGAACGTATTTAATTCTTATTTTAAAGTTTGGAAATACTCGATTCTGATTAACTAAAATTCGTTCATTTACTACGTAACATCCTCCGGCCCGGAAGAAGACGTTGGGAAAACTGGTACAAGTTTTACAAGCGGGCGGACGAGTGAACCGGTCGACGTACGTAAAACGGCGGAGCGCGCGACGCTATCGGAGCCGTAACGGAGTTCCACAATCCGAGCGGTAGGGTATTAACCCCTAGGGTTGGTCGCCTCAACTATCCAAACCAAGTCACCGGTCCTAAGGCGTTGCTCGGCAGGCGTCTGCCACTTAGAGCGTCGGTTCAGCGTCGGTACGTACTCTTTAATCCGACGGGACCAGATCGCATTAGCGTACGACTGCGCACGGGCGTAACGTTTACGATGGTTGAACTCATTATTGCCGACAACAGACGGAATACCGGTAGAGTATTCTAATAAAAAGAAAATGGTTGGGCGTTAAAGCGATCAAATCGCACGGATCAGCGCTTATGGATGTTAAAGGACGCGAATTGAGAGCATTATCCACGAAACAAAAGGTAGTATGCAGTACCTCATCCGTGAGGCGACGCGTGCCAAGAATAGTATACAACACGCGCTTGAAGCTGCGTACCAACCTCTCCTAGATACCACCTTGATGTGGTGCGCTGGGTGGATTGAACCTCCACTTAATACCTTGTGAGCGAGCTCAGCTGCAATGTTGACAACGTTCCACTTTTCAATACTTTCTCGGAGTTCTCTCTCCGCTCCAATAAAGTTAGTGCCATTGTCCGACCAAATCATGGCAGGCGTACCCCTACGTGACACAAACCGCTCAACTCCCATAACACAAGAACTGGTGTCCATGGATGTAACTATCTCGACATGGACAGCGCGAGTAGTGAGACAGATGAAGAGGAAGCCCCATCTTTTCTCAGTAGTACGGCGGACAGTAACATAGAATGGCCCAAAGTAGTCAACGCAAGTGTTCGTGAAGGGAGGCGACTGGTAAGCAAGCCTCTCTTTAGGTAATTCGGACATGATTGGTTGCATAGTAACAGCTTGGAATTCTCGGCATCTCAGGCAGTGTGCTTTGATGGAACGTAAAGACGATCTTAGTTTCAGTACTGTATAGTGTTCCTGCACAATTGATCTTAGGTATTCAACGCCTTGATGACAATGCTTTACGTGGGTATGTTCAAGGAACAGTTTTATAAACGGATGGCGTGCATCTAAGATGGTTGGGCACTTTACGTTAAACCCAACTTCAATACACAGCTTGATGCGGCCCGAGGAACGGATTAGCCCATTTGGACTAATAAACGGTGAATGTGGAGCAATTCGGCTACTCCGTTTAACAGATTTATTGTCAAGAAGATCTTTTCTTTCGGTTGCAAAAGACTCTCCTTGCACCAAGTACTGTAGATGACGCTCGGCTTCGTCAAGCTCATTAGGGTCAGTAATGCTACCATCGAGGTTACGGTAGCCGGCATGTTTCGGTAAAAGCCGGAGAACGTATGCGGCAATGCGCAAGTACTTTTGATAAGTATTAAACTTATCAAACGGAAATAATGAAGGAACGGGAGTTGTCTGTTTTTTGACAGATGTAGCCAGAGGTACGGTGTCTTCTATAGTGACTGCTTGGTTGACGCCAAGTTTTATGTTTTTAAAATGACGTCTTTGTTCGGTACAAACGGGAACGTGAATTAGTTAGGAAATGTGGAACTTTGACCCAACTGCTTAGTTGCAAAATCTCAGCGGACATTCCACGCGTGCCAGCGTCAGCTGGATTATCCTTAGTTGCGACGTGGTTCCATTGGTTAACGCTGGTATACTCCAAAATTTCGCAAACACGGTTTGCGACAAAGATTGGTTGCTTTTCAATTGATTTAATCCATTGGAGAACGGTCGTGCTGTCTGTCCACATGAATACTTGGTTAACAGTTACAGTAAGTGCTTGTGTAATTTCCCTTTTCAGTTGAGCGGCAAGTAGAGCTGCTTTTAATTCGAGTTTTGGGACAGTCATTACTTTCATTGGCGCCACGCGCGCTTTCCCCAAAACAAACGCAAGCTCTGTTTTTTCTTTACCCGTAGGAGTTTTTACTCGGGCTCGAAGAAATGCGACGGCACTAAAAATATCCTGGGAACTGTCACCGATCATATGCAATTCTACATTATCAAAGGGTCCAGTAAAATAACTTCGAGGAATTTTGATGTTTTCAAGCTTTGGTAAGTCCGCACTCCAAGCCAAAAATCATTGAACAATGTCTTGTGGGAGCTCGTCATCCCATTGTTGTCCTGTGACACGCCAGATGTCTTTTAAGAGCAGTCGCGCACCGACGGTAAACGGTGCAACAAGACCAATGGGGTCAAAGTCTTTCGAGACAAGACTTAGGACCAAGCGTTGCGTGAGGGACTTGGTGATAGCGCAGCTTGTACCCCGACTCGCAACTAAAGTGTCATTAGTGTGGTCGCATTTTAGTCCAAGCACGTGCGATGAATCCTCTTGACATGAAACAATAACCTTGGGCTCAGTAGATTGAGGAGAACCATCAATTCGATCAGCTAGATCTGGCACATTGCTTACAAACTTTGTAAGCTTGAACCCACCGAGATGGAGAAGATGTACCAATTCCTTCGATCTATTGATGGCTTTATCAGGAGACTCCACTGAGTCAAGGTAATCGTCCATGTAAAAGTTTTCAAGGACGGCTTTAACAGCTTCGGAGTAAAACATAGCATTGTCTCTCGCAGTGCGTTGCAGTGAGTGCATAGTTGGCGCATGTAGGCGAGTCTTTAGCCCCGAATATGTGGCGCGTATATTGATGCACTACAACGTTGGTTGTGGGGTCCTCCCGCCACAGAAAGCGAAGTGATGGTTGATCTGATGGTAATACGCCGACCTGTAGAAACATTCCTTCGATGTCGGCAGAGACGGCATATGGATGTTGTCGGAAGCGAAGAAGTACGTAAATAAGGTTTTGGAGCAGATCAGGGCCAGTGAGCAAAGATTTATTCAGTGAGGCGCCATGAAACTTTGCTGCTCCATTGAGCACCCTACGCACCTTACCCGGTTTGTTCGGGTTTAAAACCGGATGGTGGGGTAGGTACCACTCTTTATGGGACCGGTTCTCAACCTTGTGAGCGTCCGGAACCTCAATTACATACCCCTTATTTAGGTCTTCCTTGATGGTACTAGTATACTTCTCTCTAAGGTCTTCATCTTTGGCCAACCGTTTTTCGAGAGATTTTAGTTGCACATGGGAGGAGAAGTAATTATTTGGGAGCTGGGTGTTGTCTGCTGCCCACAACATTCCGACATCGTATCTCAGGCCATTGTGTATGGTGGTACTTTCAAGGATTTCGTGAGCCCTTGAGTCTGCTGCAGATCTTGAGTCGACCTGCTTGTTTGCCCCGAATGATTCAATGTCGTACCATGACTTTACTTGACTTACTAACTCATTGTCATGTTCGATATTCACTTTAAAGCACGTTGAGGTTATACAAGAACTTGATGGTAACGGACCGCTTAAAATCCAACCTATGGGTAAGCGTACGGCAACGGGTGAACGCTTCTCATCGGCAGAGAAGTATTCTAACGGGCGGATGGCATGATAGACATCTTGTCCGAGTATCATCTCAATGTCTTTATAGGAATATGTCACGGGATCAAGGACTGCTAAGTGTGGGTAAGTCTCTTGCAGGGCCTGTACATTAATTATGTCAGAGCCGACGTTCAGACTCTCTATAACGAAAGGGTTGATGATGAATGGTTCGAAATCTTGATGTTCTTTTGGTTTCACAGTAAATTCAACAACCCTAGTATCAACTACTTCCTCGGTATTAATACCCTTGACAGTTAGCTTTAGTGCTTTACCGTGCAAACCGAGTCTATCTGCGAGACTACCGGCCACCCAAGAGTTACTGCATGCGGTATCACACAAAACTAATGCCTTGGTATCTACACCGGACGAATTGACCAACTGCAATTCCGTTACTTGAAGGAGCCCCTTAACATCAGTAACTGATGACATTGTTGTGGCCTTATTAGACGACTGTTGACTAGTGGTTGCTTTACTTTGAACTTTGTTTCCAGGTGGCTGAATGGTATTGGAATTTGTTGACTGTTTTGCTGGGAAAATCATATCTGCTCCATGCAATAGTGTGTTATGCGACCTATTGCACCCTTCTGCTCGGCACTTTCTTGGTTGAGGACACTGGCGGAATGTGTGCTTATCACGTAAGCACGAAAAGCAAAGTTTTTTATCGGCCACCAACTTAGCTCTCTGGGTTGAGGTCTTTTCTTTGAAAACTCGACACTCCCATAGCCGGTGGTTACTTTTGCATACAGTGCACCAAGAGCAAGTGTTTGTTGAAGAAGATGGCATTTGCTTCATTGTTTCCCTTTGTTGTGAATTCGATGCAAACACTTTTGAGGCTGTTTTGGTCTTAGTTACTGAAGTGCTGTTTTCTTCAGGTTTTGCCTTGGTTGCGCTTTGTTTCATAAGATCATGGGCGTAAGCCTTTTCTTTAAGCCAATCGTTAAAGTCATGGAGGGTAGGCTTAACCCAGTGCTTCTTAACCGTAAAGAGCGACCACGACTCTTTCATGTTTGGTGGTAACTTCTGTACCGCTTGGTTAAGTAGGGAAGCGCTCTTCAAGTCAGCATCATATGATAACGACTTGAAAACCCCAACGAGGCTGGATATGGCTGCAGAATAGTTAATGATGTTATCACTATTGTGCATTTTAAGAGGCGGAAAATTGCTTAGTTTATCCAAGTGCGCGCTTACGACTGCCTGTGGCTGGCCAAATTTACGTTCTAAAGTCCTTAGTGCATCCTTGTACATTAAACCACAGTAAGCGAACTCGGCGACCGCAATCTTTGCTTTACCGGTGACGAGTGTTTTAAGGTATGTCAATTTAACGTCATCAGTGAGCGGCTGCGAGTCAATCGCGCTTTTGAATTGACCATACCACTCATGCCACTTTAATGGGTCGCCATTAAACTCTGCAAGTTTCCACTCGGGCAAAGTTTCCACTCTTATTTGTTATTGCATCAGCTAATTCCCTAATCAATGACGCATTGTCCGCTATTGGAGGGGCAGGTGCAAACACCTGCGGACCACTCCAACTCAACGGAGTGGGCCCAACATAGTTGTATGTTGGATGAAAAACCGGAGTGGCTAGACCAGGTACAACATTACTAGTAGTCGCGGATGGGTTTTCCTGCTGTGCACCTGATGGTGGTTGCATATCAATTAAAAGTGATGAATTCGAATATATTCGTTGTGGAATAATAGTGCTTGAGGGTGCAATATGGGTGTGTACATTTGGAGGCAGACTATTCACGGTGGTTGTGTCTTAGTTGACTATTGACGGTCTGTGATGTGGAAACCGCCAATGTCTCATATTTGGCACAAAGTTTTGGCCAAGAGGGATATTGGGCATATTTGGGACAAGAGGAGCAACGGAACGTACCACTTTGTGTACTCGGTTATTATTATTCTGAAGAGTATTGTTGACGAGAGGCTGATTAATCGATGGGGCGTGTGGGATGGGAGCAGTGAGGTTAGGTGAGAAAACTGGGTTCTGAATGGGAAGGTCATTAGGACGAGCGGGTTCGGTGTTGTGCTGTTGAGTGTTTGGACTTGGTGGGGCGCTTGGGTGCAAGGGAGCGTTTATTACGGGAGCTGGATGATTTGTTGTCGGGAAAGGAGGAAGAGTGGCGTTTGGTGCTCGGGGGACACAATTAATTTGTTGTCGGGAGCATATTCGCTGGGCCAAATTATTCTTCGGCAGACTTGATGTTTCAGGTCCCCTGGATTGTGCGTGTGGAAAAAACTTGGATGCATTATTTCGATTTGCTTGCGGTGCGAACGGCTGTGGTGGAATGGGCTGTTGAATGGGCGGTGAAGAAGCCCCTTGGGCGTGTGTAGAAGGCGGGTGACTATCCGCGGTTCCTTGTTTAGTTATGCGCGGAGGCGCCATGCCTTGTTGGCCTGTTTGATCCATTTGCGCCCTCAGGGTACAACGCCTGTGTGGTACAACGCCTGTGTGTTAGCAGCAGCCAAAACATTTTCAAGAGAGGTATAATAGGGGTCAAGTTGCTGCAACCTCTCATTGCTTAAAAAGTAATTGCCTCGACAATTTTTTGGAATGGAATGCTTTGAAATGTCAGTGTTGTGATCTTCCACTGCTTCGCCGTTATTGTTGCTAGGGCATTCTGTAGGGTCTTTCGTAACCTCTGGTTCAACAGTTTTCTCGTTATTAAAACTTAAAGCAAGTGAGGTGTTGATCCGATCCTCAACAGCCTTTTCACTTCTCATTGAGCTCCTAGCACTTGCAGTTGTTTCAGATTGACTACCTTTAGAAACAGCGTCCAGCAATTCAAATTCTTGCAGAGTTGCCTCCGCCAACCGTTTTCTGTTGTTTTCCTGCATATCATCTATTTCCATTTGCTTTTTCTGTTTAGCAAGGCGAATGGCTGCCTCATTCTGTTTTTCAATTTCTTCACGCTTCATCTTAGCCATTACCTAATCATGTTTACGCTGACTAGATGTTTTCGACGAGGTCATAATTGAGGGAAGTCTAGAAAGAATGGGAGCCCTTGATTCCCGGAACTCACTCACTATATCATCAGCAGATTTGATGTAGTTTCGTGCCGAAGTGAGTATCTTGTCATTCTTAGTTGTCATTGCCTCCAAGTAAGACTCTAATGAAGGAACAAGTGCACTTGGATCCTCGATTTTTCCAGCAAATGCAATCAGGTCCTCATTTTTGTCTACAACAGTCATAAATGCTTCGTTGCACTTTGTTACTAGGCGTTCAACTTTCACTCGCCTACTTTGACTATTTATACAATGAAGAATATCTTCATGTATAGCATGCAATTCAACTTCACGCTTTGACCTGGCAGCGTACAACTTTTTGATTTTTTGATCAAGACTATTGGACATCGTGATGTTATTATTTCCAATGACCAGCAAAACTACCACTGTTAACGGTTATCTATTATATGCACACTCCAATCAAACCAAACCCACGCAAATTAAACCCAACGCAAAAGACATCAAACACAGCACACTGTAGACAGTCTGTAAAACAAACTGCCCAAAGAGCAGAAAATGTCGTCGAGCACACGGTGCCCGAAAAAACATAAGTGGAGCGCTGAACGCTATGCGCTCAACGCAGAGGGAGACAAGGGACACACGGGAAGTCGAGCGAGCAACGCGCGGCGAAACGGAGACGTTACGGACGAGAAGTTGAGCGAGCAACGCGCGACGCAACGGAAACGGGACGTAAGGCAAAGCGAGCAAAAAACGCTAAACGAAACGAAACGGGACGGTGGGAAAGGACGGGATGGAAATGAGGTCGGAAAGAACTATGTTTGCAGACCACAGCCAAAATTCAACCAAACAACCTAGACGTAACTCCAGAACAAACTTAAGTCACACCCTAGGGAGAAGGAGAGAAGCTACTGCAAGACAATTTAGCATAGTTCATTATGGGGCTTAATATAGCAACAAATTAATTTACGGCAATGCAGTAGTACACTAAAAGTATGAAAAGTTCGAGAAATTTACTAGCCGTAACTCCAGAATAAACTTAAGTCACATCCTAGCAAAACCAAACCACAACAAACAATCAGCATACTTTCGGTATTAAACAAACTACAGCAGAATTGAACAATCTACAATAGTGTGTTTGTAGACTATCATAATTGTACAAGTCAAGAAATAATCCAGCCGTAACTCGAGAATAAACTTAAATCACACCCTAGAAGGCAACAAAACCAAACCAACTAGCAATCATACAAGTACACACAAACATACGGCAGCAAATTCAATATACTACAACAGGAAGGCTAATAAAATAGTAAAGTTGAAAAGTCAAAGGACAATCCAGCCGTAACTCGAGAATAAACTTAAGTCACACCCTAGAAAGCTCTGAGACCTAAACAACAAAACAGCATACTAGCATACCCAACATAATACAGCAAAAACAACAACATACTTCATCGCATATGACATACTACATCGAAAATCGGAAAAGTAGCGAAAAAAACGAAAAGCGAAGTTTTGGGAGATCGACGTTTTTGAAGAAAAAAACGGAACACGGAGAATTGAGAAGTTAAAGGTCGAAAAGGACGCGGACGAAACGGTACAAAAAAGAGCGACGAGAAAAATTATAGGGATTCGATCAATTTTTTCTGTAGGCCGGAGGTTGTGAAAATTTTCACAACTTTTTCTGTGTAATGAGTTTCACTCAATTAACGAACCTCCAGTACTGAACTTTATTTTCGCACGTGTATTAAGATTTGCCAAGTCTTGCCCAAGTCTGACAAGTCTTAAATGTGTTATGGTCGTAGCTCTGAATCAGTGCTGATATCTAGACTTGGAATTAGACTTGCCCAGTACTGATATTGACTTGGCGTTCAGTACGGGCTTCTTGTTGGAGAAATTGATTTTTGAGAACCTTGTCAAAAAATTATGCTTTTGTCAAATTTTTTCATATTTTGGTCAAATTTTTTGCAAATTCTTGATTACGAAACGGTAATACAGTAAACTGGACGATTTTATGCTGGGAAATATTGTTTATCAATATTCGGTATTGATTTTCTAATTTTTTGAATTGCCGCAAAATTGACCAAAAATTTTCAAAATTGAACAATTTAGCGTTATTATCTCTCAATTTTCACTATATCAGAAGTTGTTTTTTTATATACGAACCGACTGTATCAATTTTTTTGAATTTTATATAAATCTAACAAAAATTTTCATATCGATGTTTTCCGCTCTTAAAAAATGTTTGCTGTTAATGGTGACCTTTTACCGATCGGATATTTTTCAGGAAATTGTTTTATTTAGCAACCCATGCAAGATCAAAAACTCAATGGTTGGGTTTCTTGCCGTCTAAATTCAAATAGAGATATATCGAATTATGATTTAGAGGTTCTGTCTTACAGTTTTGTTGATTTGGATCCATACCAAACATTCTGTTCATATTTTTTGTGATCAGATTCTGTCCATTTTATGACTTCCACAAATCAGTCGTTCCTTCAAAACAGGTGTTCCAAGTTGTACTTCCACTTTCCGCCAATTCATTTCCACCCAAATCACCTTCTGTGATATCTGGAGGCCTCTCTTTATCAATCGGGCTCCAGTCAGTGTCAAGAACATCTCATTGATTACTTGAAGTATAATTGTCAAATTTCCTCGGTGTACTTTCGCTATGAATCAGCGTTCGATCTGAGCTCTCATTGAAACGAATGTTACTTTTCTCAAAACTCACAGAAACGGTTGATTAGTGAAATCAGAGTCATCAGAAGAAGCGACAGAATAAAAGGATGCTGTTGATTGCTCGTTGTGACTGTCGTCGTTGTTAATTAAGCGTGTTGCGTGGGTGTTGTTGTTAAAAGCAATGGAAAAAATGGGTGTTCGTAAACCCGGAGCCGTACCATATAAAGGTGTAAAACCACTCTTTCGAACGTCAATTCAAACATGTATATGCGTATCAACGTATAAGCATTAAGATGTACAATTCGACATAAAGCAACGTTTTTCTCTATCAACGATCAAGACAACAAGTGAAAACTTAGACGGCAAGGTTTTTTCGATGCTCTTTTACTGGTTTTTTGTCTGTTGTTGTTGACGTAAAAATCAGTTCGTATTCAATCGGCAATTGTCTAGAAAAACTAAAAAAATTTTAAGCCGAAAACCAGCTTATTCGATACATATAGTGGTTATATTTACTTAAAGTTAGGCTAAATGAACTTTTTTCGGAATTTCTACGTATATTAGAACGTATTTAATTCTTACTTTAAAGTTTGGAAATACTCGATTCTGATTGGCTAAAATTCGTTCATTTACTACGTAACAGTATGTGGAATCCACCACATTTGCAAATGCTAATTACAACTGGTTCAAGATGAATCAAAATAATATACAAAAAGTTATGCATGGACTAGATATACACAAGTCAACAGGCCCAGATGGTCACCGTTTTCCATTCTATAAACCTCTCTCCTTAACTTTTTCTAAATCCGTAACTCTTTACGCTTTCAATCGCATTGTACGCTTTTTAAACGTAACCCCGGACCGAACTCCAAGTCTATATCAGTACTAGGCAAGTCTAAATCCAAGTCTTAGTTCGTTTCCCAGTACTGGGCAAGTCTAAATCCAAGTCTTACAAGTCTGGCAAGTCATAGCCAAGACTTGGATTACATTTGGAAGTTGATTATCAGGTACAAACCAACTTTTCAAAAAATTTCGAGTGAAAATTTCGAATTCAAAAAAATTTCGCAACGTTCCACGATTTTTGCATTACTTTTTATGCACTTTATCGGGGCACCTGAAAACTGATGCCAACTGGTGCCAACTGATGCCAGGGGACCCCGGAAGGTCTAATGGGACCAAATTGGTCCGTTTTCAGGTGTTTCTGAGCCGTTTTCAGCCGTTTTTCAGCCATTTCGAGCCGAAGTATATATTCCGACATATATATTTCAGATTTTGAAAAGTCTGGGTATTCGAATCGAGGAAAAGTTATGAAGAACACTGTGAGGGTTCCCATGCTGTCAAGGGGCCCAGTTTTACAAAGTTGTGGAAACCTGGTTGATAATAGTGGCAATCTGTCACGAAATATTGGTCAAAATGGGGACGAAAATGGGCATATGACAGTGCCAGTGTACAGATTGGCACAAGAGCTGATCCTGCCCTCTGTTAGTTTAGCATTGTATCAGTGTATCTATGGTGGAAACTGTAGATACACTGTTTTTCCCTGTTTTCATTGTTTTCCCCTGTGTTGTACGTCAGTGTGTATCATTTTCTTATCCTATTATGCGTAATGTACAGAATGGTACATAGTGTACTTTAATGGAAGATATGTTGAAAACAAGTCGCTTGGTATGTTGAGAATAAGTCTACTCTTGAGTGATTGCACTTCTTTTTTCAATTTGTCTTATTAAAGCTGATTGGTAAATCTTAAAACCAGAAACACTTAATTTCTTTCAGTTAGTAACTTTTAGTTGGGGCCTAAGTGATTCCAATTTCTAATATCTGTTCAAACATTTTTTGATTTTCAAGTCAGTTTGAAGTAATAATGTTGCTCGCCCGTGTTAACGTTTCTCCGGCTATTTTAGACGTTTTTTTCGGCTATTTTTGACGTTTCCCCGGCTATTTTTGACGTTTTTTTTGGCTTTTTTTGACGTTTTTTTCGGCTTTTTGACGTTTTTTTCGGCTATTTTTAACGTTTCCCAGGCTATTTTTGACGTTTTTTGGCTATTTTTGACGTTTTTTTCGGCTGTTTTTGACGTTTCAAAACCATGGGTTGCAATCCTTAAGGCATGTACTACTACTACTACATAAGGGAAATTTAATTTTTTTCAAGTATTCTTGTTCGAAAACAAAAGTTAAGTTTCCACCGGAGAGCAAAACACAAATTGAGTTTTCCCAAAAAAGTTGCAATCAAAGAGCCAAGTAGCGTAGTGGAAAACCCATCAACACTCTTAAAGTTATGCCTTCTGCCTTAAGCAGTATGATTTTCCGAAATGTCGACTTTACCAATGATGATATACGGAAATGCCAAAACAGTTGAAACTGGCAAGTGGTCTTCAGACACAAAGTTAAATGATGTTTCAACGTCAAGCAGTATTGAAATTTGCTATTATTCAATGATTCGAAAGTCAACCTTGCAAACGTAAGTCCTCATTGTGACAAATTTGAATGTTTGTTGACTTTTCTAAAAACTCACTAAATGTTTTTCCATTAACACTTAAAAATAGAAAACTATGCAAGGTAAGAGAAAAGTTTTTGTTGGGCTCGAGAAAACTTATCGGAAAGTTGTAATGAATCAAAAATTAAAGACCATTACAAAAATATTACATGTAAAAGAATATTTTAACTTAAAACTAAGGAGCTTCATAAGCGCTGTAAGAAGTTCTTATTGAGCTTGATTAGGCTTGAGAGGCCTAATTAAGCTTACTTGCATCGATTTGTACGTCCAATACGTGTTAGTTCAATTAGTAGAAAAATTTAATAGTGGCAACAGGAGGCTGTTGTCTGAGCAAATCAAAGCTGAATCCTTCCAAAGGCATTCCGTTTTTCCTTGATGGCCATTACTCTGTTCATTTTCCGATTTACATTGGTTAGTTTTCATTTTCGAGTAAAATCAACAACATAAAATGTAATATGTTTAGCCCGACTCCTTCTTAGACGGTTTGCTTTCTCTGCCATTCAAAATTACGAGTGGGTATTTGTAGATTCTTAGCAAGACGTAGCACTGCTCTAAATGGGATTTGTGTTAGTTATCTGCAAGCTGGCTTTAAGGATAACGAGTGCGTATACTACTACATTAGTTGCCAGTCATATGGTTCAAAAGTATGGCATTACATTGCTCAGACTTAATTTCACTCACGAGTGATTTTTCAGACTATGCAGGATAAAATTATTCCGGGTGAACTCGCACGATTGAGTTGCCGATGTTTCGATGGTTATCTAGTAAAATTCTTTAAGGTTCAGTCGTAATCTTACAAGAGGATACATCGTCTTACAAAATTCTCTGACACAATCTTACAAGATGGTCTGGGCAGAAAAAAATTTCGGAGATTACTGACAAAACACATGATTCAATTTTTTTTCAATAGTGTAAAACTTGAAAGTCTGAAAATTCCTCCAGATTGAGTGTAACAAGAAAACTGCTATTTCATGACAATCAATTGAGCAACTATCTAATCAAAAATTATAACGAAAAAATATGAAAAATAAACTATAATAATTTCATGTTTTTGGAAGCTTCAGTTTTAGGCAGTAAACCAAAAGTAAGAAGTAAAAATTTTGTACTGAGGCAGTAAAATTTGAGTTTACTATCTTGAAGAGCAGTTTTCTAATTAAAAACGCTCGAAAAACTGCTCAATTATGCGCAATCATTTTTCAAGTTTCCAATGCATTAAATTAAGAAAAATGCGCTCAAAACATCCAATGATCCTATATTGGCAATCCGTTATAAAACCTTATTTTTAATTATTTTATTAGTATTTATTTACTGATGATCTGTTATGGGGCAACGCCAATAACTATGTGCTGATTGTATCTTGTCTGATATTTCTAGAGTTTGCACTTTCGGTTCATTATCTTTTTTGATGCAATAAGAACTGTTGAGCACCATCATGACTTGTCATACGTGCTTTAGTATTGCTTACCAATCCATTTCAGCGCTGTTCCATTGCTTTTCCCCTCGATTTTTTGGGCATTGTTCGGCAAGATTACAAGTTAATTGTGCAATTACGATTGAGTCGAGCCATATTATCATATGCCCGCACTTTCAATTTAACAGTTGTTATATAGTACGATACTATTTGAGAAATAGCACGTGATCCTGGGGTTTATAAAAAATATGCCCAGCAAGCTTTGAGGGTGGACAGAATAGATCCAAACTTCTCCAAATAATGTCTCGTGAGCTATACGGGTTTGTCTATACGTGTCTATAAGTTTGCTCTCCTTTTGTCTAATTTGTCTATACGTCTAATATTCCTCCCAAATACATTATTCATGGTGTAAAATACAGAAATTATTATAAAGTAATTTATAGTTCAAGATGTTAAAATGGGTCTTTCCTATCATTACACGACTAATATATATACTCAAACAAAAAAATCCGAAAAAC